>NC_091282.1:1114909305-1115213750 GCF_032444005.1 Ranitomeya imitator
ACTTTCTGCACACCGAAGAGACACTTTGATCCCTTCACAAACAAAGAGTTAGCACGCAGGACCTGAAAAACCATTCTGACCTGCTTCACATGAGACTCCCAATCATCTGAGAAGATCAAAATGTCATCCAAGTAAACAATCAGGAATTTATCCAGATACTCACGGAAGATGTCATGCATAAAAGACTGAAACACAGATGGAGCATTGGCAAGTCCGAACGGCATCACTAGATACTCAAAATGACCCTCGGGCGTATTGAATGCAGTTTTCCATTCATCTCCTTGCCTGATTCTCACCAGATTATACGCACCACGAAGATCTATCTTAGTGAACCAACTAGCCCCCTTAATCCGAGCAAACAAGTCAGATAACAATGGCAAGGGATACTGAAATTTAACAGTGATCTTATTAAGAAGGCGGTAATCAATACACGGTCTCAGCGAACCATCCTTCTTGGCTACAAAGAAGAACCCTGCTCCCAGTGGTGATGACGATGGGCGAATATGTCCCTTCTCCAGGGATTCCTTCACATAACTGCGCATAGCGGCGTGTTCGGGCACGGATAAATTAAATAATCGACCTTTAGGGAATTTACTACCAGGAATCAAATTGATAGCACAATCACAATCCCTATGCGGAGGTAGAGCATCGGACTTGGGCTCTTCAAATACATCCTGATAATCAGACAAGAACTCTGGGACCTCAGAAGGGGTGGATGACGAAATCGACAAAAATGGAACATCACCATGTACCCCCTGACAACCCCAGCTGGATACCGACATGGAATTCCAATCCAATACTGGATTATGGGTTTGTAGCCATGGCAACCCCAACACGACCACATCATGCAGATTATGCAACACCAGAAAGCGAATAACTTTCTGATGTGCAGGAGCCATGCACATGGTCAGCTGGGCCCAGTATTGAGGTTTATTCTTGGCCAAAGGTGTAGCATCAATTCTTCTCAATGGAATAGGACACCGCAAAGGCTCCAAGAAAAACCCACAACATTTAGCATAATCCAAATCCATCAGATTCAGGGCAGCGCCCGAATCCACAAACGCCATGACAGAAAACGACGACAAAGAGCATATCAAGGTAATGGACAGAAGGAATTTGGACTGTACAGTACCAATGACGGCAGACCTAGCGGACCGCTTAGTGCGCTTAGGACAATCAGAAATAGCATGAGTGGAATCACCACAGTAGAAACACAGACCATTCAGACGTCTGTATTCCTGCCGTTCAACTCTAGTCATAGTCCTATCGCACTGCATAGGCTCAGGTTTAACCTCAGGCAGTACCGCCAAATGGTGCACAGATTTACGCTCGCGCAAGCGTCGACCGATCTGAATGGCCAAAGACAAAGACTCATTCAAACCAGCAGGCATAGGAAATCCCACCATGTCATCCTTAAGAGCCTCAGAGAGACCCTTTCTGAACAAAGCTGCCAGCGCAGATTCATTCCACTGAGTGAGTACTGACCATTTCCTAAATTTCTGACAATATACTTCTATATCATCCTGACCCTGGCACAAAGCCAGCAAATTTTTCTCAGCCTGATCCACTGAATTAGGCTCATCGTACAGCAATCCGAGCGCCAGAAAAAAACGCATCGACACTACTCAATGCAGGGTCTCCTGGCGCAAGAGAAAATGCCCAGTCTTGAGGGTCGCCGCGCAAAAAAGAAATAATAATCAAAACCTGTTGAATAGGATTACCAGAAGAATGAGGTTTCAAGGCCAGAAATAGCTTACAATTATTTTTGAAACTTAGAAACTTAGTTCTATCTCCAAAAAACAAATCAGGAATAGGAATTCTTGGTTCTAACATAGATTTCTGATCAATAGTATCTTGAATTTTTTGTACATTTATAACGAGATTATCCATTGAAGAGCACAGACCCTGAATATCCATGTCCACACCTGTGTCCAGAATCACCCAAATGTCTAGGGGAAAAAAAAAAGTGAACACAGAGCAGAAAAAAAAAAATGATGTCAGAACTTTTTCTTTCCCTCTATTGAGAATCATTAGTTGGGCTCCTTGTACTGTTATGTTTGCTAATGACAGGTGTTATGAAGGCAATCCAGAAACACAGTGTGCTTAGCGATCAGAGCGCACACAGTGATCTGACAAATACCCAAAAATACAAGAACGAGCTCTGAGACGTGGAAACTCTGTAGACTGCACACCTGATCCTATCCTAAACACAACTAAAAGCGACTGTGCATTGCGCCTAACAACTACCTAGGCAACTCGGCACAGCCTAAGAAACTAGCTAGCCTGAAGATAGAAAAATAGGCCTGACTTGCCCCAGAGAAATTCCCCAAAGGAAAAGGCAGCCCCCCACATATAATGACTGTGAGTAAGATGAAAAGACAAAACGTAGGGATGAAATAGATTCAGCAAAGTGGGGCCCGATATTCTAGGACAGAGCGAGGACAGTAAAGCGAACTTTGCAGTCTACAAAAAACCCTAAAGCAGAACCACGCAAAGGGGGCAAAAAAAAACCCACCGTGCCGAACTAACGGCACGGCGGTACACCCTTTGCGTCTCAGAGCTTCCAGCAAAACAAAAGACAAGCTGGACAGAAAAAAAGCAACAAAAAAGCAAAAAGCACTTAGCTATACAGAGCAGCAGGTCACAGGAACAATCAGGAGAAGCTCAGATCCAACACTGAAACATTGACAAGGAGCAAGGATAGCAGCATCAGGCGGAGTTAAGTAATGAAGCAGTTAACGAGCTCACCAGAACACCTGAGGGAGGAAGCTCAGAAGCTGCAGTACCACTTGTGACCACAGGAGTGAATTCAGCCACAGAATTCACAACAGGGCACCATATCCCTGTTAAAAAAAGAATTAAAATAAAAAATAGTTATATACTCACCTTCCGGCGGCCCTCGGATCCAGGCCAGGCCTTTACCAATGCTTGTCGCGACGCTCCGTTCCCAGTAATGCCTTGCAGCAATAACACGTGATGATGTAGCGGTCTCGTGAGACCGCTACATCATTTCCGGTCATTGCCGCAATGCATTCTTGGGACCGGAGCGTCGCGAGGAGCGGAAAAAGGCTGACGCGGACGGTGAAAGGTGAGAATATAATATGTGTTTTTTTTACTATTACTTTTAATGTTATATGTTTTTACTATTGATACTGCATAGGCAGCATCAATAGTAAAAAGTTGGGCACACTTACACGGTTAATGGCAGCATTAACGAACTGCGTTACACCGAGTTATGCCGCGGTGTAACACAGTCCTAAAATGCTATGTGGGCGCTGACTGGAGGGGAGTATGGAGGGGGCACTGATTGGACGGATGTAGGGAGGGGCCAATTCGCGGCCGGAATGTGCATGTCGCTGATTGGTAGCGGCCAGCCGGCCGCGACCAATCAGTGACCCGGGATTTCCATTACAGACGAACAGACAAATAGACGGAAGTACCCCTTAGACAATTATATATATAGATGTACTGTATGTTGTCAGATTCCTCCATGTTTCCAGCACTTGGTGGACGAAAAGGTCCTTGCTCCTGATATAGTAAGTCTCTATTGAGGTTTCTTATGACCATGGAGAAAAACAACTTAACTTTAATGTGTTCTACAGACTAATGAGCCATAGCACAGTAACAAATTACAGAAAACAGACTAAAGAGCATAACGCAGTCACAAACTACAGAAAACAGACTAAAGAGCCATAGCACAGTCACAAACTACAGAAAAAAACAGACTAAAGAGCCATAACACAGTCACAAACTACAGAAAACAGACTAAAGAGCCATAGCACAGTCACAATCTTAAGAAAACAGAATAAAGAGCATAATACAGTCACACACTACAGAAAATCACAAACTTAAAACCCATTATCTACCAATATCCTTTTTTTTCGTGCGCCTAATCTTTAGCTTCTAGCAACTAAGATTTTATAATTTTTATGATTAGGTCCAACAAAGCCAGTACACAGAAGAGAAAGTGACCGGTCAGTAGTATTACATGGGTAAGCAAGGACAGCAGCACTCAGGTGCAAACTGACATTCACATAGTAATGTCCAATAACACATATATATAACTAAATAGTGTCTGCACAAATATTGCTGCCCCAAAATAGAGCACTACATTAAATTGAATGCTTACCCATCGTAAGTCCTGACCTGGAGACAATCTCCCCGCAACCCCTGACGCGCGTTTTGCGTGCCCGCTTTCTCAAAGGGGAAGTAGTCAGTTACAAACTACCGAAAAACAGACTAAAGAGCCATAGCACAGTCACAAACTACAGAAAAACAGACTAAAGAGCCATAGCACAGTCACACACTACAGAATAACAGACTAAAGAGCCATAGCAAGTCACAAACTACAGAGCCATAGCACAGTCACACACTACAGAAAACAGACTAAAGAGCCATAACACAGTCACACACTACAGAAAACAGACTAAAGAGCCATAGCACAGTCACAAACTACAGAAAACAGACTAAAGAGCCATAGCACAGTCACAAACTACAGAAAAACAGACTAAAGAGCCATAGCACAGTCACAAACTACAGAAAAACAGACTAAAGAGCCATAGCACAGTCACACACTACAGAAAAAAAACAGACTAAAGAGCTATAGCACAGTCACAAAGATACCAAATGTAAATTTTTGGTGAAGAATCAATATCAAGTGGAACACAATTGTGAAGTTGAAAGAAATGTATTGGGTATTTTAAATTTTTGTGGAAAATCAAAAACTGAAAAGTTTTTAAATGTCCACAAAAATGTAAAATAACCAATAAATTTCATTCAACTTCACAATTGTGTTCCACTTGTTCTTGATTATTCACCAAAAATTTACATTTGGTATCTTTATGTTTGAAGCATGATATGTGGGAAAAGGTTGAAAAGTTCCAGGGAGCCGAATACTTTCGCAAGGCACTGTATTATTCGGTCACTATGTGGTGGTAATATTTGGTCTGATCATGGTGTGATGGTATTTGTTCCTGCATGTGGTATTATTCACTCACTATGTGGTCTGGTCACAGTGTGCGGCATTTCTCCCTTGTATGTGTCATTATTGCTCTTGGAATAGTGGATTGTGTTGTGTATTGTTGGTCATTTGTTCTCTCTGATATTAATTAGGAGAAAATTCTTTATTTCCTTTAGAGATTAAATACTTGGTACACAGCGGCAGAGATGCACTTACATGGGGTTTCTCCTGTGAAAAAAAGTAATCACCTCTCCACAGGATAAGTGATCACGTATTTGTCACATCTTCACTTCCACCGCGGCTCCCTGCTCCCTCTTGCACTCACCTGTCTTTGGCGCCTCGGCGCGCCTCCTTTGCTGCGGGTTCCCATCCGGCGTCCCCTCCTCTGCTTCTCGCCGGCTGCGTGCGCACGCTCGGTTCAGCGCTGCACGCGTACATCTCTGAGAGTGTCCCTGCCGCTCTGTCTTCTCCTCTCTATCCCCTGGAGGACTCCAACCTGGAAGTTCTCCCAGCGCTGGCCTTATCATTCCGCCTCTTCCTCCTAACCTTGCCTTGTGTTCATTTGTGCTTGCAAGTGACTTTGGCTGCACTATTGCCCAGCGTCTTGTATACCTGACCTTGTGCCTCTTTCATTATTTCCCTAGGTCCTGTCCTAGATCCTCATCCAGTCTACCTCCACGTTGTCCTGCCTGCTTGTCCGTTTCCACTGTTCCATCCTTGCTCCACTCTGACCTCAGTTACCTACCGTTTTGTGTTGCCCTCTTGTACCACCTCTCTATCCTGTCGTATTCCTCTTTGTCTTGTATACCTTCCCGGTTCCTATTTCTAGCCCTCTCACTCTGTCTACCAGCTGCCATGGCGATAGTCTCTCACGGGTCTTCCCCTAACGCTCCCTGTATAGGGGGCGGTCCATCTGGTCAGCTCGCCCGTGGGAGGATCATTGTCACGGTCCAGTGGGTCCACCCCTTCGTTCATTCTTGCATCTCCATCGTTGTCACAGTATTGATTGGTGGGGGTCTGACTGCTGGGACCCAATTGGCAGAATGTGGAGCTTTTATCCCTTTTAGACTGGAGCGTCATGTGCAACTTGATTACTGATCCATTCATTCCCTCAGTGGCTGAGAACGCTGCTCTTATTCTTTTCTGGAAGCCCCAAAGAGAATGAATGGAGCTGAGGTTAGACATCCCACCTGCCACTCCATTTTAAAATGGGGATAAGTGTCCTATTAGGGATAAGACTTCCCCATTCTTCCGATCGGTGTAGTTTTTAATGGTCGGACCCTTTGCGATCACCTACTCTGTAGAGGCCATGGATCGGTGATAACTTGCTTTAACCAAAGAACCCTTTTAATGTAACCTAATGTAATTGTACATCCCAGTAATGGTGGCGCACAGTAGATGTGCAGGAGCCGCCTGTGTTTTACAGTCGATGCTCCACTATAATAGGGATAACTGCTTACACATATTTGCATAGAGCTGTAGGGTGGGACCTCTAGGGTCAATTCCCCCTGTTGGCCCCAGACACTCCAGTCCGACCATGCCCACAGCTACTGCCCCGTGCCACATTACACAAGAGCAAACTCAGTAAGGTTGCAAAGGGTCAGTGGCAGGAATTGAACCAAAGCTAATAATTTGACAACCAAAAGGACAAAGCAGGAGCAAGGTCAGGATCAAACAGTAGTTTATAGCAAGAAAAGGGAAATGTGTGAATCTTAACAGGCAACACATGATAAGACAGGGTCCCTACATAAAGATTGGCACACCCAATGTCATCTTCAGTCACCGACTGCCTTGGCATCAAGACATTGCTGTTTAGCACCATTGGAAGCACTGTGGTCCCGAGTAGGGGAGGCACAGTTAAAGCCAGAACCCGGGGTAGAAGTAAAGAATCATCCTTTGGCCTTGAAACTCGATATGAATGTTTAGAGGAGTTGTGCACGCTCACAGGGATGCAACACTGGAACCAATGTGGTGAGTCTGAGTCCTTACTATTAGGGTTTTCCATTGTATCTAATCCGAAACACATTAATAAAAATCCTTTTCAAAATAATTTGTAAATAAGATGAAAATTTCGAAAATTTTGCAAATGGTTGTTATGTGAAATGCCTCAAGTTCCCACAAGTTCGTCAATTAGATGGCCAAGGCCAAGCAATACTTGGTAAGAGAACAATTTCACAATGAAATGACACCAATGTTTTGTGCTGTGCCTGGCATCACAGGGCTGATCTAATAAGTCCTGACAGGCACAAACATGCACAGGAATCAAGTGTTCTCTGAAGAGAGGGCTGGTCGTGCCCAGAAATCAGAAACTCCGACAACAAAGTGATTGAAGATCTATGCAAACATCAGAACAGTGTGTACATGTTACATTCTCAATTCACTATTAAAACATCTCAAAGACACAATTCTCAGGGTTCGGCATCAGACCTACATAATAGATGTCACCATTGTTCAATATCCCTGCATCTCATGTACTGCTGATACTGCTATATGCTGCAAAGCTTCTGAACAAAAGCTAGTTCCACTTCATGCAACACGCAGAATATACATTGTGGTGGACAAACACTGTCCAAACTTGTCTCATTTTTTTGCCATGGGGAGAATTTAAAATGTAATTTAGTTGAAAAAACTGAGCAAACATACGGTATTTGTTTCATAAAGAACTTCTCATGAATATCTATTTGTATCTTTATTTGCATGTTCACACTTTATTATGACAGTACTTATGGAAAAATGTTATATAGTGTCTGGGAAAAGAACAATACAGCAAAGATTTAGCGTGTTGCTATCCTGCCTTATACAGGCCTCCAGCAGTGAAATAAATCTTAACCATAGCTCTCTGCTTATACGGTCCAAGCTGCACAGTAAAGCAGGTAAGTGAGCTGCAGAAGAAAAGTGTCAGCCTATTGTTTCTGATCCAGTGACCAGTGTGAAAATTAAATGGACCAAATGTGATGTCTTCTCTTTTTCTGGTCAGGATTCTGGCTTGCCGACTGGATCTGCCATCTGGCTATTGTTATAATTCTAGCTACAGTTTAACATTTATTGTATCCCAGTATGTAGTAGGTGTAATAATATTAGCTCATGTAAAATTAAGACCACTTAAATCTTCATAGTTATAAAATATATCCACTTTTTAGGTTACAAACATTAACTTTTTATTTATAGGTGTATTGTCATGAAAACAATAATACCGTAATTTATTTTTAAAACAATAAATTTTTCTTTACCAGCAACAGATACATAAGAAATTGAGACCGTATTATTGTGGATTTGACTGATGTTTTGTAGAAAATGCCACCATCTATTTTAATATCTGTCTGCTATAAACAAAGCCCGCTTTCCATGAGTTTTATCAGAACATATGGACTTCATAGAGACATCTTTCTCTTGAGAACCCCTCTCCTTTATTGGCCAGAGTGACTCCTGCTCAGATAGGCCTTCCTGGTTCATGTAGAACATGCTTGGTGTCACGATTCCTCGGCTCAGTGAGTGATAGCTATGCTGTCCAATGGAAACTGTGTCTTGCTGAAGAGTTGGTGTTTTGATTGACAGCTTGATTGTCCAAGCCTTTGAAGGGCTTGCTGAACTGTTTGTGCTTTGATTGACAGCTCAGCTGTCCAACCAGTGACTGGGAGGTGCGGGACTTTCTCCAGGTTTTCAGTGTTGTGTAGATTGGCCAAGTTATTTAACTAAGCTGTCTGCCCCTGATCCCTCACAGATGTAGTTTGTGTTTCCTGGTGAATGTTAGCCTGATTCTGTTGTTCTGAGTTCTGATCTTCTTTTGCCTAACCCGTTGACCGTGTTCTGATGATCCCTTTGTCTTGTCCTTTGGTTTTGATCCGTTATCTATTGTTATTGACCCTGGACTGTAACTTGACTTACGCCTTTGTCTTTTCCCTTGGCTATCTACGTGCTCTGTTGGTCTTAACCCGGATCATTTGACTTTTCTGCCTCACAGTTTATCCATGAGTAGTGACTAGTGTCACACTTGGTCATTTATTTGAATGGCTGCCACGAATTACTACACTTATCCTACAGTAACTGATGCAGACGATATATATTTTCCTGCAAATTAATTCAAGGGTTTTAGAAGCTGGATCCAAGTTAAAGGGAATCTGTCAGTAGGAGAAACTCTCCTGAGCTGTCAATATCGACCTGTAGGTCATAGAAAGCTGAATAAAATTATACTTTGATATCTGTGATCTGATGTCTTATTCCATTGAAATCCACATTTTCTTACATGTAAATTAATTGTTAAGATCTATTTACCGGACACTGATCTGTATGAGAATCTGCCTCCAGAGATCATTATAAATGACAGTGGCCGATATCAGTGTGAGACATGTAATGACTGACAGTTTGCTCTCATGGTGTCTAACAGCTCTACCAAAAGATAAGAAGTAACACAGTATAGCTGGGCTAACACTGTAATGAGACAAAGTTCATTTCTGTTGTACTAACACATGCACTGCAGGTGTCTTCTCATAATGCTTCAGATTTCATCTCACAGACAAAAAAATGTGTTTGCAATGAGATAAAGTTCAACTCTGCTGTACTATGTTGGCTATATTCAGTCATAGCTCTGCAGCAGAGCTGCCAGCACTATGAGATGACAAATGCTCCTGGAAATGGTTGTAATGAGACCAAGTTAATTTCTGCTGTAGTGTATCAGTTCTGATCTCATTGCAGAGTTGTGTTTGATTACACTATTCTACATATTTTCTAAAAGTTGTCGGATTAAGTTATGAAATGAGCCATTTCTTAATGCTTTTCACATTCTCCATTCAAATCTGACAATGAAAATTTTTAGTTGTCTCTTGTTTCTATGACATCAAGAGTTTTCCACGGATACATATAATTATTGAATAAAATGCCAATTTCTGATAATTAGAGGAAACTTAGGAACAATTCAGATAACTATAATATGTCTGACATCAAGCCCCAAGGTTAGTAATGGAGAGGCGTCAATAAGACGTCCCCATTACTAACCCCATAGTCACATTGTATAAAAACACAGACACCCAGAAAAAAGTCCTTTAATTGAAAGAACGACACAGACTCCTTTATTAATCTTATTTAAACCATACTTATGACCTCGCCTAATTCCACCAAAGCCCACGTTCTCCTGTAATAAAACTAAAAGAAAAAACAACAATATACCTTACCTGTCCTTCGTTCTGTCTCACGCCATAATCCATGTCTGGGGGAGAACTAGTTTTCAAGACGCGACCGTCCAGGCTGAGAACCACTGGTGAATGAGATGCTGCGAGCGCAGCCTCAGTGACGTCACTGAGGCGGCGTTCCCCGCCGGGCTGAACTGTGGTGACCTTGGTGAGATTCCCACTAGCACCATGAGAAAGTCGCATGGTGCAGAGGCGAGTTCACCGAGAGAATTTCACTGCGGTGAATTTTAACAGCGGTAAACTCGCTGGGAACGCAGTAGTTCATTCCCCAGTGGTTCTCAGCCTGGACGGTCACATCTTGGCACAAACGATTAATCCCCCAGACATGGATTACGGCGTGAGACAGAATGACAGGCAGGTATGGTATATTGTTGTTTTTTATTTTAGTTTTATTACAGGAGATCGAGGGCTTTGGTGGAATTCGGCGAGATTGTAAGTATGATTTAATTAAGATTATCAAAGGAGTCAGTGTCATTTTTTCAATTAAAGGACTTTATTCTTGGTGTGTGTTTTTATACAATGTGATTATGGGGTTAGTAATGGAGAGGTGTCTTGTAGACGCCTCTCCATTACTAACCCATGGGCTTGATGTCACCTCAAAATACCAAGGTAACATCAACCCCACAACTATTACCCCACTTGTCACCGCTATAAGGCAAGTGGTAAGAGCTGGGCAAAGCGCCAGAATTGGTACATCTAATAGATGTGCCTTTTCTGGGCAGCTGCTGGCTGCTATTTTTAGGCTGGGGGGTCAATAGCCATGGAACCTTACCAGCCTGAGAATACCAGCCCCCAGCTGTCAGGTTTAGCAAGGCTGGTTGTCAAAAATGAAGGGGACCCCATGCCATTTTTAAAAATTATTTAAATAATTTTAAAAATAGCATGGGGACCTCTCTATTCTTGATAACCAACCTTGCTGACAGCTGAGAGTTGCAGCCCCCAGCTGTGAGTTTTGCCTGGCTGGTTACCAAAAATACAGTGGAACCCACGCAGGTTTTTTTCTATTTATTTATTTACAGCGCAGGAGCGGTTGATGAATACTCCCATATGCTGCTCCTGCTCTCACTGTTATTAGCGGCAGCAAGTGTCAGCTGATGGGAGCTGTAGTCCCATCAGCTGACACCAGTGACTGGAGGTAAACATTATACCTCTGATCACAGCTGAGATATAAAGAAGGTTTAAAAAGACAGCGTAGGAACTGCGTCTCTCTGACCGGTGGGGATGATTTCACTGTCGATCAGAAGCGCTGCGCCGTTGTTTCCCATGCTGTCACACAGCTTAGGAAACACCGTCTTGTGTGCTGTGTTTGTTCGGCTATATTGGGCGATTAAATCGACGAATATTGCAAATTCAGCGATCATGAGCCGAACCGAACATTGAAATATTCGCTCATCTCTAATGTGGATCAGTTGAGGTTGCTGACAGAAAGTCTGGGTAGTGAGAGGAAGATGCTTCATGACACCAAGTGCCCTGTTCTTCCTCACTTGACTCGACTGAAAATGTTTCTGGTGCTTTTGGAAACGGCAGTTCTTCTGTATGAGAGCAGAGAGTAGCCATTACATATGACACTTGTAATACCCCCTTACATTTAGCATAAGCTCTGGAGGCAGATTCTCGTGCAGATCAGTGTCCAGCCCATAGATCATAATGGCTCATTTACATTGAAGAAAAACATGGATTTGATTTCTCTGGAGAAAGACATAGGATCACAGATATCACAGTATCATTTTATTCAGCTTCCTTTGACATGCAAACCCATGAAGGCTGCTTAAGAGGAGGGTTCATCCTACTGACAGATGACCTTTAATCAGCTGATGGCTGTTCCATAAAACCTGGAATCTAAAACTGCGTGAAAGGCATAAACAAAGAAATCACACGTAATTCACCAATAAAGTGGATTAAAAACATATTGAAAGTTAAATGTTAAGGTCTGGAAACAATGGCTTCCATTTAGCAGGATTCATACATTGTACAAGGACAGCCACCGCTTGATGAACTCAAGCACTGGAGAATTATCTGGATCTGGCTGGAAGTTTACAAGTGTTTTATAGGAAAGAAAACTAACCTGATCAATGACCTGTGAAAACAAGGTTTTCATTGTCTGTGAAAAGTCAGCCTAATCTCTCCAAAGTGTACTGTAATATAAAATAGTGGATTACAGACTGCTGTAACCTTCAGAAAGGCACAATTACGGAAAGGAGTAGGTAAAGCTGTGGGGCAAGGTATTTTCAATAATCTCAAAGAGAATGTTTAACTAAAACAATTCTTATAGGGTTGAAAAATTACATTTATGCTAGAGAGTATGTTTTATATACATCATAAACAATAAGAAGTTAGCAGCTGTGGGGGATCTAAGCGGACCGCCCCTGGCACATTAACCCCTGGAACACTGTGATCAAACATGATCGCAGTGTTCCGTCGGCATAGGGAAGCATCGCGCAGGGAGGGGGCTCCCTGCGTGCTTCCCTGAGACCCTCGGAGCAACGCGATGTGATCGCGTTGCTCCGATGGTCTCCTACCTCCTTCTCCCTCCAGGCCCCGGATCCAAAATGGCCGTGGGGCTGCTTCCGGGTCCTGCAGGGAGGTGGTTTACTAGCGCCTGCTCAGAGCAGGCACCTGTAAGCCTCAAGCTGTGCACGTCAGATTGCTGATCTGACACAGTGCTGTGCAAAGTGTCAGATCAGCGATCTGACACTATAGTGTGATGTCCCCCCTGGGGCAATGTAAAAAAGTAAAAAAAAAAAATATTTACATGTGTAAAAAAAAAAAAAAAAAATCCTAAATAAAGAAAAAAAAAATTGTTTCAATAAATAAATTTCTTTATCTAAATAAAAAACAAACAAAATAAAAGTACACATATTTAGTATCGCCGTGTCCGTACCGTCCCGACCTATAAAACTGTCCCACTAGTTAACCCCTTCAGTGAACACGTCACAAAAAAAACCGAGGCAAAAAACAACACTTTATTATCATACCGCCGAACAAAAAGTGGAATAACACGCGATCAAAAAAAAGGATATAAATATCCACGGTAACGCTGAAAACGTCATCTTCTCCCACAAAAAATGAGCCACCATACAGCGTCATCAGCGAAAAAATAAAAATGTATAGTCCTCACAATAAAGCGATGCAAAAATAATTATTTTTTATATAAAATAGTTTTTATCGTATAAAAGCACCAAAACATTTAAAAAATGATATAAATGAGGTATCGCTGTAATCGTACTGACCCGAAGAATAAAACTGCTTTATCAATTTTACCAAAACGCGGAACGGTATAAACGCCTCCCCCCAAAAAAGAAATTCATGAATAGCTGGTTTTTGGTCATTTTGCCTCATAAAGATCGGAATAAAAAGCGATCAAAAAATGTCACGTGCCTGAAAATGGCTCCAATAAAAACGTCAACTCGTCCCACAAAAACAAGACCTCATATGACTCTGTGGACCAAAATATGGAAAAATTATAGCTCTCAAAATGTGCAGACGCAAAAACTTTTTTTGCAATAAAAAGTGTCTTTTAGTGTGTGACAGCTGCCAATCATAAAAATCCGCTAAAAAACCCGCTATAAAAGTAAATCAAACCCCCCTTCATCACCCCCTTAGTTAGGGAAAAATAATAAAATTTAAAAAATGTATTTATTTCCATTTTCCCATTAGGGTTAGGGCTAGAGTTAGGGCTAGGGATGGGGCTAGGGTTAGGGATGGGGCTAGGGTTAGGGATGGGGCTAGGGTTAGGGCTAGGGTTTGGGTTAGGGATGGGGCTAGGGTTAGGGATGGGGCTAGGGTTAGGGTTAGGGCTACAATTAGGGTTGGGGCTAAAGTTAGGGTTAGGGTTGGGGCTAAAGTTAGGGTTAGGGTTTGGATTACATTTACACTTGGGATTAGGGTTGGGATTAGGGTTAGGGGTGTGTCAGGGATAGGTTTGTGGTTAGAGTTACTGTTGGGATTAGGGTTAAGCGTGTGTTTGGATTAGGGTTTCAGTTACAATTGGGGAGTTTCCACTGTTTAGGCACATGAGGGGCTCTCCAAACGCGACATAGTGTCCGATCTCAATTCCAGCCAATTCTGCGTTGAAAAAGTAAAACAGTGCTCCTTCCCTTCCGAGCTCTCCCGTGCGCCCAAACAGGGGTTTACCCCAATACATGGGGTATCAGCTTACTCGGGACACATTGGACAACAACTTTTGGTGTCCAATTTATCCTGTTACTCTTGGGAAAATACAAAACTGGGGGCTAAAATATAATTTTTGCGGAAAAAAAAAGATTTTTTATTTTCACGGCTCTGAGTTATTAACTGTAGTGAAACATTTGGGGGTTCAAAGTTCTCACAACACATCTAGATAAGTTCCTTGGTGGGTCTAGTTTCCAATATGGGGTCACTTACGGGGGGTTTCTACTGTTTAGGTACATCAGGGGCTCTGCAAATGCAATGTGACATAGAGAAGGGGTATGTAACCAGCTCACCAGTAATCACCGCAGGTGCACGGAACTCCGCTGCAGACAGGCGAAATGTTCATACTTGAAGAAAAGGATCACAGTTCCAGCTCCTTAAAATGATTAGTTTATTAAGTTCAAAATATAAAATCCAAATATCCAAAGTGAGTAAACTCCCAACGGTTGGTGCTAAGATAGCGAAGACTGACTGGCAACGCGTTTCGATCACATTGATCTTTATCCGAGCCACATGTCAGTATGGTTGCGTCTTTCCTATATAGGGAGACTTGTCCAACCTTGACACAGATTTAAGTCATATGACTACCTCGAAGGTCCTGTCTAAAACCAAATACTATTACAATAGAGATGCAATAAAACAGTAAAAATAAAAATAATCATCTTTAGCAATAGTGTAGCATAATTTTGTTTCTCTTATTTAGTCCCATTGGAGCCCGGGTATTTAATTGTAGAATCCAATACGCTTCCCGTGTGAGAAGTCGGCGTCTGATATCACCGCCGCGGGGGGAGGGATTAACCCTTTCTATTCCCTGGACCTGAAGACAGCTTATGCTGCGTGCATGATGAATGACAAAGTGTTTTGATGCCGCTGACATGTTTCTATTTTGGTTATCCGTATTTTTTATATCATATAGGTGTTCCCTAATGCGTATTTTTAATTTTCTGGATGTACATCCAACATACATTAGATTGCATTCTGTGCATCTGATGTTATATACTACGTTGGACGAGTTGCAATTAATATATTGCTTTACATCAAATTCCATAGTTCTATCCGCATTATGGAAAGTTTTAGCAATGGCAGCCACTTTACATGTGCCACAATTTTGTATGCCGCATCTGAAAAATCCTGGATAATTCAACCAGGTTTTTTTATTTCTTTCCGAACTGAACATGCTAGGAGCTATTTTGCTGCCAATCGTTGGAGCCCTCCTGGACACAACATTAATACCTGAATTCAAAATTTCGTATAATTGATCATCCTCATACAATAATGGCAAGTATTTGTAAATGATATTTTTAATTTTAGGGAACTGGGGACTATATTGAAAACATATATATGGTTTCTTATTTATTTGTACATTATCTTTATTTTTTTGGGGTGCAATTAGCTCTTTTCGATTTTTTTCATTAACAATTCCCTTAGCCCGATCAATTGTCCATTGAGGATATTTACGGCATTTTAATTTTTTCGTTATCTGATTGAACTCACCATTTAGATCTTTTGATGAGCTACAATTACGCTTGATCCTGGTGAGTTCGCCCACAGGTATTGATTTAATTGTGTGCTTGCTATGGCTACTATGGGCATGCAAAATTGTGTTTCCCCTAACTGGTTTATGATGTGTTTTAGTTGCAATTCCCTGATCAACATGTCCTGTAAGTTCCAGATCTAAAAAAGAAATATTATTTTTATCCACTTTGTGCGTAAATCTAATGTTATACATATTACAATTCAAGTACTCCATAAAGTGTGGTATGGTAGATACATCCCCCTCCCAAATTATGAGGGTATCATCTATGTATCTACCATACCACACCAGATGCTCCAGAAAAGGATTAGCCACAGAAAATACATACTCCATCTCCCAAAAGGCCATGACTAAATTTGCGAGGGAGGGTGAATATTTAGCACCCATGGCCACTCCTGCTTGCTGAACAAAAAACTGACCGTCAAATGAAAAATAATTATTAGTCATCAGAAAATGTATAACCATAAGCAAATATTCAATCAGGTCCACAGAATAATTACTATGTTTCTCAAGATGATATTGTATAGCCCTCATTGCCAGATCATGCGGAATGCACGTATATAAGGATATCACATCGCAACAAAGCCATGAGTAATTAGACTGCCAGACTTTATTCTCAAAGATACATAGGACCTCTTTGGAATCCCTGATGTGTCCTGGAGTGCGTTTGACCAGTGGTTGGTGGAGAAAATCGACCCACTGGCAAAGATTTTCGTTACATGATCCGATTCCGGACACAATGGGACGCATGGGGGGAATACCTTCTTTTTTGTGTATTTTTGGTACCCCATAAATGATGGGGATAACCGGATTTCGTACTGTAAGGTATTCTATTTGCTTTTTAGTTAATACCCCCAAATTCTGTCCTTCTTTTATGATTTGATCTCTTTTGTCAATAATTTCCAGAAAATTAAAAATACGCATTAGGGAACACCTATATGATATAAAAAATACGGATAACCAAAATAGAAACATGTCAGCGGCATCAAAACACTTTGTCATTCATCACGCACGCAGCATAAGCTGTCTTCAGGTCCAGGGAATAGAAAGGGTTAATCCCTCCCCCCGCGGCGGTGATATCAGACGCCGACTTCTCACACGGGAAGCGTATTGGATTCTACAATTAAATACCCGGGCTCCAATGGGACTAAATAAGAGAAACGAAATTATGCTACACTATTGCTAAAGATGATTATTTTTATTTTTACTGTTTTATTGCATCTCTATTGTAATAGTATTTGGTTTTAGACAGGACCTTCGAGGTAGTCATATGACTTAAATCTGTGTCATGGTTGGACAAGTCTCCCTATATAGGGAAGACGCAACCATACTGACATGTGGCTCGGATAAAGATCAATGTGATCGAAACGCGTTGCCAGTCAGTCTTCGCTATCTTAGCACCAACCGTTGGGAGTTTACTCACTTTGGATATTTGGATTTTATATTTTGAACTTAATAAACTAATCGTTTTAAGGAGCTGGAACTGTGATCCTTTTCTTGAAGTATGAACATTTCGCCTGTCTGCAGCGGAGTTCCGTGCACCTGCGGTGATTACTGGTGAGCTGGTTACATACCCCTTCTCTATGTTATATTTATTGCTGGACTACCGTGCTACCAGTACTGCTCCCTTGAAATTGGACTTGGGTACTGTTGTACTTATATATTCGGTTGGATTGCCTATAGATGCGGAGTTTTGTTATTAATCATCTTGCATATAAGTGTGGCTATGGATTTATCCAGAGAAAGACTGCGGAAAGCAGCACAGGTGTTCTCCACACAATCAGAGGGAGATTCGGGTGTATCAACCATTAATGAGAGTATGAACAAATTAGAAACACTCATGACACAAGAGACTAAAATATGGTGGGATCAAACCACATTAAACAACTATGTGTCAAAAGACATGATCCCGAGAGGATTGCGGATCAAAAAGCTGCCCACAACCACCTATTCGGCAGAGTTTACTGAGGAGTGGAATTCCATACTAAGTAACTGCTCTTTAAACTTGATGAAACTTATCATTAAGTATGAGGACAATAAACTTAAAAATATACAGCAGGAACTGGAGGAAGTAAACTCTGCCATAAGGCTACGTTCACATTAGCGTTGCGCCGCCGTGCGTCGGCGACGCAACGCGCGCAAACGCGCGCAAAAACGCGCGCGTTTTGCGACGCGTGCGTCGTTTTCCGACGAAAATCGGACGCACAGAAAATGCTACATGTAGCGTTTTCTTGCGTCCGACGCTAGCGTCGGAAACGACGCACGTGGCGAAAAACGCCACCAAAACGACGCACGCGTCCCCTATGTTAAACATAGGGGCGCGTCGCCGCTGCGTCGCCGCTGCGTCGCCGCTGCGTCGCCGGCGCAACAGCGACGCACATTGGCGGAACGCCAATGTGAACATAGCCTAAGTGAATATAAAACAGCTGCACAGTTTGAGAATTTAATGGCGAAAATCAACGAAAGGATAGCTGCCCTGGAGGAACAGATTATGGATCGGAAGAAAAGAAAATTCATTAGAGATTCCAATGATTATTCTACGAATAAAGTTTATGACTGGGGTAATTGGACTAATATAAACAAAAATCCGAAGTCAATATTGAAACAAAATCAATTCCAACATAAAAAGAAAAGTTTTAAAAAAAGAACAAAGTCACATGTATATTTTACATCATCAGATCCGGAATCTTCAGATAATCAAGGTAGCGCTTCAGATGTTTCTCTGAATGAAAATAGAACATGTACCTCGAAAGATGGTCACCGCCAGGCAAAAAACGTAAGAGGCGGGGGGGGGGGGGGGGGGAGAAAGCACAGACGAAGGGGGGATGGTAACACGCAACAAGAAATTACATGCGAAGTAAATGAATATACTAATGTGTTGAACTTATCGTCAAAACCCCTATCATCTGATCAAATCCAAGTTTTATCGTTGGGATTAAATTTTGTCCCTGATCAGGACTTTGATTTATTTACTACCATTATGGATACCAACAAATTCGTGAGAAATTTGACTATCAGGAAGCACTTTCGGAATGAGGACAACTATATGGAGGACTCTAATCAAGAGGAAACTAGTGCTCCAAATAGACTAGAAAATGAATTTTCGTTTATGGACTTTAAGGAACAAGTAGCTCTAATTGCCTTACAGGATCTCGGTGCCTCAGCATTGCCAGATCATGATAGGGTGCATTTCTCTCAAAATTTTACGACTAAAAATCCATACTTTTATCCAGTCCAGACTAGATCTGAATGTATGGACAGATTCCAAGAAAGTGTCGAAAAAGAAATAAAACGATTATATGAGGACACAATAAGTAAAAGGAATAGTAGTCAAAAAAAATATATCTATAAAACATCGCAAAGCAATAAAAGAACTTCAAGACATGTCAGACTTAACTATTAAGATGTCAGATAAAGGGGGAGTAGTTGTGGTACTTAACACAACGGATTATCAGAAGAAGATGGTAGAATTATTATCTGATCATACAATATACAAAAAATTGAAATATAATCCCTCTCAGGAAATTATTGACAAAAGAGATCAAATCATAAAAGAAGGACAGAATTTGGGGGTATTAACTAAAAAGCAAATAGAATACCTTACAGTACGAAATCCGGTTATCCCCATCATTTATGGGGTACCAAAAATACACAAAAAAGAAGGTATTCCCCCCATGCGTCCCATTGTGTCCGGAATCGGATCATGTAACGAAAAACTTTGCCAGTGGGTCGATTCTCTCCTCCAACCACTGGTCAAACGCACTCCAGGACACATCAGGGATTCCAAAGAGGTCCTATGTATCTTTGAGAATAAAGTCTGGCAGTCTAATTACTCATGGCTTTGTTGCGATGTGATATCCTTATATACGTGCATTCCGCATGATCTGGCAATGAGGGCTATACAATATCATCTTGAGAAACATAGTAATTATTCTGTGGACCTGATTGAATATTTGCTTATGGTTATACATTTTCTGATGACTAATAATTATTTTTCATTTGATGGTCAGTTTTTTGTTCAGCAAGCAGGAGTGGCCATGGGTGCTAAATATTCACCCTCCCTCGCAAATTTAGTCATGGCCTTTTGGGAGATGGAGTATGTATTTTCTGTGGCTAATCCTTTTCTGGAGCATCTGGTGTGGTATGGTAGATACATAGATGATACCCTCATAATTTGGGAGGGGGATGTATCTACCATACCACACTTTATGGAGTACTTGAATTGTAATATGTATAACATTAGATTTACGCACAAAGTGGATAAAAATAATATTTCTTTTTTAGATCTGGAACTTACAGGACATGTTGATCAGGGAATTGCAACTAAAACACATCATAAACCAGTTAGGGGAAACACAATTTTGCATGCCCATAGTAGCCATAGCAAGCACACAATTAAATCAATACCTGTGGGCGAACTCACCAGGATCAAGCGTAATTGTAGCTCATCAAAAGATCTAAATGGTGAGTTCAATCAGATAACGAAAAAATTAAAATGCCGTAAATATCCTCAATGGACAATTGATCGGGCTAAGGGAATTGTTAATGAAAAAAATCGAAAAGAGCTAATTGCACCCCAAAAAAATAAAGATAATGTACAAATAAATAAGAAACCATATATATGTTTTCAATATAGTCCCCAGTTCCCTAAAATTAAAAATATCATTTACAAATACTTGCCATTATTGTATGAGGATGATCAATTATACGAAATTTTGAATTCGGGTATTAATGTTGTGTCCAGGAGGGCTCCAACGATTGGCAGCAAAATAGCTCCTAGCATGTTCAGTTCGGAAAGAAATAAAAAAACCTGGTTGAATTATCCAGGATTTTTCAGATGCGGCATACAAAATTGTGGCACATGTAAAGTGGCTGCCATTGCTAAAACTTTCCATAATGCGGATAGAACTATGGAATTTGATGTAAAGCAATATATTAATTGCAACTCGTCCAACGTAGTATATAACATCAGATGCACAGAATGCAATCTAATGTATGTTGGATGTACATCCAGAAAATTAAAAATACGCATTAGGGAACACCTATATGATATAAAAAATACGGATAACCAAAATAGAAACATGTCAGCGGCATCAAAACACTTTGTCATTCATCATGCACGCAGCATAAGCTGTCTTCAGGTCCAGGGAATAGAAAGGGTTAATCCCTCCCCCCGCGGCGGTGATATCAGACGCCGACTTCTCACACGGGAAGCGTATTGGATTCTACAATTAAATACCCGGGCTCCAATGGGACTAAATAAGAGAAACGAAATTATGCTACACTATTGCTAAAGATGATTATTTTTATTTTTACTGTTTTATTGCATCTCTATTGTAATAGTATTTGGTTTTAGACAGGACCTTCGAGGTAGTCATATGACTTAAATCTGTGTCATGGTTGGACAAGTCTCCCTATATAGGAAAGACGCAACCATACTGACATGTGGCTCGGATAAAGATCAATGTGATCGAAACGCGTTGCCAGTCAGTCTTCGCTATCTTAGCACCAACCGTTGGGAGTTTACTCACTTTGGATATTTGGATTTTATATTTTGAACTTAATAAACTAATCGTTTTAAGGAGCTGGAACTGTGATCCTTTTCTTCAAAAATGCAATGTGACGCCTGCAGACCAATCCATCTAAGTCTGCATTCCAAACGGCGCTCCTTCCCTTCCAAGCTCTGCCATGCGCCCTAACGGTGGTTCCCCCCAACATATGGAGTATAAGCGTACTCAGGACAAATTGGAAAACCACTTTTTGGGTCCAATTTATCCTGTTACCCTTGGGAAAATACAAAACTGGGGGCTAAAAAATAATTTTTGTGGGAAAAAAAATTAATTTTTATTTTCACAGCTCTGCGTTATAAACTTCTGTGAAGCACTTGGTGGGTCAAAGTGCTTACCACACATCCAGATAAGTTCCTTAGGGGGTCTACTTTCCAAAATGGTGTCACTTGAGGGGGGTTTCAATGTTTAGGCACATCAGGGGCTCTCCAAACGCGACATGGCGTCCTATCTCAATTCCAGTGTATTTTGCATTGAAAAGTCAAATGGCGCTCCTTCCCTTCCGAGCTCTGCTGTGCGCCCAAACAGTGGTCTGCCCCAACATATGGGGTATCAGCGTACTCAAGACAAACTGCACAATAACGTTTGTGGTCCAATTTCTTCCGTTACCCTTGGGAAAATAAAAAATTGGGGGCGAAAAGATCATTTTTGTGAAAAAAAAATGACTTTTTATTTTTACCGCTCTGGATTATAAACTTTTGTGAAGCACTTGGTGGGTCGAAGTGCTCACCACACATCTAGATAAGTTCCTTAGGGAGTCTACTTTCCAAAATGGTGTCACTTGTGGGGGCTTTCAATGTTTAGGCACATCAAGGGCTCTCCAAACGCGACATGGCGTCCTATCTCAATTCCAGTCAATTTTGCATTGAAAAGTCAAATGGCGCTCCTTCCCTTCCGAGCTCTGCTGTGCACCCAAACAGTGGTTTACCCCCACATATGGGGTATCAGCATAATCAGGACAAATTGCACAACACCTTTTGGGGTCCAATTTCTCCTGTTACCCTTGGTAAAATAAAACAAATTGGAGCTGAAGTAAATTTCTTGTGAAAAAAAAATTAAATGTTCTTTTTTTTTTAAAACATTCCAAAAATTCCTGTGAAACACCAGAATGGTTAATAATCTTCTTGAATGTGGTTTTGAGCACCTTGAGGGGTGCAGTTTTTAGAATGGTGTCACACTTGGGTATTTTCTATCATATTGACCCCTCAAAGTGACTTCAAATGTGATGTAGTCCCTAAAACAATGGTGTTGTACAAATGAGAAATTGCTGGTCAACGTTTAACCCTTATAACTCCTAGTTCCTAACAAAAAAAAATTTTGGTTCCAAAATTGTGCTGATGTAAAGTAGACATGTGGGAAATGTTACTTATTAAGTATTTTGTGTGGCATATCTTTGTGATTTAAGGGCATAAAAATTCAAAGTTGAAAAATTGCGAAATTTTCAAAATAAACGCAGGTAATATCAAAGAAATTTTACCACTATCATGAAATTACAATATATCACGAGAAAACAATTTCAGAATCATCAGGATACGTAGAAGCGTTCCAGACTTATAACCTCATAAAGGGACAGTGGTTAGAATTGTAAAAATTGGCCCGGTCATTAACGTGCAAACCACCCTTGGGGTAAAGGGGTTAAAATCCATATCCTTTCTGTTCCTGAGATATGGCCCCCTTTTCCGTAAATCTAATGTTTTTAGCCAACTGGGCATAATCCTCAACTCTTCTGTATGGAAGTGTTCTTAGGACTAGGATTTATAAACATAATTATACTACAGGGACGTGCAATCTCATTGTTTTCTTATGAAAGCGGAGATACGCTTTAATATACTGTATATACTCGAGTATAGGTCGACCCCCCTAATTTTGCCACAAAAAACTGGGAAAACTTATTGACTCGAGTATAAGCCTAGGGTGGAAATGCAGCAGCTACGAGTGAATTTCAAAAATAAAAATAGATCATTATTTCCCCATAGCTGTGCCATATAGTGCTCTGCACTGTTCATTATTGCCCCATAGCTGTGCCATATAGTGCTCTGCACCGTTCATTCTTGCCCCATAGCTGTGCCATATAGTGCTCTGCACCGTTCATTCTTGCCCCATAGCTGTGCCATATAGTGCTCTGCACCGTTCATATTTCCCCATAGCTGTGCCATATAGTGCTCTGCGCCGTTCATATTTCCCCATAGCTGTGCCATATAGTGCTCTGCACCGTTCACTATTGCCCCATAGCTGTGCCATATAGTGCTCTGCACCGTTCATTATTTCCCCATAGCTGTGCCATATAGTGCCCTGCACAGTTCATTATTGCCCCATAGCTGTGCCATATAGTGCTCTGCACCGTTCATTATTGCCCCATAGCTGTGCCATATAGTGCTCTGCACCGTTCATTATTGCCCCATAGCTGCCATATAGTGCTCTGCACCGTTCATATTTCCCCATAGATGCTCCACATAAATCTGTGCCGCCGCTGCTGCTGCAGTAAAAAAGAAATGCCATACTCACCTTTCTTGCTTGCAGCTCTCGGCGTCTCGTCCTGGCGTCTCTCCGCACTGACTGATCAGGCTGAGGGCGCCGCGCACACTATATGCGTCATCGCGCCCTCTCACCTGCACAGTCAGAGTGGATAGACGCCGGGAAGATGGATTGGCGCCCGGCGTGTGGAACGCGGACAGGTGAATATTACATACTTACCTGCTCCCGGCGTCCGGCTCCTTCTCCCGCACAGCTGGTCTTCGGTGCCGCAGCCTCTTCCTCTATCAGCGGTCACCGTTACCGCTGATTAGAGAAATGACTATGTGGCTCCACCCCTATGGGAGGTGGAGCCGCATATTCATTTCTCTAATCAGCGGTCCCACGTGACTGCTGAACAGGGGAAGAGCTGCAGCACCGAAGACCGTGGGACAGGCGGGGAGCGTCAGGATCGCTGGAAGCAGGTAAGTATGCCTCAGCGCCGTCACCCCCTCACCCGCAGACCTGAAAATCTCGGCTTATACTCGAGTATATACGGTATATATATAACTATTAGTGATTAGAGAACGTGCTCGGATATAATCTCATCCTAGCACTCTCGGGTGTTATCCAAGCATCTGGGCGTGCTCATAGCAGCAGCATGATTTGCGTCTGTTAGGCTGCCGTCACACTAGCAGTATTTGGTCAGTATTTTACATCAGTATTTGTAAGCCAAAACCAGGAGTGGGTGATAAATACAGAAGTGGTGCATATGTTTCTATTATACTTTTCCTCCAATTGTTCCACTCCTGGTTTTGGCTTATAAATACTGATGTAAAATACTGACCAAATACTGCTAGTGTGACAGTAGCCTTAAGGTACCGTCACACATAACGATATCGTTAACGATATCGTTGCAACGTCACGCTTTTGGTGAAATAGCAACGATCCCGCTAACGATCTCGTTATGTGTGACAGCGACCAACAATCAGGCCCCTGCTGGGAGATCATTGGTCGTTGGGGAATGATCAGGACCATTTTTTGGTCGCTGATCACCCGCTGTCATCGCTGGATCGGCGTGTGTGACGCCGATACAGCGATGTGTTCACTTGTAACCAGGGTAAATATCGGGTTACTAAGCGCAGGGCCGCGCTTAGTAACCCGATATTTACCATGGTTACCATTGTAAAAGTTAAAAAAAAAAACAGTACATACTCACATTCTGATGTCTGTCACGTCCCCCGGCGTCCACAGGGTTAAAACTGCTTTCAGCAGGAGCGCTGCTAATGCACTCGCTCCGGCCGAGAGTTTCCCTGCACTGTCAGCGCCGGCCGTAAAGCAGAGCACAACGGTGACGTCACCGCTGTTACTGCCGGCGCTGACACAGTCAGTGCAGGGAAACTCTCGGCAGCAGCGCGTGCATTAGCAGCGCTCTTGCCGAAAGCAGTTTTAACCCTGTGGACACCGGCGGGGGACGTGACAGACATCAGAATGTGAATATGTAGTGTTTTTTTTTTTTACTTTTACAATGGTAACCAGGGTAAATATTGGGTTACTAAGCGCGGCCCTGCACTTAGTAGCCCGATGTTTACCCTAGTTACCCGGGTGCTGCAGGGGGACTTCGGCATCGTTGAAGACAGTTTCAACTATGCCGAAGTCGTTCCCCTGATCGTTGGTTGCTGGAGAGAGCTGTCTGTGACAGCTCCCCAGCGACCACACAACGACTTACCAACGATCACGGCCAGGTCGTATCGCTGGTCGTGATCGTTGGAAAGTTGTTTAGTGTGAAGGTACCTTTAGACAGCCTTAACACATATGGGGATTGCGTAATAAATAGGCAATCCCCACGTGTCCAGGTTGTCTAACAGCCGCAAATCATGCAGCTGCGGGGACTCAAACATAATATGCTAGCATGCCCAGATGCTCAGATAACACTCGAGAAGCTCGGATAAAACGTTATTTGAGCACGTTCGCTCATCACTAATATCTCTCTTTTTTCACAAACCAGGATTCACATTTAATGGATTGAAAATCAAGATTACAAATACTACACTGCACTGCAAATGAATATGATATGACAAAACCCAATATCACTGCCTGAAAATAATATTTACACTGCTTTAAAGGCTCGCTGCAGATTTCTCTGTCTACAACATGCCATATTTGTTGAAGATCACTTCCCGATTTCCCCATGGATTTTGTCTATTGTATTGTGAGGAGTTAAATCTGCAGCAAAATCCTTAAAATTAATTGAGCTTAGTCATTATTTGCATGAGAAGTGTTTAGAATAAATCAGTTGGATCTGCGACTGTCCCAGCAAGATAAGTTAGCTGTCACTCTTGAAGGAGGAAACCACAGTGACCAATAAAAATATAGAATAAAAACAAGCAAAAACAATAACTTTTAGGGAAATTACATAAGATTCTCTATAACATTTCCTTCCCTCCTTAACCCCTTCATGACCATGGGATTTTTTCGTTTTTCCGTGTTCGTTTTTCACTCCCCTCCTTCCCAGAGCCATAACTTTTTTATTTTTCTGTCAATTTGGCCATGTGAGGGCTTATTTTTTGTGGGACGAGTTGTATGTTTGAACGACATCATTGGTTTTACCATGTCGTGTACTAGAAAACGGGAAAAAAATTCCAAGTGCGGTGAAATTGCAAAAAAAGTGCAATCCCACACTTTTTTTTTGCTTGGCTTTTTTGCTAGGTTCACTAAATGCTAAAACTGACCTGCCATTATGATTCTCCAGGTCATTACGAGTTCATAGACACCTAACATGACTAGTTAATTTTTTTCCTAAGTGGTGAAAAAAAATTCCAAACTTTGCTAAAAAAAAAAAAAAAAAAATTGCGCCATTTTCCGATACTCGTAGCGTCTCCACTTTTCATGATCTGGGGTCGCTTGAGGGCTTATTTTTTGCGTGCTGAGCTGGCGTTTTTAATGATTCCAATTTGGTGCAGATACGTGCTTTTGATCGCCCGTTATTGCATTTTAATGCAATGTCGCGGCGAACAAAAAAACGTAATTCTGGCATTTCGATTTTTTTTCTCATTACGCCGTTTAGCGATCAGGTTAATGCTTTTTTTTATTGATAGATCGGGCGATTCTGAACGTGGCGATACCAAATATGTGTAGATTTGATTTTTTTTTAATGATTTATTTTGATTGGGGCGAAAGGGGGGTGATTTAAACTTTTATATTTTTTTTATTTTTTTCACATTTTTTTTTACTTTTTTTTTTAACTTTTGCCATGTTTCAATAGCCTCCATGGGAGGCTAGAAGCAGGCACAACCCGATCGCCTCTGCTACATAGCAGCGATCTGCTGTTCGCTGCTATGTAGCAGAAATGGAGGTGTGCTGTGAGCGCCGACCACAGGGTGGCGCTCACAGCTACCGGCGATCAGTAACCATAGAGGTCTCTAGGACCTCTATGGTTACCATGCTGACGCATCGCCGACCTCCGATCATGTGACGGGGGCGGCGATGATGTCATTTCCGGCCGCCCGGCCGGATGCGGTAGTTAAATGCCGCTGTCTGCGTTTGACAGCGGCATTTAACTAGTTAATAGCGGCGGGTGAATCGCGATTTCACCCACCGCTATTGCGGGCACATGTCAGCTGTTCAAAACAGCTGACATGTCCCGGCTTTGATGCGGGCTCACCGCGGAGCCCTGCATCAAAGCAGGGGAGCTGACATCGGACGTACTATACCGTCCGATGTCAGCAGGGGCGGATTATCAGAGGGTCAATATGGGCGGTAGCCCAGGGCCCAGTGGTGTGGGGGGGCCCTGGGCTACCGCACAGATTGACCCTCTGATAATCATCTGTGAATGCCGGCGGCCGCCGCCGGCATTTATGTGCCCCCTCCGTACCCGGTGGGCAGAGAGAGGGGGCCCGCATCGGGCCCCTTCTCATCTGCTCACCGGGCCCCTTCCGGTGCTGCGGCGGTTTCCTATTGATGTGCGGGCGCGCGCCCGCACGTCAATAGTTAACAACAGCCGCCAGCCAATTAGAGGCTGGCGGCTGATGTCGGCCGCAGGCGCACACGTCGCCGGCGTCTGACGTCATTGTCAGTCGCCGGCGAGTGTGCTCTGTTGGAGGGAGCTCATCGCTGGAGCGCGGACAGGTGAGGAGACTTTGTTTTTTTTTTGTTTTTTTTTATAACGGTGGACACACTGAGGGCAATGCTGGTGGACACTGAGGGCAATGCTGGAGGACACTGGGGCAGATTGCTGGAGGACACTGGGGCAGATTGCTGGAGGACACTGGGGCAGATTGCTGGAGGACACTGGGGCAATGCTGGAGGACACTGGGGCAATGCTGGAGGACACTGGGGCAGATTGCTGGAGGACACTGGGGCAGATTGCTGGAGGACACTTGGGCAGATTGCTGGAGGACACTGGGGCAGATGGCTGGAGGACACTGGGGCAGATGGCTGGAGGACACTGGGGCAATGCTGGAGGACACTGGGGTAGATTGCTGGAGGACACTGGGGCAATGCTGGAGGACACTGGGGCAATGCTGGAGGACACTGGGGCAATGCTGGAGGACACTGGGGCAGATGGCTGGAGGACACTGGGGCAGATGGCTGGAGGACACTGGGGCAGATGGCTGGAGGACACTGGGGCAATGCTGGAGGACACTGGGTCAATGCTGGAGGACACTGGGGCAATGCTGGAGGAAACTGAGGCAGATTGCTGAAGACACTGGGGCAATGCTGGAGGACACTGGGGCAGATTGCTGGAGGACACTGGGGCAGATTGCTGGAGGACACTGGGGCAATGCTGGAGGACACTGGGGCAATGCTGGAGGACACTGGGGCAGATTGCTGGAGGACACTGGGGCAATGCTGGAGGACACTGGGGCAGATTGCTGGAGGACACTGGGGCAGATTGCTAAAGGACACTGGGGCAGATTGCTGGAGGACACTGGGGCAGATTGCTGGAGGACACTGGGGCAGATGGCTGGAGGACACTGGGGCAGATTGCTGGAGGACACTGGGGCAGATGGCTGGAGGACACTGGGGCAGATTGCTGGAGGACACTGGGGCAATGCTGGAGGACACTGGGGCAATGCTGGAGGACACTGGGGCAGATGGCTGGAGGAAACTGAGGCAGATTGCTGGAGACACTGGGGCAATGCTGGAGGACACTGGGGCAGATTGCTGGAGGACACTGGGGCAGATTGCTGGAGGACACTGGGGCAATGCTGGAGGACACTGGGGCAATGCTGGAGGACACTGGGGCAGATTGCTGGAGGACACTGGGGCAATGCTGGAGGACACTGGGGCAATGCTGGAGGACACTGGGGCAATGCTGGAGGACACTGGGGCAGATTGCTGGAGACACTGGGGCAGATTGCTGGAGGACACTGGGGCAGATTGCTGGAGGACACTGGGGCAGATTGCTGGAGGACACTGGGGCAGATGGCTGGAGGACACTGGGGCAGATTGCTGGAGGACACTGGGGCAGATGGCTGGAGGACACTGGGGCAGATTGCTGGAGGACACTGGGGCAATGCTGGAGGACACTGGGGCAATGCTGGAGGACACTGGGGCAGATGGCTGGAGGAAACTGAGGCAGATTTCTGGAGACACTGGGGCAATGCTGGAGGACACTGGGGCAGATTGCTGGAGGACACTGGGGCAGATTGCTGGAGGACACTGGGGCAATGCTGGAGGACACTGGGGCAGATTGCTGGAGGACACTGGGGCAATGCTGGAGGACACTGGGGCAATGCTGGAGGACACTGGGGCAGATTGCTGGAGACACTGGGGCAGATTGCTGGAGGACACTGGGGCAGATTGCTGGAGGACACTGGGGCAGATTGCTGGAGGACACTGAGGCAGATTGCTGGAGGACACTGAGGCAGATTGCTGGAGGACACTGGGGCAGATTACTGGAGACACTGGGGCAGATTGCTGGAGACACTGGGGCAGATTGCTGGAGACACTGGGGCAGATTGCTGGAGACACTGGGGCAATGCTGGAGACACTGGGAGAAATGCTGGACATACTGGGGGAAATGCTGGACATACTGGGACAGATTGCTGGACACACTGGTGGTAATATTCTGGACATACTGTGTCCGCATACATTTCTCTGTTCGCTCCCCAAACTGTCTGCACCCATTCCCCATATTGTTTCCTCATACATGTCTCCCATTTCCCCATACTGTTTCTTCATACATGCCCCCCATTCCCCCATACTGTTTCCTCATACATGCTCCCAGTCCCCAGTACAGTTTCCTCATACATGCCCATTCCCCCATAATGTTGTCCATACTTGCCCCCCATTCCCCCATACTGTTTCCTCATACATGCCCCCCATTCTCCCGTACTGTTTCCTCAACCATGCTCCCCATTCCCCTGTACTATTTCCTCATACGTGCCCTCATTCCCCCATACTGTTTCCTCATATATGCCCCCATTCCCCCTTATTGTCTCCTCATACATGCCCCCCATTCCCCAGTACTATTTCCTCGCATATGCCCCCCATTCTGTTTCCTCATAGATGCCCCCCATTCCCCGTACTATTTCCTCGTACATGCCCCCATTCTGTTTCTTCATAGATGCCCCCAATTCCCCAGTACAGTTTCCTCATACATGCCCCATTCCCCCATACTGTTTCCTCATACATGCCCCCCATTCCCCTGTACTGTTTCCTCATACATGCCCCCCATTCCCCCGTACTGTTTCCTCATACATGCCCCCCATTCTGTTTCCTCATAGATGCCCCCAATTCCCCAGTACGGTTTCCTCATACATGCCCCCATTCCCCCATACTGTTTCCTCATACATGCCCCCATTCCCCCGTACTGTTTCCTCATACGTGCCCCCCCATTCCCCTGTACTGTTTATTCATACATGCCCCCCATCTCCCCCTTTGCTCTTCATTTTGTGTCCTCAAATCTCCCTACACACAATAAATAACCCCATCTCCACTCCAAATCTCCCCCCACACATTGAATCTCCATCCCCACTCCAAATCTCCCCCACACATTAAACACCCCCATCCCCATGACAAATCACCCCCCACACACACTTAATCCCCCACACATTTAATCCCCCATCCCCACTCCAATTCTCCCCACACACTTTAAACACACCCATCCCCACTCCAATTCTCCCCACACAATAAATCCCCCCATCCCCACTCACATTAAATCTCCCCACAATAAATCCCCCCGTTCCCACTCACATTATATCCCCACCACAATAAATCCCCCATCCTCACTCACATTAAATCTCCCCATCCCACAATAAATCCCCCATCCCCACTCACATTATATCCCCACCACAATAAATCCCCCATCCTCATTCACATTAAATCTCCCCATCCCACAATAAATCCATCCTCACTCACATTAAATCTCCCCATCCCACAATAAATCCCCCATCCCCACTCACATTAAATGTCCCCATCCCACAATAAATCCCCCATCCCCACTTACATTAAATCCCCCCACAATAAATCACCCATCCCCACTTACATTAAATCTCCCACCCAAAATAAATCCCCCATACCCACTCACATTAAATGTACCCCCACAATAAATCACCCGATCCCCACTCACATTAAATCTCCCCCCACAATAAATCCCCCATTCCCACTCGCATTAAATTTCCCACCACAATAAATCCCCCATACCCACTCACATTAAATCTCCCCCCACAATAAATCCCCCCATCCCATTCACATTAAATCTCCCCCCCCACAATAAATCTCCCCATCCCCGCTCACATTAAATCCCCCCCACAATAAAACGCCCATCCCCACTCACATTAAATCCCCCCCCCTGCACCTTCAGTGTCTTCAGCTCCACTGGAGCACTTACCACCGATTTGTGTCTCATGACCTGATCACACTGCTAGCGTCACTCTGACCTGGCAGTCGGAGCTTCAATTGTAGTTGCATCTTAAAGATTCAGTACAATTGAACACTGGGAGCCGGTGTGCTGCAGCTTCTCTGTGCTGCCTGTCAGCTTGACAGTCAGCACAGAGAACAGCTGACTCCCAGTCTGGGGGTTGGCAGAATGCAGCCGCCAGGGAAAACACTGCGGACTGCCCCATTAGGCAGCCCGACTGTGCCCCCTTCCGGCTGCGGGGGGTCAAACCGGAGCTACAGTTACCCTTAACTGATCAGCTTGCATAATGTGCAGATACAGTTAATCCTTGCCTGAAATTGTTCCAGAAAATTAAGTATTTCTCCCAGAAATTATTGCAATTTCACATTTTGTTATACACGATTATTTCCTTTGTTTTATTGAAATACCACAAAAAAACTGGGGAAAAATGGCAAAATGGACATAATCTCAAGCAAAATCCCAAAAAAGGGTAGAACAAAATAGTTGCCACCTTTTCAAAATTGTGGGTAAACAACTTTGTTTCCAGCATGTGATGCTCGTTCAAATTCACATGTGGCAAGTAACAGGTGTGCGAAATACGAAAATCCCACCTGAAACCAGATAAAAAGGGGAGAAGATTACTCAATCTTTGCATTGTGTGTAACACACCAAGTATTAAGAACACAAAGAGAAGACAACTGTCTGAGGATTTGAGAACCAAAATTGTTGAACAATATCTACAATCTCAAGGTTACAAGTCCATCTCCAGAGATCTTGATGTTCCTTTGTCCACTGTGCGCAACATAAACTGCAGAGAAAAATTGATGAAAGGTTGCAACACAGGATAGTCCGGATGGTTTTAAGCAGCTTAAATCAAGTTGCAAAGGGGGGCGTGGCCTAGCGAGCTATGTGAGCGGACGTGTGTTGGGTCTCTCTCCCCGCACCGCTCTTAATACTTACCCTTGAAGGCGCCGCCGAACGCCGAAACCGGGCAGTGCAGTACCGCAGGATCCCAGCGAACGGAGGAGAGCTGTTATGACCTGGTGGTCAGGACAATAATGGACCTGGAGGTTAAGAGCACACGGAATGACCTGATAGTTACTGATAATATAGGACGAGCTCTGGGACGTGGGAACTCTGCTGACCGCAATCCCTAATCCTATCAACCACACTAGAAATAGCCGTGGATTGCTCCTAACGCTCCCTATGCAACTCGGCACAGCCTAAGGAACTAGCTAGCCCTAAAGATAGAAAAATAAAGCCTACCTTGCCTCAGAGAAATTCCCCAAAGGAAAAGGCAGCCCCCCACATATAATGACTGTGAGTAAAGATGAAAATACAAACACAGAGATGAAATAGATTAAGCAAAGTGAGGCCCGACTTACTGAACAGACTGAGGATAGGAAAGGTAGCTTTGCGGTCAGCACAAAAACCTACAAAAAGACCACGCAGAGGGCGCAAAAAGACCCTCCGCACCGACTCACGGTGCGGAGGCGCTCCCTCTGCGTCCCAGAGCTTCCAGCAAGCAAGACAACAATCAAAATAGCAAGCTGGACAGAAAAATAGCAAACCAGAGAAAAACAAGCAGTCACTTAGCTTCTGCTGGGAAGACAGGTCACAAGAACGATCCAGGAGTGAACTAGACCAATACTGGAACATTGACAGGTGGCATGGAGCAAAGTTCTAAGTGGAGTTAAATAGAGGAGCCACCTAACGAATTAACCTCGTCACCTGTGGAAGGAAACTCAGAAACACCCACAGCCACCAGAGAAAGTCCATGGACAGAACCAGCCGAAGTACCATTCATGACCACAGGAGGGAGCCCGACAACAGAATTCACAACAGTACCCCCCCCTTGAGGAGGGGTCACCGAACCCTCACCAGAGCCCCCAGGCCGACCAGGACGAGCCAAATGAAAGGCACGAACCAGATCGGCAGCATGAACATCAGAGGCAAAACCCCAGGAATTATCTTCCTGACCATAACCCTTCCACTTGACCAGGTACTGGAGTTTCCGTCTCGAAATACGAGAATCCAAAATCTTCTCCACCACATACTACAACTCCCCCTCAACCAACACCGGGGCAGGAGGATCAACGGATGGAACCACAGGCGCCACGTATCTCCGCAACAACGACCTATGGAACACATTATGGATGGCAAAAGAAGCAGGAAGGGCCAAACGAAATGACACAGGATTGATAACCTCAGAAATCTTATACGGACCAATGAAACGAGGCTTAAACTTAGGAGAGGAAACCTTCATAGGAACATAACGAGATGACAACCAAACCAAATCCCCAACACGAAGTCGGGGACCCACACAACGCCGGCGGTTAGCAAAACGTTGAGCCTTCTCCTGGGACAATGTCAAATTGTCCACCACATGAGTCCAAATCTGCTGCAACCTATCCACCACAGTATCTACACCAGGACAGTCCGAAGACTCAACCTGCCCTGAAGAGAAACGCGGATGGAAACCAGAATTGCAGAAAAACGGCGAAACCAAAGTAGCCGAGCTGGCCCGATTATTAAGGGCGAACTCAGCCAACGGCAAAAAGGACACCCAATCATCCTGATCAGCAGAAACAAAGCATCTCAGATATGTTTCCAAAGTCTGATTAGTTCGTTCGGTTTGGCCATTTGTCTGAGGATGGAAAGCCGAGGAAAAAGACAAATCAATGCCAATCCTAGCACAAAAAGATCGCCAAAACCTCAAAACAAACTGGGAACCTCTGTCAGAAACGATGTTCTCCGGGATACCATGTAAACGAACCACATGCTGGAAAAATAATGGCACCAAATCAGAGGAGGAAGGCAATTTAGACAAAGCTCTACAGCTGCAGAAGACCAATTGACCACATCAGCACCCTTCTTGGTCAAATCAGTCAACGGTTTAGCAACAGTAGAAAAATTAGCGATGAAGCGCCGATAAAAATTAGCAAAGCCCAGGAACTTTTGCAGGCTCTTCACAGATGTCGGCTGAGTCCAATCGTAAATGGCTTGGACTTTAACAGGGTCCATCTCGATAGTAGAAGGGGAAAAAATGAACCCCAAAAGTGAAACCTTCTGAACTCCAAAGAGACACTTTGACCTCTTCACAAACAAGGAATTCGCACGAAGGACCTGGAACACCATTCTGACTTGCTTCACATGAGACTCCCAATCATCCGAAAAGACCAAAATATTATCCAAATACACAATCAGGAATTTATCCAGGTACTCTCGGAAGATGTCATGCATAAAGGACTGAAATACTGATGGAGCATTGGAAAGCCCGAATGGCATAACCAGGTACTCAAAATGACCCTCGGGCGTATTAAATGCTGTTTTCCATTCATCGCCTTGTTTAATACGCACAAGATTATACGCCCCTCGAAAATCTATCTTGGTGAACCAACTAGCACCTTTAATACAAGCAAACAAATCAGACAGCAACGGCAAAGGATACTGAAATTTGACTGTAATTTTATTGAGAAGGCGGTAATCAATACAAGGTCTCAAAGAACCATCCTTCTTGGCCACAAAAAAGAACTCTGCTCCTAACGGTGATGACGACGGGCGAATATGGCCTTTCTCCAAGGATTCCTTTATATAACTCCGCATAGCGGCGTGTTCTGGCACAGATAAATTGAACAATCGGCCCTTAGGAAACTTACTACCAGGAATCAAATTAATTGCACAATCGCAATCCCTATGAGGAGGTAGGGCACTGGCTTTGGGCTCATCAAATACATCCCGATAATCCGACAAAAACTCTGGAACTTCAGAAGGAGTGGAAGATGAAATAGACAAAAATGGAACATCACCATGTACCCCCTGGCAACCCCAGCTGGACACAGACATGGATTTCCAGTCCAATACTGGATTATGAACCTGTAGCCATGGCAACCCCAAAACGACCACATCATGCAGATTATGCAACACCAGAAAGCGGATATCCTCCTGATGTGCAGGAGCCATGCACATGGTCAATTGGGTCCAGTACTGAGGCTTATTCTTGGCCAAAGGCATAGCATCAATTCCTCTCAATGGAATAGGATACTGCAAGGGCTCCAAGAAAAAACCACAGCGCCTAGCATACTCCAAGTCCATCAAATTCAGGGCAGCGCCTGAATCCACAAATGCCATAACAGAATAGGATCACAAACAACAAATCAGAGTAACGGACAATAGAAATTTAGACTGTACCGTACCAATGGTGGCAGACCTAGCGAACCGCTTAGTGCGCTTAGGACAATCGGAGATAGCATGAGTGGAATCACCACAGTAAAAACATAGCCCATTCCGACGTCTGTGTTCTTGCCGTTCAGCTCTGGTCAAAGTCCTATCACATTGCATAGGCTCAAGCCCATGCTCAGATAATACCGCCAAATGGTGCACAGCTTTACGCTCATGCAAGCGTCGATCGATCTGAATGGCCAAAGACATAGACTCATTCAGACCAGCAGGCATGGGAAATCCCACCATGACATCCTTAAGGGCTTCAGAGAGACCCTTTCTGAAGATTGCTGCCAGGGCACATTCATTCCACTGAGTGAGCACAGACCACTTTCTAAACTTCTGACAATATATCTCCGCTTCATCCTGACCCTGACACAGAGCCAGCAAGATTTTCTCTGCCTGATGCACTGAATTAGGTTCGTCATAAAGCAATCCAAGCGCCAGAAAAAACGCATCAACATCACGCAATGCCGGATCTCCTGGCGCAAGGGAAAATGACCAGTCTTGAGGGTCACCACGTAACAAAGAAATAATGATCTTTACTTGTTGAACAGGGTCACCTGAGGAGCGAGGTTTCAAGGCAAGAAACAATTTACAAATATTTTTGAAATTCAAGAACTTAGATCTATCACCAAAAAACAAATCAGGAATTGGAATCCTAGGCTCTGACATCGGATTCTGAACCACAAAATCTTGAATGTTTTGTACACTTATAGTGAGATTATCCATCAAAGAGGACAGACCTTGAATGTCCATGTCTACACCTGTGTTCTGAATCACCCAGATGTAAAGGGGAAAAGAGAGACAAAACACATTGCAAAGAAAAAAAATGGTCTCAGAACTTCTCTTATCCCTCTATTGAGATGCATTAGTACTTTGGGCCACCTGTACTGTTATGACCTGGTGGTCAGGACAATAATGGACCTGGAGGTTAAGAGCACACGGAATGACCTGATAGTTACTGATAATATAGGACGAGCTCTGGGACGTGGGAACTCTGCTGACCGCAATCCCTAATCCTATCAACCACACTAGAAATAGCCGTGGATTGCTCCTAACGCTCCCTATGCAACTCGGCACAGCCTAAGGAACTAGCTAGCCCTAAAGATAGAAAAATAAAGCCTACCTTGCCTCAGAGAAATTCCCCAAAGGAAAAGGCAGCCCCCCACATATAATGACTGTGAGTAAAGATGAAAATACAAACACAGAGATGAAATAGATTAAGCAAAGTGAGGCCCGACTTACTGAACAGACTGAGGATAGGAAAGGTAGCTTTGCGGTCAGCACAAAAACCTACAAAAAGACCACGCAGAGGGCGCAAAAAGACCCTCCGCACCGACTCACGGTGCGGAGGCGCTCCCTCTGTGTCCCAGAGCTTCCAGCAAGCAAGACAACAATCCAAATAGCAAGCTGGACAGAAAAATTGCAAACCAGAGAAAAACAAGCAGTCACTTAGCTTCTGCTGGGAAGACAGGTCACAAGAACGATCCAGGAGTGAACTAGACCAATACTGGAACATTGACAGGTGGCATGGAGCAAAGATCTAAGTGGTGTTAAATAGAGGAGCCAGATAACGAATTAACCTTGTCACCTGTGGAAGGAAACTCAGAAACACCCACAGCCACCAGAGAAAGTCCATGGACAGAACCAGCCGAAGTACCATTCATGACCACAGGAGGGAGCCCGACAACAGAATTCACAACAGAGAGCACCTGGAATAGTGAGCGGTGAGGAGCGGCGATGCCACGCTGTAAACAGTCGGCGCCTGCGGTGGGCGCGAAAATCCAAGATGGCACCGTGGCAGAGGAGGAGGCAGTCAGAACCAACGCTTCATACCGCCAGAGGCTGGAGGTGATAGCCCGGCTGGAGCGGTTTGCCCACACTGAGGAGGGGGGTGCCCTGCTGCTGGATGCTGAGGGGCCTGGAGAGAAGGAGGTCCCGCAGAGGCAGAGGAGAGGAGGGGAGGACAATCTCAGCGAGGTGGAGGAGCAGCGTTCCCCAGGGAGGGAGCAGGAAGTGCACAGTGCTGACAATATGACTCCTGCTGCTAGCCCAGTGCAGGCTAATGATTCTGATGATGCGGAGCAATCAAACACGGTGGAACCAACATTGCAGGACATTTTTATTGTTGTTATACACTGCAAATCTACCTTGGCCGCACTAAACTTAAGGGTGGATGACTTAAAAGTTGAAATTAAGTCCCTTAACTCTGCTATGCGTAAGGTGGAGAAAACAGTGGAGGTGGTGGAAAAACTTGTGGGCAGTGTGAAGGATCAGACAAACGAACTGCTAAAAAGAGAAAAGAAATATATTCAACGTATTGCAGAATTGGAATTTAAAACAGATGACTTGGAAAACCGTTCCCGAAGGAACAATTTAAGAATAATTGGGGTGCCGGAGAAGGTAGAGGGGAATAATCCCACTGAATACATGGAGACATGGCTTAAAAATTCGGTGGGTGGCGAAGACCTTACCAACTACTTCGCGGTGGACAGGGCTCATAGAGTCCCCACTCGGCTCCTGCCACCAGGCTCTGCCCCTCGTGCTATACTGGCAAAAATTTTGAACTACCTGGATCGAGAAACCCTACTGAGGAAGGCTAGGATCAGTGATGGCCTAAGTATAAACGGAAATCGGATCTCCATTTATCTGGATTATTTGGCATCGGTGCAAAAACTCAGAATAAAGTTTGGTGAAGTCAAGCGACGGTTCCGAGAACTGGACTTGAAATATTCGATGCTCTGCCCGGCTAAGCTCAGGGTGGTGGCGCTGGATCGTGTTTATTTTTTCCAAAGTCTGGAGGAGGCAACGCATTGGCTGGATACTAATGCCAAGAAAATTGGCACAGAGCGGAACCGATGAGACTGACACTGAGGATTCGTAATTTTACTGGTTTACCTCTTATTGATCCTTGAATGTGCTTTGTGTTATCGGACAGAATGCACCCAAAAGTCAAAGTATTGTGTTCGGCGGTGCAATGAATAGTTCATACTGGTCGCAGTGGGAGGGGGAGAGATGGATGGTGAAGGGCATAGTTCTAGGTTGTTATTAAGTGCTCTCAGTTCTCATACAGAGAAAGAAAGTTTGTTTTATTTCAATTCTATTGAGTTTCAGATGGGGGAAGTTGGAATGGTTGTGGTGGTGGGGGGGGGGGAAGGTGGGTAATGGCGGAGACCTGGGGGAGACGGTACCCACTTATTATCTTTCTTTAAGGAAATGGGAGGGGATGTTAATATTATAAGTTGGAATGTCAGGGGGTTAGCGGACGCTTCTAAGTGTGCAGCAATATTTCAGTACTTATTGAAACAGAGGCCCTTGGTGATATGCCTGCAAGAAACCCATTTGGTGGAGGAAAAAGTCGATATGCTACTGAAGCGATGGGTGCGCAAGGCGTATCACTCGACATTCACTAATTATGCAAGGGGGGTGTCAGTTTTAATTCATACGAATACCCCATTTGAAGAAATTTAGGTTAAAATTGATAAGGACGGTCAATATATTTTTTTAGTGTGTAAAATCTTCAATCGTTTGATCTGCATTGTTTCAGTATATATACCCCCGCCAATTCAGGAAATATTGGAGTCTATGAGAGGATGGGATGGGGTTCCCCTTCTTGTGGTGGGAGATGTGAACAATATAGCTGATGACCACTGGGACAAGAGTAATCACACATTGTTGCGCAGAGACGGCAATGACACTCCTTTTGGAAACTATCTTAGAGAAATAGGATGGATTGACTTATGGCGGGTTCACAATGTTAACACATACTCTTACTCCTGTTACTCGACTACATACGGCACTATGTCACAAATTGATGTCGCCTTGGGTAATGATGAGATGAAGGAGTTGCTAAGTGGGGTGGAATATAGTCTTAGGATTTTATCAGATCGTAGCCCAATTCAGGTTTCTCTGAAGTTGTCAGATCAGGCTGGATCGGGGAGGATGGGTTGGAAAATTCACCCCTCCTGGCTACAACTTTTGGACATGGAAAGGGTGGGGGCAGAGATTGAGGAGTTTTTTAAGATCAATGAAGGTAGTGCTGAACGCCATGTAGTATGGGACACTATGAAAGCGTATTGTTCTGTCTTCCTCCATGTAGGATGCTGTGTGGATTCCAACATACGGCTAAACCTTCATCCACATCCCAGTAAAAAGACTGTGTTGATGCTTAAGTCTTATTTATTAGGGTGATGATAACCAAAGCTATAACGTTGAACAACAATGGTGGACAGTATTCATAGTAGATGATCGAATAGTGAATGATGTTGATGTACAAAGTGGATGTTCAGTGAATAATCATAGTGGATGACTGATCATAGTGGATGACTGGTGAAAAACTGTAAAGAATAACAGCATTTCAGTATATGCACATACAGGGTGCAATCACATAAATAACTGGGACATAACAGCAAGAATTATACAGAGTGCATTACACAGTAATTCTAACAGCACTGCCCTATTCTATACAAGAATGCATCTATCTAAATGCAGAGTACACATTAACCTAACTGCAAGCTGCAAAGCACATCTGCCTAACTATATCTGACTATAGGAGCTGCATAAGGCTTAAATACTAACACAAACATAAGATGCATTAAACCTTTATAAACGTACCGAGATCCGTTAGGACAGGGGTAAGAAAGTAAGCGAGACAGGAGCACGTGTGCCTCTCTGCAGATCTCAGGAAAAATGGCTACTGAAGCTTGTCTTCACAAGAAGAATGTGGGCGGAACTAACCCATAAGACATTGCTCTTAGGAGGGAAAGGTTGGTAAACAACATGAAAAGTAGGCAACTGATGACCTCCAGTGGCCACAACTTGAATAACATGATAATTAACTCTCTGCACATTAAGATGGGCAGAACACTCCCCGCTTGGCGTCAACAGATGCCACAATTAGGTTCTTTTGGGGAAAATAATAATACAAGCTCGGTAACGGGTCTGAGGAACAGTTTGTTTTCTCCAAGCTTGCACACTCTGACCTCTACTTTCCCATCTTTACTGGGCAGGGTCTTAATGACTAGGCCGAGTGGCCACTCGTTCCGATGTGACTGACTGTCTTTGACGAGTACAACATCGCCAGATTGAATGTTTGGGTGGTCTTTCTGCCACTTTGTCCTGCTTTGCAGAGTGGAGAGATACTGTTTCCTCCATCTATTCCAGAAGACGTTGGACACGCTTTGTACTTGCCTCCATTGTCGTCTGTAGAGGTCTTTGTCATTGAATTCTCCGAGTGGAGCTTTCGGGACACAGGTTTTCTGTGTGAGTAACATTGCAGGAGTAAGGATGGATAGATCTCCAGAATCACTAGAAAGTGCTGTCTTGTAGGACTGGGTTACATGAAATAGACAAGCTATAGCTCGAACAAGTGACTTCCATGTGGAGAACCTGCTATACCGGTGAGATTCGAGGTGGCAGCTTGAAATCTCTGTATGTAGAGCAGACACTTGAGGTCGGATCTCTTCATCTGTGTCTGGACCCACTAGTTCGAAAGTTTCAGGCCTGCTGATGTGGGACATCGAACGGTACAAAGAGGTAGGACCTGTGAACCATGAAGTGTCCTTCAGATGACTGGGTGCAACGGATCTAGTCGCGTGGTCCGCAGGATTGTGGTGAGTAGGTACGTAGTGCCACTGATTAGGGTCGGTGGATCTTCTTACCCGAAGTACCCGTTTGCTGACGTAGACGTAGAAGCGTCGTGTCTCGTTACAGATGTACCCCAGTACCACCTTGCTATCGGTGTAGAACTCTGCATCCCCGATCTTCAGGCCCATCGCATCCGAGACCAGCTCGGCCAACTCAACTGCGAGGACAGCAGCACAGAGTTCCAGTCTGGGTATCGTGTGTTCACGAAGTGGCTCCAATTTTGTCCGGCTCATAACGAACCCGATATGGCATTGTCCGCTTACGTCTGTGGATTTGAGGTACGCTACTGCTGCAATCGCTTTGACTGATGCATCACTGAAAATACAAAGTGTTTGCATTTTGACCTCTGTGGATGGCACAGGAGCATACGGTCGTTTCACACGAAGGTTGGTCAGGGCTTCAAGAGACTTCCTTCACTCTGCCCACAGGTCAGCCTTTCCCGCTGGAAGTGGATCATCCCAATCAGTAGTGTCTTGGGTGAAGTCCCTGAGCATCAGCTTTCCTTGGATGGTTACTGGAGCTACGAACCCCAAGGGGTCGTATAAACTATTCACGAAGGAAAGAACTCCTCTGCGCGTGAAGGGTTTCTCATCCTTGCTGATCTGAAAGGTGAAGGTATCTGTCTTCAGGTCCCACAGCAATCCAAGGCTCCGCTGCATAGGAAGGGGGTCGATGCTGAGGTCTAAATCCTTTAGATCGCTGGAATAGTCTTCAGAGGGAAAGGCTTCCATCAACTCTCGGCTGTTGGAAGAAATCTTGTCTAACCTTAGGTTAGACTGAGCGAGCATGTCACGAGTCCTCTTTAGTAGACTGATTGCGGCCTCACTTGTCGGTGTGGACTTCAAACAGTCATCCACGTAAAAATCCTTTTCCACAAAGGACCTGACGTCCGAGCCATACTCTTCTTCACCCTTTTTGGCAGAATGTCGGAGGCCGTAGATTGCGACCGCTGGGGAAGGACTGTTCCCAAAGATGTGTACCCGCATCCGGTACTCTGCGATGTCTTCGTCCGGGTCGTTGTCACGGTACAAGAAGAACCTCAGGTAGTTTCTGTGTTCCTCTTTGACGAGAAAACAGTGGAACATCTGTTGTATGTCGGCCATAAATGCCACTGAATCTCTACGGAAACAGAGTAATACTTCCAGAAGTCTGTTGTTGAGGTCTGGGCCCGACAGTAAGACATCATTCAATGACACGTCTTTGCATTTGGCACTTGAGTCGAATACCACTCTAATTTGACCTGGTTTCTTAGGATGGTACACTCCGAAGATGGGCAGGTACCAACACTCCTCTCCGTGTCGAAGTGCAGGTGCAATCTCTGCGTGGTTGTTCTGGAATATCTTTCCCATGAAGATAAAGAAATGTTCCTTCGTCTCAGGTGACTTCTGAAGCTTGTGTCTTAGGGAGATGAATCTGCTGTAGACCAATTCCTTGTTGTTGGGTAGGTGTCTCCTCTGAGGTCGAAATGGTAGAGGTGCGACCCAACTATTCGCCGTATCCTTGACTATTTGTTCGTCCATGATGTCCAGGAATATCTTGTCTTCTATAGACATCGCTACCTTGTTGTCTTCCTTCGTCCTGTGGAAGACTGTACATCCTATGTGGTCTTGTTCACCTTCACAGGCGTGGTCTTCGTTGATAGGAACTGAGAAAGGGCAAGGTAGGGGAGTGCTGCTCGGTAGTTCCTTTACCAGCAGACTATTGTGACATGGCTGGAAGAGAGATGGACGTCCATTTTCTAGTGTGCTGGTAAGCATACTGTTGACTGAGACCGGCTTGTGTGCTCCTCCTAGACAGACATCTCCTACAATGACCCATCCAAGGTCTTGCCTCTGCGCGTATAGAGCATTCAGTGAGCCGTTGATATATTCTCTAGTCTTGTGGACTCGTAGTATATCTCTTCCCAGAAGTAAAGCTATTGGCGCTTCTGGTTCCAACTTAGGTATCACGTGGGCTATACGCTTCAGATGGGGGTGATACGTTGCCACCTCTGGTGAAGGTATCTCAGACCTGTTGTCAGGAATCTGGTTGCACTCCAGGATGGTCGGTAGTGACAGACAGGTCTGGCCATCCATGGACTCCACTTTGTATCCGGTTGCTTTCCTCCCCGCCGTCTCGACGGTACCTGAACATGTCCTAAGGGAGTAGGGAGAACTGGGGCCTACAATGCTGAAGTTGTCAAAGAAGATGGACCTGGCTAAAGACCTATTACTTTGGTCATCTAGGATTGCATATATCTTGAGCGCTTTGTCTCTGTGGCCTGTTGGATAGACTCGGACAAGGCAGATTTTTGAGCAGGATCTTCCTCCCTTGAGTCCCTTACAGATCTCCGTACATCGAGAGGTGACCGCAGGGGTGTCTTCGTCGGTGTTCTTCTGTTTCTCATCGTGCTCCTCTGCTTGTGACAACACTCCTGGAGGTGGTCCAGGATGCAAGGCTGTATTGTGATCCGTGCTGCTGCATTCTGCACATTTCACGCTAGCTCCACAGTTCCTGGTGAAGTGAGAGGTCGTAGCACAGCATTTGAAGCAGATGTTGTTTTCCTTGAGGAAACCTTTGCGATCCTCTAAAGTCTTCTCCCTGAAGGCTCTGCACTTTAGTAGAGGATGTGGTTTCCTGTGAAGAGGACACTGCTTACTGACATCCTGAGGTTTGCTCACTTCCGTAGGGGGCTTAGTTGTCTTGTGTGGAGGACCTGTGGAATCAATATCAGTTTTATGGACTGCCACGGGTGTCTTACTGGGTTTGACACCAGGGGTAGTGGAACATGACAGAGTGAAATCAAAACTAGGGTCATTTCTGATCTTGGCTTGCTGGGTGACAAACTCAACAAATACAGCAAAAGGAGGGAATGGTATGTTATGAATTTGTTTATACCGTGAACCATGTATAATCCACCTTTCTTGAAGATTGTAAGGAAGTTTTTGTACTATTGGATTGACACCCCTAGCAGTGTCTAAGAATGCCAATCCAGCCAAGTGACCTTCCTTCTGGGTGACCTGTAACTCTATCAATAAATCATTCAATTCTCTAAGTCTTTGATAACCCTTGGGCCCTATCTTAGGGAAATCATCAATTCTTTTGAATAAAGCATTCTCTATTACTTCTATGGACCCATAGCATTCGTCAAGTCTTTCCCACACTTTACGTAAACCTATGTGTGGGTATTCTATGTTAATGTCTCTTAGTCTTTTAGCATGCTCGACCGATTCAGTTCCAAGCCACTTTACCAGGAGATCTAACTCCTCACTACTAGAAAGGTCCAGTCCCTGAATGGCGTTCTGGAACGAAGCTCGCCACGACCTGTAGTTTTCGGCTTTGTCAGTGAACTTTACAAGTCCTTTTGTTACCAGTTCTCGGCGGGCAAAGAACTTTGCCAAGTCTATGGTGGCTTGATCAGTGTTGGTACGAGCCGGTATGTTATAGCCATGTCTAGTGTGTGATACGTCACCATACCTGTGAGACACTCTTGGCTTCGGACAGTCTGCATAGTACCTTTCTGGTGAAGAAGATGTCTCTTTAAGGTGAGGTGGGAGCTGTACCTTCTTCTCAGTGGAACGGTAGCTGTGGTCGACTCCTCTGTGTTGGACGTCTTCTTGTTTGTAGTAGTCAAGTTCGGGGTTTGATCGATGATACTCGGTGTAGGCTGATCGTTGTAGTCTGTCGAGGGTGTTGTCCATGCTGGAGTGTCGATGAACGTACTCTGCGACGCGCTGAGCTGGATCTTGCTGCTCTAGATCTGTTCCAAGAACGTTGCTGCGTCTCTCATAATCAGGATCCTTCATGGCTTCCAAGTACTCTGCCTTAGCTATTGCAGCTGCTGCCTCTTTGTCTACCATAAGTCTTTCTAGAGACACTTGCAGGCGCGCACCTTCTGCTTCTTGCTCTGCCCGCAAACGTGCGGTTTCGGCTTGCAGGCGTGCAGTTTGTTCTGCCTGCAAACGTACCTTTTCTGCCTCATGCTCTGCTTGTCTCAGCTTTAGATGCATTTCTTTCTCGGCAAAGGAGGACCTCGCTTTGGCTGCTTCAGCTTCAGCACGAGCGACAGCAGCCAGCTCTGCTAATGATGACCTGTTAGAGCTTGCTCGTGACCTCGTCTTGAGTGAGGATGTGCTGTTTCGAGACATTGTGCGCTTAGCTGCGTACTGCTGAGTGTTTTGGCGGGAAACTGAGTCTAGGTGCGGTTAGCTTCCGCATGGCAGGAAGGAAGTAGCTTCTCTTGGCGGGCTGCAGTATAGTCCTGCGGCTGTATGGCGGCTGCTGTGATACCCGAATGCGGAGCAGTGTGGGTGTTAGCGGTTCCGTACAGTCTGAACAACTACAGCCTGCGACCGGCTATCAGTTTCACTGAAGGCAGCTAATCTGTTCTTACGTTACAATCACCGCCTGCGACTGGCGGTCTCGTTTTTCACTGTTCTGTCTTCCTCCACGTAGGATGCTGTGTGGATTCCAACATACGGCTAAACCTTCATCCACATCCCAGTAAACAGACTGTGTTGATGCTTAAGTCTTATTTATTAGGGTGATGATAACCAAAACTATAACGTTGAACAACAATGGTGGACAGTATTCATAGTAGATGATCGAATAGTGAATGATGTTGATGTACAAAGTGGATGTTCAGTGGATAATCATAGTGGATGACTGATCATAGTGGATGACTGGTGAAAAACTGTAAAGAATAACAGCATTTCAGTATATGCACATACAGGGTGCAATCACATAAATAACTGGGACATAACAGCAAGAATTATACAGAGTGCATTACACAGTAATTCTAACAGCACTGCCCTATTCTATACAAGAATGCATCTATCTAAATGCAGAGTACACATTAACCTAACTGCAAGCTGCAAAGCACATCTGCCTAACTATATCTGACTATAGGAGCTGCATAACGCTTAAATACTAACACAAACATAAGATGCATTAAACCTTTATAAACGTACCGAGATCCGTTAGGACAGGGGTAAGAAAGTAAGCGAGACAGGAGCACGTGTGCCTCTCTGCAGATCTCAGGAAAAATGGCTACTGAAGCTTGTCTTCACAAGAAGAATGTGGGTGGGACTAACCCATAAGACATTGCTCTTAGGAGGGAAAGGTTGGTAAACAACATGAAAAGTAGGCAACTGATGACCTCCAGTGGCCACAACTTGAATAACATGATAATTAACTCTGCACATTAAGATGGGCAGAACACGTATTTAAGGGGAATTTTGTTCTGAGACATCTCAAGACATAAGACGAAGACTAGAGCACAGGATCAAGCTGTCTTGGAGGAACTGAAGGCAGCTGAGGTGGCACTGGGTGACCAACGCACTAAGGAGTCTCAGAGCCGTATGGGGCTTGCTCAGCAGGAGATTAATCAGCTATATTTGAGAAAAGTGGAGAGGTTGCGGGCTTTTCAAAAAGAAACTTTCTATTCAGAAGGGGAAAAGGTGGGACATTTACTTTCGGTAGTGGCTTCTGCACAGAGAGGTTCCTCACATGTTTACTCCATAAAAACTGAGGATGGGACTATGGTTACTCGGGGGGAGCAAATTTTGGAAGCGTTTAGAAAATTCTATGGGAAATTATATACTTCTAGTGTGGGGAAGGGTGTTGTGAATTCCGCTCTTGGGCTCCCTCCGGTGGTTGTAAGTGGCACTTTTGTGAGTTCTGCTCTTGGGCTCCCTCCAGTGGTTTTAAGTGGTATGGCTGCTCCTTGGATTTAGCAGTCTGCAGCTGCTTCCACTGATTGTCTTTCTGCTCGGCTATTTATGCCTGGCTCTTCCCTTCAGCCAGTGCCACTTGTCAATGGTTCCTGGTTGGATTCACATCTCTCTTGGATTTCCCTGATATCCTGACCAGTCCTGCAAAGTTAAATCCTTGCTTTGCTCTTTTCTGTCCACATGTTGTGGACTTATTCGTTCTGTGCATTCTATGTTTTGTCCAGCTTGTTAGTATGGATCAATTCTGTTAAGCTGGAAGCTCTGGGAAGCAGATTTACCCTCCACACCTTTAGTCAGGTGTGGAGATTTTTGTAAGCTCTGTGTGGATTTTTGTAGTTTTTAATACTGACCGCACAGTATTCTATCCTGTCTTATTTATCTAGCTAGACTGGCCTCCTGTGCTACATCCTGGTTTCATTCTGTGTATGTCTTTTCCCTCTCCACTCACAGTCATTACTTGTGGGGGGCTATCTATCCTTTGGGGATTTTCTCTGAGGCAAGATAGTTTTCCTGTTTCTATCTTTAGGGGTAGTTAGTTCTCAGGCTGTGACGAGGTGCCTAGGGAGTGACAGGAGCATCCCACGGCTACTTCTAGTGTTGTGTTGAGCTTAGGGACTGCGGTCAGTACAGGTACCACCTCCTTCAGAGCTCATCCCATGTTGCTCCTAAACCACCAGTTCATAACAGAAGGGGTCAGAGGACATGACTAGGTACTTGGAGGGGATTGATTTGCCTAGATTGAGCAGAGAGGAATGTGAGTGGTTGGAGGAGCCGATTGGGGAGGAAGAATTGGGGGCTGCTTTGGCGGGCGTTGCTGGGGGTAAGGCTCTGGGGGCAGACAGTATTCCAGCTGAGGTCTATAAGAATTTAAAAGAAACTTTGTTGACCAAATTGGCGGGGGTGTACAATAGTTCGTTGGAAAGAGGGGAGCTACCTTTGTCAATGAGAGAGGCTATTGTGGCGGTCATCCCTAAAGCCGATAAGGACTTACAGCTACCAGAATCCTATAGACCAATATCACTTCTGACGGCTGACATAAAAGATTTTGGCAAAAGCCTTGGCAAATAGGTTGACTCGGGTGTTGTGAATTCTGTTGTCGGGCTCCCTCCTGTGGTCATGAATGGTACTTCGGCTGGTTCTGTCCATGGACTTTCTCTGGTGGCTGTGGGTGTTTCTGAGTTTCCTTGTACTGTTATGACCTGGTGGTCAGGACAACAATGGACCTGGTGGTTAAGAGCACACGGAATGACCTGATAGTTACTGATAATATAGGACGAGCTCTGGGACGTGGAAACTCTGCTGACCGCAATCCCTAATCCTATCAACCACACTAGAAATAGCCGTGGATTGCTCCTAACGCTCCCTATGCAACTCGGCACAGCCTAAGAAACTAGATAGCCCTAAAGATAGAAAAATAAAGCCTACCTTGCCTCAGAGAAATTCCCCAAAGGAAAAGGCAGCCCCCCACATATAATGACTGTGAGTAAAGATGAAAATACAAACACAGAGATGAAATAGATTAAGCAAAGTGAGGCCCGACTTACTGAACAGACTGAGGATAGGAAAGGTAGCTTTGCGGTCAGCACTAAAACCTACAAAAAGACCACGCAGAGGGCGCAAAAAGACCCTCCGCACCGACTCACGGTGCGGAGGCGCTCCCTCTGCGTCCCAGAGCTTCCAGCAAGCAAGACAACAATCAAAATAGCAAGCTGGACAGAAAAATAGCAAACCAGAGAAAAACAAGCAGTCACTTAGCTTCTGCTGGGAAGACAGGTCACAAGAACGATCCAGGAGTGAACTAGACCAATACTGGGACATTGACAGGTGGCATGGAGCAAAGATCTAAGTTGAGTTAAATAGAGCCGCAGCTAACGAATTAACCTCGTCACCTGTGGAAGGAAACTCAGAAACACCCACAGCCACCAGGGAAAGTCCATGGACAGAACCAGCCGAAGTATCATTCATGACCACAGGAGGGAGCCCGACAACAGAATTCACAACACTCGGGTGATTGACAAATTGGTTCACCCGGATCAGTCAGGCTTTATGCCCAATAAGTCAACAGCACTCAATCTGAGAAAGATGATTGTGATGCCGCAACTTCTTTATGTGTTACACAACTCCCCTATCTGGATATCGCAGAATAGATTTCGTAGGATCAGATCCTTGTTTGGTGAGTTGATCTGGGGAGGAAAAAGCCCCAGATTTAAACAGGAAATTCTACAAAGGCTAAAGACGGAGGGTGGGTTGGCGCTCCCTAATCCTTGGTTATACTTTTTGGCATCACAGTGTCAGCATTTTAGGGGATGGGGCGAGGAGTCTGGTGGGGCGCAGACACATTGTAGCCTGAAGACACTGATTGGGTTGAAGGGATTGAGTGAGGGTCTGGAGGGTGGACATTTCCGGGAGAAAGGTTCTAAATTCTGCACTATTAGGCTTATTCATAAGGTCTGGGACAAAGTAAAGGGAATTAGGGGAGTGAGGGCAGTTACTAGGTTCTCACCCATCTGGAATAACTGTTTTCTACAAGAGTTCAGACAAATGTCGGGATTCCATGTTTGGAAGGAGGCAGGCATTTCTCGGATGGGACAAATTTTACATCGGGGCAGAATTAAGAATTTCGAGGTACTGCAGGAAGAATTTCTACTGCCAAACTCTGAGGTGTATCAGTATAGCCACATCTCTCATGCGTTTCAGGCACAGTGTAAGAGAGGGCCTGTGGAGATTCAGGTAGACCTCATGCTGGATTTTATCCTTATGGGGGGAGGCACGAAGGGGGCGATCTCGGGAATATATGAATTCCTTCTATTCTCTTTCTTAGAGGGGCACCCTATTAGAGCCAGAGCGAAATGGGAAAATGACCTGGAGGTAATCGACAATGATCGTTGGGACTCAATATTGGAATACGCACCCAAAATCTCAATGAGTGAGCCTGGGAGGTTGTAACAACTATTTGTTATCCATAGGGCTTACAGAACTCCGGACATGTTATTCAAGGCTGGTCTGAGACCTAATTCAGAATGCCCTAGGTGCTCGCAGTCCGAGGCGGGTATCCTCCATATGATGTGGCAATGCCCCAGGCTGTTCTCCTTTTGGATTGTGGTGCTGAACAAAGTGGGACTGTCACATAATTGTTCTATACCGCGAGATCCCTTGGTATGTGTTCTAGGTTACGTAGAAGAGATTGTAACTGACAATTTGTATAAAATGGTTATTGCTATTTATTGCGCGAAAATTGATTGCCAAGTTCTGGATTAGGGAAGAGCCACCAACAAGAAGAGATTTTCTGATGCAAGTGGATTATATTATTGCTTTGGAGAAGAGTATCTACTTTAAGAGAAACAAGATGGACCTCTTCCACAGGTTGTGGAATCCTTGGCTTGAGTCAATTTGATTTAAGGGACCTTGTTCGTGTTTTGGGGCCTTTTGTCCTCTTGGGAGTGTTATCGATATGCCATCTTCCTTTTTTTTTTTTTGTTATCTATGTATGATGTAGCAAACTGGGGCGGCTCACGTCAGGTCTCTGAAGGGTGGGGGGAGGGGGGGTGGGAGTTTGGTTTGGGGCTAAAATATTTCTCAAAAAGTAAAAATATACATGTTCACTGTTTACAGTAATGCAACTTCCATGTATTATCCTTACTGTTCAATAAAAATATCTGATAATAAAAAAAAATCAAGTTGCAAAGAAATTCAAGCTGTTCTGCAGGCATCAGTGTCAACACAAAGTATCCGTCGCCATTTGCGTGAAATGAAACACTATAACAGTAGACACAGGAGGACCGTGCTGACACAGAGACATAAAAAAGCTAGACTTCAGTTTGCCAAAATGTACTTGAGTAAGCCAAAATGCTTCTTGGAAAGGGATTTGTGGACAGATAAGACCAAGACAGAGCTTTTTGGAAAAGCACATCATTCTAATGTTTACCAAAAAAAAAAATGAGGCCTACAAAGAGAAGAACACAGTTGCTAAAGTCACATATGGTGGAGATTGAAAGATGTTTTGAGGTTGTTTTGTTACCTCTGGCATTGGGTGCCTTGACTGTGCGCAAAGCATCATCACATTTGAACATTACCCAAAGGATTTTGTGTCGCAATTTAGTGCCTAGTGTCAGAAAGTAAGGTTTGCGTCCTAGGTCATGGGTCTTCCAGCAGGACAATGAACCCAAACAAGCACCCAGAAATGTAAGGAAATAAAGTTCTGGAAAGTTCTGAAGTGGCCAGCAATGAGTCCGGATCTAAATCCCATTGATCACCTGTGGAGAGATCATAAAATTGCTGTTGGGAGAAGGTGCCCTTCAAATATGAGCGACTAGGAGCAGTTTGCAAAAGAAAAGTGGTTCAAAATTTTAGTTGAGAGGTGTCAGAAGCTTGTGGATGGTTACATATTCCAAAGGGTGTGCAAGCAAATATTAAGTTGACAGTGTCAACAATTTTTACCAGCCCATTTTTGGAGTTTTGTGTGAAATTATGTCCAATTTGCCTTTCATGGTGCATGTGGTGATATCCTTGAGGTCACCACAGTTCATTGGGCCGCTCACACTTAAAGGGACACTGTCACCTGAATTTGGAGGGAACAATCTTCAGCCGTAGGGGCGGGGTTTTGGGGTTTTTGATTCACCCTTTCCTTACCCGCTGGCTGCAATATTGGATTGAAGTTCATTCTCTGTCCTCCGTAGTACATGCCTGCACAAGGCAATCTTGCCTTGTGCAGGCGTGTACTATGGAGGACAGAGAATGAACTTCAATCCAATATTGCAGCCAGCATGCAGCCAGCGGGTAAGGAAAGGGTGAATCAAAAACCCCCAAACTCCGCCTCCATGGCTAAAGATTGTTCCCTCCAAATTCAGGTGACAGTGTCCCTTTAAGTGTGGGAACATAGTTTCAATGACCGGAGGTGAACTCTATGACATCACCGCTAGTTACTGATGCTGCACTTGCAGCATCTCATTCTTCCATGATTTTCAGCCTGGATGGTTGACACATGCTACCGTCCAAGTTGTAAACCTAATATCGCAGACATGAATTATGGACAGTATTGCTAATCATCACTTTGGACAGGTGAGGGAGATTGTTGTTTTTTATTTATTTATTTATTTTAACAGGAGACAAGAGCTTCAATGGAATGAGCATAAGGTGAGTATTATTATTGATTATTATTTTCTGTTTTTTACAGTGGACAAAGACTTCAATGGAATAGGCGTAAGGTGAGCATAACTTTATTTTATTTTTTTTTTAAATTGTAAAACAGGCTGTGGATTTTTTATTTTAAATAAAGGACTTTATTCATGCTGCGTCTTTTATACAATATGACTATGGGGTTAGTAATTGAGAAGCATCTGATAGATGCCTCTCCATTGTTAACCCGTGGGCTTGATGTCACCTGACAATACAAAGGTTACATTAACCCCACAAATATTAGCCCACTTGCCACCACCACAGGATTGGGAATTGGGAAGAGCAAGGCTAAGTGCCAGATTTGACGCATCTTATGGATGCTCCATTTCTGGGGCAGCTGACGGTTGATGTTGGTAGCCTGGGGGGACAATATCTCTCACCCCTTCCCAGGCTATTAATATCAACCCATAGTGGTCTGTTTAGCCTTTCCTAGCATGAATTTATAGGGGGACCCAAAGTCATTAAGTCATTTTTTTCTGTAGTCCCCGGCAAATTCACCAGTAAAGCTAAGCAAGCAGCTGTGAGCTGTTATTAATATCCTTTGAAAGTTCTGGGGTATTGTTCTTCATCCCATGTCATTAATATCAGCCCTCTACTGGTTAAAAAATTGCCCTGGAGCCCATGCCTTTTTTTAATTTAATTTTTTATTGAACACAGGAGTTACCCAGCTGCTGCTGAGAACAACTCCCATCATTGTCTCCTGGTCATGCTGAGATCAGCATGACCAGGCGACAATCAGGAGAGCTGCCTTCAGCAGCCGGCACCTGGGATCAGAGCAAACTGTACTGCCTTTCCCAGGTGCCGATACTTGTCACTCGGACACACAGACAGCATATGGAAAGGCACACAGATGTGATACACGGATGTGATACACGATGTCATATACAGATGGCACACGGACACGGACCATGGATTACGCCAGTACTGTTTTTATCCTGTACAGGAATCGGCAGGATCTGTGAAGGAGGCCTAAGGCTATGTGCACACGTAGGTTCGGGTCCCTGCGGGTTCTCCCGCAGCGGATTTGATAAATTTGCAGGGCAAAACCGCTGCGGTTATCCCTGCAGATTTATCCCGTTTTGTCTTGCGGTTTCCCCTGCGGGTTTTACTCCTGCACTGGTTTTACTATTGATGCTGCATATGCAGCATCAATAGTAATGTTAAAAATAATTTAAAAAATGGTTATACTCACCCTCTGACGTCCCGATCTCCTCGGCGCTGCACGCGGCGGTCTGGTTCCAAAGCTGCTATGCGAGCAGGACCTTCATGACGTCACGGTCATGTGACCGCGATGTCATCGCAGGCCCTGCTCGCATAGCAACCTGAGACCGAACGGCCGCGTGCAGCGCTGAGAGGTGAGTATAGCATTATTTTTTATTTTAATTCTTTTTTTTTTTTTACCACAAATATGGTTCCCAGGGCCTGGAGGAGAGTCTCCTCTCCTCCACCCCGGGTAGCAACCGCACATTATCCGCTTACTTCCCGCATGGTGGGCACAGCTCCATGCGGGAAGTAAGCGGATCAATGCATTTCTATGTGTGCAGAATCGCTGCGATTCTGCACAAAGAAGTAACATGCTGCGGGTTGTAAACCACTGCGTTTCTGCGCGGTTTTTCCCACAGCATGTGCACAGCGGTTTGCGGTTTCCCATTGGTTTACATGTTTACTATAAACGCAATGGAAACTGCTGCGTACCCACAGCATCAAAATCGCTGCGGTTCCGCGGTAAAAACCGCAACGTGTGCACAAAGCCTAAAGCTGAATTGCAGGCTCTTAACCCACAGACAGATAATATTTATACTTATAAATAAATATGTAAACAATTATATATAGCAGTGTATTATAAGTACCTGTATTCAGGGGGAAAAATAAAAGTAAGATTTTTTTTCTTCCTATAAAATTACTAAAAAAACATGAAAAATAATTATAAAAATGTCAGTTTTAACACGCTTCTTTAAAAAATAATAAGAATTGCAAATTGCAAATAACACAGACATATTTGGTGTCCCTGTAAAGGTAACAACCCAAACAACACTGATCAGATTATTTACAGTGATTGGTAAACAACGTAAAAAAATTGTGTGATTTTTTTCTCTATTAAACTAATAAAAATGTAACAATGGGGCCATGTTCACAGGTAACGTAAATGGTGCGTTTTTTTCTGCTGCATATTTTTCTGCACATTTTCTGCATGTGTCCGCATCACACGATGCAATAACAGTATTCTCTGATTATTGCATGTTTGCTGAGTTTCTTTTATGCCTTTTCTCTCTTATTTGATGTACTTTTGGTGCATATGTGAAACAATATTTTTAATGCTTTTTTAGTACAGAAAAGCTTTGATTAAAAATGCAAAGGTGTTAATTTTTTTCCATGCATTTTTTTCAGGCTTCACATAGAAGCCCATAGAGAAAAAATGCACCATAACCGCTCAGTACAAACAGCGTCTTTAAAAGCACCAAGGGCGGAGTTTTAATGTAATCACATCTAGTTTGCTTGGACATTTAGGCCATGTTCACTAGTATGCTGCATTTTTTCATGTTTTTTTTTTTCCACAGAAATTCTTCTGTGTTTAAGGCCAGTCTCACACGTACATATTTTTCCAGTACGTGAAGAAACGGTCCTGGAGCTATCCGTGTCCGTGTGTGCACGTAGGCCATCTGTGTGTCATCCTTGTTCTATCCGGGTATCCGTGTTTATCCTCCGTGTGCTGTCCGTGTATTGAAATAATTTGTTTCAATTTTAACCCTATAAGCACACGGACAGCACACGGACGGCATCCGTGTGCGGTACATGTTTACACGCACCCACTGACTTTAATGGGTCCGTGTGATCCGTGCGCTCCCACGAACACTGACATGTCTCCGTGTTTTGCACACGGACACACGGTCTGTGAAAACACGCTGACATCTGCAAAGACACATTTATTTTAATGTGTCTACGTGTGTCAGTATCTCCTGTACGTGAGGAAACTGTCACCACACGTACCGGAGCCACTGACGTGTGAAACCGGCCTAAAGGGAATCGGGCACCAGGTTTGGCCCGAAAAAAGATACGGCCACCACCTTTGAAAGCTGATGAACAGATATAATTCCACAAAACCAGGAATTAATGCATGAGGGAGATAATTAGCATTTTGGGGGGGCATTATAGGTATACTGAAACTTGCTGCCAGTCTGAGGATTTTTGGGTGTAGCTGGATCAAGAGGCTTCAAGGAAATCTTCAAACCAAGAATTAAAGCTTGAAGGAGATAATGTGCATATTCTTGGTGCACTCTGCGAAGAGTGAAAAGTCGTCGTGAGTCTGAGGATCTTTGGGTATAGCTCGATCAAGCTGCTTGAAGAAAATCATCCTTCTTCACTTCCTCTCTGCTGACATACCCATCATCATCATGGGTGACTTTAATATCCCCATTGACACCCGCCAGCCACCAGCCTCCAAACTCCTGTCCCTTACTTCATCCTTTGGACTAACTCAGTAGTCCTCCTCAGCCACCTACACAGACGGACATACACTAGAACTCATCTTCACCCGCCTCTGTTCCATATCTAATCTCACAACCTCTCCCTTCCCCCTATGTGACCACCATCTACTCACCTCATCCTTGTCCTCCTCACCCACCTCGCACATCCAGCCACTGCCACATCCTCGCAGAAACCTCGCACACCTAGACATTCAGAGACTCTCAGACTCTCATCTACCTCTAGAACAGAAAAATGGCGGCTGACAGCACTACTGACAAAAGCAGATGCCCGTCCTACTTCCACTGCATCCAAGTGGAAAAGTACATACCATAGGCTGAAGTGAAGGACAGCATCCAATCCGTCCTCCATATCTTCACTCCACGACATGGACAGCGCCACCGCTTTCTATAACGCCACCCTCACATCAGCCATAGACTCAATCGCCCCTCTCATGCAAGGAATAGTGCGACAAATCAATAGGCAACCCTGGCACAACAATCTCACCAAAAAAACTTCGACAAGCATCCAGTGTCGCATTGGAAGAAAACACGCCTGCCAGATGACTTCACTGCTTCAAACAAGCTACACTTGCCTTCAAATTAGCCCTCACCTCTGGTAAACAGACCTATTTCACAAACCTTGTATCTTCATTATCATACAGCCCAAAACAACTGTTCAGCACATTTAACTCTCTCCTTCGCCCACCACTGCCATCTCCAACTCCTCTCATATCCGAGGACTTTGCCACCTACTTTAAAAACATCCATCCTGTCCCATACACTCCATCCTGTCCCATACACTGCATCCTGTCCCATACACTCCATCCTGTCCCATACACTGCATCCTGTCCCATACACTGCATCCTGTCCCATACACTGCATCCTGTCCCATTCACTGCATCCTGTCCCATACACTGCATCCTGTCCCATACACTGCATCCTGTCCCATACACTGCATCGTGTCCCATACACTGCATCCTGTCCCATACACTGCATCCTGTCCCATACACTCCATCCTGTCCCATATACTCCATCCTGTCCCGTACACTCCATCCTGTCCCGTACACTCCATCCTGTCCCGTACACTGCATCCTGTCCCGTACACTCCATCCTGTCCCGTACACTCCATCCTGTCCCATACACTCCATCCTGTCCCTTACACTCCATCCTGTCCCATACACTCCATCCTGTCCCATACACTGCATCCTGTCCCATACACTCTATCCTGTCCCATATACTCCATCCTGTCCCATACACTCCATCCTGTCCCATACACTCCATCCTGTCCCATACACTCCACCCTGTCCCATACACTTCATCCTGTCCCATACACTGCATCCTGTCCCATACACTGCACCTTGTCCCATACACTCCATCCTGTCCCATACACCAGAGGTGTCAAACTGCATTCCTCGAGGGCTGCTAACAGGTCATGTTTTCAGGATTTCCTTGTGTTGCACAGGTGATAATTTAATCACCTGCACAGAATGATTCCATCACCTGTGCAATACTAAGGAAATCCTGAAAACATGATCTGATTGCAGCCCTCGAGGAATGCAGTTTGACACCCCTGCCATACACTGCATCCTGTCCCACAAACTCCGTCCTGTCCCATACACTCCATCCTGTCCCATACACTGGATCCTGTCCCATACACTGCATCCTGTCCCATACACTGCATCCTGTCCCATACACTGCATCCTGTCCCATACACTCCATCCTGTCCCTGTCATGATCCCAATGGCAGGGGATCACTAAAGGACAAGCACAGATACAAACAAGCTCTAGGGCGATGGAACCTGAGCTGACCGCGACCCTGAACCTAACACACAAATAAAAGTAGCCGGGGAACGTGCCTACGATGATCCTAGACGTCTCGCTCCAGCCGAAGATCTAACTTCCCCTATTAGAAGAAACACAGACCTCTCTTGCCTCCAGAGAAATCCCCCACAGAAATAGCAGCCCCCCACATATAATGACGGTGAAATGAGAGGAAAGCACATACGCAGTATGAAAACAGTTTCAGCAAAATGAGGCCCGCTAAAGCTAGATAGCAGAGGATACAAAAATGAACTGCGCGGTCAGCGAAAAACCCTTCAAAAAACCATCCTGAAATTACTTGAACTCATGTGCCAACTCATGGTACATGAGGAGCAATTTCAGCCCACTAGAGCAACCAGCACCAAGAATCACATATCTGCAGGCTGGACTAAAAACCAAATAAAGCAAAACACCAAAACAGGAAAATCCAAACTTAGCTTGACCAGAAGGTTCTAGGAGCAGGGAGCAGAGGTAACAAGACACACTGGATACATTGATAACCAGCGAGGAAATGCCAGCAAAGCCAGGTTAAATAGGAAACTCCCATATCCTGATGGAACAGGTGGAACCCAGAGACCCAGGAAAGACAAGTCACCCAGTACCATCAGTAACCACCAGAGGGAGCCCAAAAACAGAACTCACAACAGTCCCATACACTGCATCCTGTCCCATACACTCCATCCTGTCCCATACACTCCATCCTGTCCCATACACTGCATCCTGTCCCATACACTGCATCCTGTCCCATACACTGCACCCTGTCCCATACACTCCACCCTGTCCCATACACTGCACCCTGTCCCATACACTCCACCCTGTCCCATAAACTCCATCCTGTCCCATACACTGCACCCTGTCCCATACACTCCATCCTGTCCTATACACTCCATCCTGTCCCATACACTCCATCCTGTCCCATACACTTCATTCTGTCCCATACACTCCATCCTGTCCCATACACTCCATCATGTTCCATACACTGCATCCTGTCCCATACACTGCATCCTGAACCATACACTGCATCCTGTCCCATACACTCCATCCTGTCCCATACACTCCATCCTGTCCCATACACTGCATCCTGTCCCATACACTGCATCCTGTCCCATACACTGCACCCTGTCCCATACACTCCACCCTGTCCCATACACTGCACCCTGTCCCATACACTCCACCCTGTCCCATAAACTCCATCCTGTCCCATACACTGCACCCTGTCCCATACACTCCATCCTGTCCTATACACTCCATCCTGTCCCATACACTCCATCCTGTCCCATACACTTCATTCTGTCCCATACACTCCATCCTGTCCCATACACTCCATCATGTTCCATACACTGCATCCTGTCCCATACACTGCATCCTGTCCCATACACTGCATCCTGTCCCATACACTCCATCCTGTCCCATACACTCCATCCTGTCCCATACACTGCATCCTGTCCCATACACTGCATCTTGTCCCATACACTGCATCCTGTCCCATACACTGCATCCTGTCCCATAAACTGCATCTTGTCCCATACACTGCATCCTGTCCAATACACTGCATCCTGTCCCATTCACTCCGTCCTGTCCCATACACTCCGTCCTGTCCCATACACTCCATCCTGTCCCATACACTGCATCCTGTCCCATACACTGCATCCTGTCCAATACACTGCATCCTGTCCCATTCACTCCGTCCTGTCCCATACACTCCGTCCTGTCCCATACACTCCATCCTGTCCCATACACTCCATCCTGTCCCATACACTGCATCCTGTCCAATACACTGCATCCTGTCCCATTCACTCCGTCCTGTCCCATACACTCCGTCCTGTCCCATACACTCCATCCTGTCCCATACACTCCATCCTGTCCCATACACTGCATCCTGTCCCATACACTCCGTCCTGTCCCATACACTCCATCCTGTCCCATACACTGCATCCTGTCCCATACACTGCATCCTGTCCCATACACTGCATCCTGTCCAATACACTCCATCCTGTCCCATACACTCCATCCTGTCCCATACACTGCATCCTGTCCAATACACTCCATCCTGTCCAATACACTCCATCCTGTCCCATACACTCCGTCCTGTCCCATACACTCCATCCTGTCCAATACACTGCATCCTGTCCCATACACTGCATCCTGTCCCATACACTCCATCCTGTCCCATACACTGCATCCTGTCCCATACACAGCATCCTGTCCCATACACTCCATCCTGTCCCATACACTGCATCCTGTCCCATACACTCCATCCTGTCCCATACACTGCATCCTGTCCCATACACTGCATCCTGTCCCATACACTCCATCCTGTCCCATACACTGCATCCTGTCCCATACACTGCATCCTGTCCCATACACTCCATCCTGTCCCATACACTGCATCCTGTCCCATACACTGCATCCTGTCCCATACACTGCATCCTGTCCCATACAGGATGTGTAAGCCCAAAACAGGAGTGGGTGATAAATACAGAAGTGGTGACGTGTTGCTAATATACTTTTCCTCTGAGGGTATGTGCACACGTTGCGGTTTTTCCCACAGATCCACTGCGTTTTTGAAGCTGCGGATCTGCAGCTTTTTTCCATGCGTTTACAGTAGCATGTAAACCTATGGAAAACCAAATCCACTGTGGACATGCTGCGGAAAAAACTGCGCTGAAACGCAACGTTTTTTTTTTTCCACAGCATGTAAATTCTTTGTGCGTATTTGCAGCGTTTCTGCACCCATTGACTTGCATTGAGTCGGTCACATCCGCAGATTTAAAAAAAATCTGCGGTTTATCTGCGAGGGAAGCGCTGCAGATCGGGAAGAGGGAGTGTGTGGGCGGGGCTGTCCGGGGTCTGTGCGGGCTGTCGGAGGGAGGGGTCTCTGGGGGGTGCGTGCAGGCATCGTCCGATGGGACTACAAGTCACATTGGGCTATGCCTTCTACAGTGGTTGACACTCCGTCCCATACACTCCGTCCGATGGGACTACAAGTCACATTGGGCTATGCCTTCTACAGTGGTTGACACTCTGTCCCATACACTCCGTCCTGTCCCATACACTCCGTCCTGTCCCATACACTGCATCCTGTCCCATACACTGCATCCTGTCCCATACACTCCATCCTGTCCCATATACTGCATCCTGTCCCATACACTCCATCCTGTCCCATACACTCCGTCCTGTCCCATACACTCCATCCTGTCCCATACACTCCATCCTGTCCCATACACTGCATCCTGTCCCATACACTGCATCCTGTCCCATACACTGCATCCTGTCCCATACACTCCATCCTGTCCCATACACTGCATCCTGTCCCATACACTGCATCCTGTCTCATACACTGCATCCTGTCCCATACACTCCATCCTGTCCCATACACTGCATCATGTCCCATACACTGCATCATGTCCCATACACTGCCTCCTGTCCCATACACTGCATCCTGTCCCATACACTCCATCCTGTCCCATACACTGCCTCCTGTCCCATACACTGCATCCTGTCCCATACACTCCATCCTGTCCCATACACTGCATCATGTCCCATACACTGCATCCTGTCCCATACACTCCACCCTGTCCCATACACTGCATCATGTCCCATACACTGCATCCTGTCCCATACACTGCATCGTGTCCCATACACTGCATCGTGTCCCATACACTGCATCCTGTCCCATACACTGCATCCTGTCCCATACACTCCACCCTGTCCCATACACTGCATCCTGTCCCATACACTGCATCCTGTCCCATACACTCCATCCTGTCCCATACACTGCATCCTGTCCCATACAGGATGTGTAAGCCCAAAACAGGAGTGGGTGATAAATACAGAAGTGGTGACGTGTTGCTAATATACTTTTCCTCTGAGGGTATGTGCACACGTTGCGGTTTTTCCCACAGATCCACTGCGTTTTTGAAGCTGCGGATCTGCAGCTTTTTTCCATGCGTTTACAGTAGCATGTAAACCTATGGAAAACCAAATCCACTGTGGACATGCTGCGGAAAAAACTGCGCTGAAACGCAACGTTTTTTTTTTCCCACAGCATGTAAATTCTTTGTGCGTATTTGCAGCGTTTCTGCACCCATTGACTTGCATTGAGTCGGTCACATCCGCAGATTTAAAAAAAATCTGCGGTTTATCTGCGAGGGAAGCGCTGCAGATCGGGAAGAGGGAGTGTGTGGGCGGTGACTGTGTTGTGGGCGGGGCTGTCCGGGGTCTGTGCGGGCTGTCGGAGGGAGGGGTCTCTGGGGGGTGCGTGCAGGCATCGTCCGATGGGACTACAAGTCACATTGGGCTATGCCTTCTACAGTGGTTGACACTCTGTCCCATACACTCCGTCCTGTCCCATACACTCCGTCCTGTCCCATACACTGCATCCTGTCCCATACACTGCATCCTGTCCCATACACTCCATCCTGTCCCATACACTCCGTCCTGTCCCATACACTGCGTCCTGTCCCATACACTCCCTCCTGTCCCATACACTCCATCCTGTCCCATACACTCCATCCTGTCCCATACACTCCATCCTGTCCCATACACTGCATCCTGTCTCATACACTCCATCCTGTCCCATACACTGCATTCTGTCCCATACACTGCATCCTGTCCCATACACTGCATCCTGTCCCATACACTGCATCCTGTCCCATACACTGCATCCTGTCCCATACACTGCATCATGTCCCATACACTGCATCCTGTCCCATACACTTCATCCTGTCCCATACACTGCATCCTGTCCCATACACTCCATCCTGTCCCATACACTGCCTCCTGTCCCATACACTGCATCCTGTCCCATACACTGCATCATGTCCCATACACTGCATCCTGTCCCATACACTCCATCCTGTCCCATACACTCCATCCTGTCCCATACACTCCATCCTGTCCCATACACTGCACCCTGTCCCATACACTGCATCCTGTCCCATACACTGCATCCTGTCCCATACACGGCATCCTGTCCCATACACTGCATCCTGTCCCATACACTGCCTCCTGTCCCATATACTGCCTCCTGTCCCATACACTGCACCCTGTCCCATACACTGCACCGTCCCATACACTCCATCCTGTCCCATACACTCCATCCTGTCCCATACACTCCATCCTGTCCCATACACTGCATCCTGTCCCATACACTCCATCCTGTCCATACACTGCATCCTGTCCCATACACTCCATCCTGTCCCATACACTGCATCTTGTCCCATACACTGCATCCTGTCCCATACACTGCATCCTGTCCCATACACTGCATCCTGTCCCATACACTGCATCTTGTCCCATACACTGCATCCTGTCCCATACACTGCATCCTGTCCCATATACTGCCTCCTGTCCCATATACTGCCTCCTGTCCCATACACTGCACCCTGTCCCATACACTGCACCCTGTCCCATACACTCCATCCTGTCCCATACACTCCATCCTGTCCCATACACTGCACCCTGTCCCATACACTGCATCCTGTCCCATACACTGCATCCTGTCCCATACACGGCATCCTGTCCCATACACTGCATCCTGTCCCATACACTCCATCCTGTCCCATACACTGCATCCTGTCCCATACACTGAATCCTGTCCCATACACTGCCTCCTGTCCCATACACTCCATCCTGTCCCATACACTCCATCCTGTCCCATACACTGCATCCTGTCCCATACACTGCATCCTGTCCCATACACTCCATCCTGTCCCATACACTGCATCCTGTCCCATACACTGCATCCTGTCCCATACACTCCATCCTGTCCCATACACTGCATCATGTCCCATACACTGCATCCTGTCCCATACACTGCATCATGTCCCATACACTGCATCCTGTCCCATACACTGCCTCCTGTCCCATACACTGCATCCTGTCCCATACACTGCCTCCTGTCCCATACACTGCCTCCTGTCCCATACACTCCATCCTGTCCCATACACTCCATCCTGTCCCATACACTGCATCCTGTCCCATACACTGCATCCTGTCCCATACACTCCATCCTGTCCCATACACTGCATCCTGTCCCATACACTCCATCCTGTCCCATACACTGCATCCTGTCCCATACACTGCATCCTGTCCCATACACTCCATCCTGTCCCATACACTCCATCATGTCCCATACACTGCATCATGTTCCATACACTGCATCCTGTCCCATACACTCCATCCTGTCCCATACACTGCCTCCTGTCCCATACACTCCATCCTGTCCCATACACTGCATCCTGTCCCATACACTCCATCCTGTCCCATACACTCCATCCTGTCCCATACACTGCACCCTGTCCCATACACTGCATCCTGTCCCATACACTGCATCATGTCCCATACACTGCATCCTGTCCCATACACTGCCTCCTGTCCCATACACTCCATCCTGTCCCATACACTGCACCCTGTCCCATACACTGCATCCTGTCCCATACACTGCATCCTGTCCCATACACTGCATCATGTCCCATACACTGCATCCTGTCCCATACACTGCATCCTGTCCCATACACTGCATCCTGTCCCATACACTCCATCCTGTCCCATACACTGCACCCTGTCCCATACACTGCATCCTGTCCCATACACTGCATCATGTCCCATACACTCCATCCTGTCCCATACACTCCATCCTGTCCCATACACTGCATTCTGTCCCATACACTGCATCCTGTCTCATACACTGCATCCTGTCCCATACACTGCCTCCTGTCCCATATACTCCATCCTGTCCCGTACACTCCATCCTGTCCCATACACTCCATCCTGTCCCATACACTGCCTCCTGTCCCATACACTGCATTCTGTCCCATTCACAGTTATGATCCTGCTGCACCAGTGGACGCTCAGCTTTTCAGAGCGCAGGTTGTCTTCCTCTATGTGACCAGCAGGCGGCGCCAGAGATCCAGCGGGAGAAGTGATTTAACTGCACCCTGTCCCATACACTGCATCCTGTCCCATACACTGCATCCTGTCCCATACACTGCATCATGTCCCATACACTCCATCCTGTCCCATACACTCCATCCTGTCCCATACACTGCATTCTGTCCCATACACTGCATCCTGTCTCATACACTGCATCCTGTCCCATACACTGCATCCTGTCCCATACACTCCATCCTGTCCCATACACTGCATCCTGTCCCATACACTCCATCCTGTCCCATACACTGCATCCTGTCCCATACACTGCATCCTGTCCCATACACTCCATCCTGTCCCATACACTGCATCCTGTCCCATACACTGCATCCTGTCCCATACACTGCATCCTGTCCCATACACTGCATTCTGTCCCATACACTGCCTCCTGTCCCATACACTGCATCCTGTCCCATACACTGCATCCTGTCCCATACACTCCATCCTGTCCCATACACTGCATCCTGTCCCATACACTGCATCCTGTCCCATACACTGCATCCTGTCCCATACACTGCCTCCTGTCCCATACACTGCATCCTGTCCCATACACTGCATTCTGTCCCATACACTGCCTCCTGTCCCATACACTCCATCCTGTCCCATACACTGCATCCTGTCCCATACACTGCATCCTGTCCCATACACTGCATCCTGTCCCATACACTGCCTCCTGTCCCATACACTGCATCCTGTCCCATACACTGCATTCTGTCCCATACACTGCCTCCTGTCCCATACACTCCATCCTGTCCCATACACTGCCTCCTGTCCCATACACTGCATCCTGTCCCATACACTGCATTCTGTCCCATACACTGCCTCCTGTCCCATACACTCCATCCTGTCCCATACACTCCATCCTGTCCCATACACTGCATCCTGTCCCATACACTGCATCCTGTCCCATACACTCCATCCTGTCCCATACACTGCATTCTGTCCCATACACTGCATCCTGTCTCATACACTGCATCCTGTCCCATACACTGCATCCTGTCCCATACACTGCATCATGTCCCATACACTCCATCCTGTCCCATACACTCCATCCTGTCCCATACACTGCATTCTGTCCCATACACTGCATCCTGTCTCATACACTGCATCCTGTCCCATACACTGCATCCTGTCCCATACACTCCATCCTGTCCCATACACTGCATCCTGTCCCATACACTCCATCCTGTCCCATACACTGCATCCTGTCCCATACACTGCATCCTGTCCCATACACTGCATCCTGTCCCATACACTCCATCCTGTCCCATACACTGCATCCTGTCCCATACACTGCATCCTGTCCCATACACTGCATCCTGTCCCATACACTGCATTCTGTCCCATACACTGCCTCCTGTCCCATACACTGCATCCTGTCCCATACACTGCATCCTGTCCCATACACTCCATCCTGTCCCATACACTGCATCCTGTCCCATACACTGCATCCTGTCCCATACACTGCCTCCTGTCCCATACACTGCCTCCTGTCCCATACACTGCATCCTGTCCCATACACTCCATCCTGTCCCATACACTGCATCCTGTCCCATACACTGCATCCTGTCCCATACACTGCATCCTGTCCCATACACTGCCTCCTGTCCCATACACTGCATCCTGTCCCATACACTGCATTCTGTCCCATACACTGCCTCCTGTCCCATACACTCCATCCTGTCCCATACACTGCCTCCTGTCCCATACACTGCATCCTGTCCCATACACTGCATTCTGTCCCATACACTGCCTCCTGTCCCATACACTCCATCCTGTCCCATACACTCCATCCTGTCCCATACACTGCATCCTGTCCCATACACTGCATCCTGTCCCATACACTCCATCCTGTCCCATACACTGCATTCTGTCCCATACACTGCATCCTGTCTCATACACTGCATCCTGTCTCATACACTGCATCCTGTCCCATACACTGAATCCTGTCCCATACACTCCATCCTGTCCCATACACTGCATTCTGTCCCATACACTGCCTCCTGTCCCATACACTGCATCCTGTCCCATACACTGCATCCTGTCCCATACACTGCATTCTGTCCCATACACTGCATTCTGTCCCATACACTGCATTCTGTCCCATTCACTACCTCCTGTCCCATATACTCCATCCTGTCCCATACACTGCATTCTGTCCCATACACTGCATTCTGTCCCATACACTGCATCCTGTCCCATACACTGCATCCTGTCCCATACACTGCATCCTGTCCCATACACTCCATCCTGTCCCATACACTGCATCCTGTCCCATACACTGCATTCTGTCCCATACACTGCATCCTGTCCCATACACTGCATCCTGTCCCATACACTGCATCCTGTCCCATACACTCCATCCTGTCCCATACACTGCATTCTGTCCCATACACTGCATCCTGTCCCATACACTACTGCACCCTGTCCCATTCACAGTTATGATCCTGCTGCACCAGTGGACGCTCAGCTTTTCAGAGCGCAGGTTGTCTTCCTCTATGTGACCAGCAGGCGGCGCCAGAGATCCAGCGGGAGAAGTGATTTAACTGACCTCCCCCGTTCACAGCGGCCTCTGCAGGTGAGAGAAGCAGCAGGAAGCGGAGCTGAGCAGTGCACGTGTGAGCGGCCGGTATCTCCCGGGGACGCCAGGAGCAGGCAGGTGCCTAAAATGTGCATGATCTTCATCTAACCCCGTCATTACTGTGCGGGGAGGATTCCTATAAAGCCGCATAGTGCTGCAGCCTCTCTGTCCCGTGACTTGTGACCCCCTCCCTCCTCTCGGGACCCCCTGAGCAGCTGCCCTGGGTGGTACAGTGTCCCCGCTCTGCTCTCCGAGGCCGGGCAGTGGTTGTGCCGTGGATGGAGGTGACAGATGCCGGGCAGGCATGTGAGACCCCTGTGTGCCGCAGCTGCTGATTCTCCTCTTGTCATGGCCTGTTACCAGGTGGTGCTGGCCTTACCGGGCTGTGTATGGTGTGTGGTACCTGGCTTGTGGGCTGCGCTAATAAACACGGCTGCAATTCACGCCCCAGCAGTCAGGTCTGGCCATCACCAGTGACCCTGCTGCTATGGGAAGGCTCAGAAGGCGCCAGGGCATCATTTTGAGTGTCTTCCTTGCGAAAAAAAAAAAAGTTAGTAGTTTCTTCATTGTTGAATAGAGTTTTTAAAAAATAAAACAGAATTAAAATAAAATGCTTAAAAAATCCTGTTAACAGACAAAAAAGTGCTTGTAAACATCCCAATAAACTGCTAAAAAATACTATTTCCTGTAAAGGTAAGCTTCCTGAAGTCGCCCTCGTGGAAACACTCAGCCCTTTTACCTTCCAGGAAAAAACTGTATTTTGCATGTAAACTGAGTCCCCACGCAGACGTCGTGGATCCCGATGTGATCAGACAGCAATGACTGACCCGAGCGTGAAGGCCTCATAGAAGTATATGTAGCGGTCAGTCCCGGGTTAGGACCCCCTTGGACAGGCAGTGCATTGGGGTCTTAGCTGGAAAAAACATATTCTGGTTTTAATGCAGTTTTGGACTCTACGCCGGACAACACGTCTGTCTTTCGCATGAACTACACGTGTGATTCCACATGATGGAAAGCTGTGGAAATGAGCAGGAAGCCCACCGCAGAATACAGCAGCAAATGTGTGGGCTCTCAGAACACATTTCTCTCAGAACACTATTCTGGCCAGTGGGTGTTCATCCTTATAATCTGTCTTTATGGACTGATCCGAAAGGCTGTGTTCACACATTGCGATTTTGCTGTGTGTTTTTTATTTATTTTTTTTAATGCGAAGTTTAAGCTGCTTACATAAAGCTGGTTTTGCTTAGTTTTTGCTGCGTTATGTCAGGGTACATTTGTCTCTTCTGCATGCTGATAGTTTACTGCATAAAAAAATCTGTTAACTTCATCAGGTTTTGGCACCAAAAATCGCTTTCAGTGGGTGAAAAACGCTGCAAAAAGTGAAAAGTGACATGCTCCATTTTGAAAAAACGCAGCTCTTTGACGAAACCATCAGGGATTAAAAACCAACGTGTGCATGAGATTTCTGAAGCCTCATAGACTTTGGGACTGTGAAACTCGGCTGCAAATTTGCATTGAAAAAGCAGCAAAAAAAAAAGCCCATGTGAACAGAGCCGAATACCGCCCGAGTGCTTCTACAAGGGTCAGATCAACAACAGATTTTTATTTTTTTTTAATGTTTTTTTTTTTTCAGTGAAAAATCTGCCAGATATTATGGTACAAGTGATGTGACTGAGGCTTTGTGAGATCTCAACTTCAGTGTGGAGAAAATCTGTGGCGTAAATTGGTGTGAATATTACACTGTGGAAACTGGCGTTATCCACACACGTTAGTGCAGACATGATTACTGTGAATATTACACTGTGGAAACTGGCGTTATCCACACACCTTAGTGCAGACATGGTTGCTGTGAATATTACACTGTGGAAACTGGCGTTATCCACACACCTTAGTGCAGACATGACAGGTGTGAATATTACACTGTGGAAACTGGCGATATCCACACACCTTAGTGCAGACATGACTGGTGTGAATATTACACTGTGGAAACTGGCGTTATCCACACACCTTACTGCAGACATGACTGGTGTGAATATTACACTGTGGAAACTGGCGTTATCCACACACCTTACTGCAGACATGATTACTGTGAATATTACACTGTGGAAACTGGCGATATCCACACACCTTAGTGCAGACATGACTGGTGTGAATATTACACTGTGGAAACTAGCGTTATCCACACACCTTAGTGCAGACATGACTGCTGTGAATATTACACTGTGGAAACTGGCGATATCCACACACCTTAGTGCAGACATGACTGGTGTGAATATTACACTGTGGAAACTGGCGATATCCACACACCTTAGTGCAGACATGATTACTGTGAATATTACACTGTGGAAACTGGCGATATCCACACACCTTAGTGCAGACATGATTACTGTGAATATTACACTGTGGAAACTGGCGATATCCACACACCTTAGTGCAGACATGACTGGTGTGAATATTACACTGTGGAAACTGGCGATATCCACACACCTTAGTGCAGACATGACTGGTGTGAATATTACACTGTGGAAACTGGCGTTATCCACACACCTTAGTGCAGACATGACTGGTGTGAATATTACACTGTGGAAACTGGCGATATCCACACACCTTAGTGCAGACATGACTGGTGTGAATATTACACTGTGGAAACTGGCGATATCCACACACCTTAGTGCAGACATGATTACTGTGAATATTACACTGTGGAAACTGGCGATATCCACACACCTTAGTGCAGACATGACTGGTGTGAATATTACACTGTGGAAACTGGCGATATCCACACACCTTAGTGCAGACATGATTGCTGTGAATATTACACTGTGGAAACTGGCGATATCCACACACCTTAGTGCAGACATGATTACTGTGAATATTACACTGTGGAAACTGGCGTTATCCACACACCTTAGTGCAGACATGACTGGTGTGAATATTACACTGTGGAAACTGGCGATATCCACACACCTTAGTGCAGACATGGTTGCTGTGAATATTACACTGTGGAAACTGGCGTTATCCACACACCTTACTGCAGACATGATTACTGTGAATATTACACTGTGGAAACTGGCGATATCCACACACCTTAGTGCAGACATGACTGGTGTGAATATTACACTGTGGAAACTAGCGTTATCCACACACCTTACTGCAGACATGACTGCTGTGAATATTACACTGTGGAAACTGGCGTTATCCACACACCTTAGTGCAGACATGACTGGTGTGAATATTACACTGTGGAAACTGGCGTTATCCACACACCTTAGTGCAGACATGATTACTGTGAATATTACACTGTGGAAACTGGCGATATCCACACACCTTAGTGCAGACATGATTACTGTGAATATTACACTGTGGAAACTGGCGATATCCACACACCTTAGTGCAGACATGATTACTGTGAATATTACACTGTGGAAACTGGCGATATCCACACACCTTAGTGCAGACATGATTACTGTGAATATTACACTGTGGAAACTGGCGATATCCACACACCTTAGTGCAGACATGACTGCTGTGAATATTACACTGTGGAAACTGGCGCTATCCACACACCTTAGTGCAGACATGACTGGTGTGAATATTAGGCTGTGTTCACACGTTGCGGTTTTTCGCGTTTTTTCCCGATAAAAACGCTATAAAACCGCAAAAAACCCGCATACAATAAGCATCCCATCATTTAGAATGAATTCCGCATGTTTTGTGCACATGATGCGTTTTTTTCCGCAAAAAACGCATACCGCACAAAATCCGGACATGCTCTATCTTTTTGCGTTTTTTTTGCGGATTTCCCACTCCAAAATGCATTGGGAAGTGTCCGGAAAAAACCACGGCAAAAACGCATCAAAACCGCGGCAAAAATGCGTCAAAACCGCGGCAAAAACGCATGCGGTTTTCTTGCGGATTTCATGCAGAAAATGTCCGGAATTCTCAGGAATTTTCTGCATGAATTCCTGAACGTGTGCACATAGCCTTACACTGTGGAAACTGGCGATATCCACACACCTTAGTGCAGACATGACTGGTGTGAATATTACACTGTGGAAACTGGCGATATCCACACACCTTAGTGCAGACATGACTGGTGTGAATATTACACTGTGGAAACTGGCGCTATCCACACACCTTAGTGCAGACATGGTTGCTGTGAATATTACACTGTGGAAACTGGCGATATCCACACACCTTAGTGCAGACAATGACTGGTGTGAATATTACACTGTGGAAACTGGCGATATCCACACACCTTAGTGCAGACATGACTGGTGTGAATATTACACTGTGGAAACTGGCGATATCCACACACCTTAGTGCAGACATGATTGCTGTGAATATTACACTGTGGAAACTGGCGTTATCCACACACCTTAGTGCAGACATGATTGCTGTGAATATTACACTGTGGAAACTGGCGTTATCCACACACCTTAGTGCAGACATGATTGCTGTGAATATTACACTGTGGAAACTGGCGTTATCCACACACCTTAGTGCAGACAATGACTGGTGTGAATATTACACTGTGGAAACTGGCGATATCCACACACCTTAGTGCAGACATGATTGCTGTGAATATTACACTGTGGAAACTGGCGTTATCCACACACCTTAGTGCAGACATGATTGCTGTGAATATTACACTGTGGAAACTGGCGTTATCCACACACCTTAGTGCAGACATGATTGCTGTGAATATTACACTGTGGAAACTGGCGTTATCCACACACCTTAGTGCAGACATGATTGCTGTGAATATTACACTGTGGAAACTGGCGTTATCCACACACCTTAGTGCAGACATGATTGCTGTGAATATTACACTGTGGAAACTGGCGATATCCACACACCTTAGTGCAGACATGACTGGTGTGAATATTACACTGTGGAAACTGGCGTTATCCACACACCTTAGTGCAGAGATGATTGCTGTGAATATTACACTGTGGAAACTGGCGTTATCCACACACCTTAGTGCAGACATGATTGCTGTGAATATTACACTGTGGAAACTGGCGATATCCACACACCTTAGTGCAGACATGACTGGTGTGAATATTACACTGTGGAAACTGGCGATATCCACACACCTTAGTGCAGACATGGTTGCTGTGAATATTACACTGTGGAAACTGGCGTTATCCACACACCTTAGTGCAGACATGATTGCTGTGAATATTACACTGTGGAAACTGGCGATATCCACACACCTTAGTGCAGACATGGTTGCTGTGAATATTACACTGTGGAAACTGGCGTTATCCACACACCTTAGTGCAGACATGATTGCTGTGAATATTACACTGTGGAAACTGGCGTTATCCACACACCTTAGTGCAGACATGACTGGTGTGAATATTACACTGTGGAAACTGGCGATATCCACACACCTTAGTGCAGACATGATTGCTGTGAATATTACACTGTGGAAACTGGCGTTATCCACACACCTTAGTGCAGACATGATTGCTGTGAATATTACACTGTGGAAACTGGCGATATCCACACACCTTAGTGCAGACATGACTGGTGTGAATATTACACTGTGGAAACTGGCGATATCCACACACCTTACTGCAGACATGATTGCTGTGAATATTACACTGTGGAAACTGGCGATATCCTCAGTATGTGTAAGCCAAAAACAGGAGTGGGTGATGAATACAGAAGTGGTGACGTGTTTCTAATATACTTTTGCTCTGAGGGTATGTGCACACGTTGCTGTTTTTCCCACAGATCCACTGTGTTTTTGAAGCTGCGGATCTGCAGCTTTTTTCCATGCGTTTACAGTAGCATGTAAACCTATGGAAAACCAAATCCACTGTGGACATGCTGCGGAAAAAACTGCGCTGAAACGCAACGTTTTTTTCTCTAGTAGCCTTCCACGACAGCCACCAGGAGATTGTCTCCATTCCCTAATGGGGGACAGGAAGCACAAGAGGTTAAAAACCCCTCCCACCTCCCATTAACCAGTGTCTTTCCTGTCCCCCATGGGGCATGGAGAGGTTCCTGGTGCGCTGCTGCGGCGGCTCTAAGCAGAGTACCTGTGTTAAATTTCTTGCCGGGCACTTAAGGTCGGGCCCCCCGCGGCTTCCTCCTGCGCTGTGCCTCCCGTCTCCTCGGGATTCTGGGACCGCATTCCCCCGGCCTCCTGCGTCCTCTTGCGGGGATAAAGCTGGTCGGGGTGCCCGCCGGAGGCCTCCCTGAGCTCTCCGGCGTTTCCCCCTCCTAGCGCGCGCTGTTCGGCGACCCGGAAGTCAGGTGACGCTCCACTTCCGGGTCGGCGCTCCTGTGCAGGAGCGATACAGGCCAGAGAAATGGATTACCGAACGGCGTGCGAGGCACGCTGCATCCTCGCACGCCTGCCTGGGACTCCGGAGGGGGTGGGGCGGCTAATTGCCACGCGCTGGTGCAGGCTTATTTTCTACATAAGCTGCGAAGACGTCTCAGGTAAGCTGCTGTAAGCATGGATGCGTCTTGCCCTGCAGCTGCAGAGCCCAGCGCTCCCCAAGCCCTAGTAAGTACGGCAGAGGGGGTCCCATTTAATGGCACATTTTTCAATATACCTTTTCTTACACGGCTTCCTCTCTCATTGCAGGGAGTCAAGCCTGGCCCTAAAAACATTACCAAGCGCAAATGTGCCACCTGTAATGTAAAAATGCCACCAGATTGGGAGAAAAAGTTATGCCAACCTTGCACGGATAAAATCGTCAGAGCGGAACACCCTTCTTTGATTGATGAAATTCGCTCCTTGGTTAGGCAGGAGGTTCAAACCTCTTTGGCCACACTCGCCCCACCTCCACCGCCACCACCATCCTCACCTGGTCCATCACTCCCTAAAAAGAGGAAAATCCAGGAGTACTCTGAGTCAGAGTCTGAGGGGTCTTATACGTCTTCCTCTGTCAAATGGGAAGATGCGGTACCACGTAAATCTGTGGAAATTAGGAAATACCTTTTTTCCTCTGAATATATTGAGGAATTGGTATCTGCAGTGAGGAACACTATGGGGCTAAAAGAGGAATCAGTTCCTCAGTCTATACAAGACGAACTGTTTGGCATACATACTGAAAAACAACCCGGGTTCCCCGTCCATAAAAGCATAATTGATATGATTAATAATGAATGGGAATTGCCTGAGAAACGGCTAACAACGCCTTCAGACTTTAAGCATCGGTTCCCTCTTGAGGAGGACCTAATAAAATGGGACATTCCAAAAATTGATGTCCAGGTGGCTAGAGTGGCTAAAAAGACGGCTCTGCCGTTCGAGGATTCCTCCCAATTAAAAGACCCCTTGGATAGGAAGATTGAGAGCCTTCTCAAAAAATCCTGGGAAACGTCTACCTCAGCCCTCAGATACAATATAGCATCCACCTGCGTGGCCCGCTCTCTCTTTCGTTGGATACAAGAGTTAGAAAGCCACATCTCTCAGGGTACCCCAAGAGAGGAGGTACTGGACTCTTTGCCTATCTTACACAGGGCAACAGGTTTCCTTGCAGATGCCTCACTGGAATCTATCCGGGTGGCCGCCAGATCCTTGGTCCAGACAAATTCAGCCAGAAGAGCTCTCTGGTTAAAGATGTGGAGCGGAGACGTTACGTCAAAAATAAAACTGTGTTCTATTCCCTTTAAGGGTGACTACGTGTTTGGGCCCTCCTTAGATGACATCTTAGAGAAAGCCACAGACAGAAAGAAAACCCTTCCTGAGCAGAGACCTCCCAGGAAGCGTTTTTTTTCGACCCTCCCAGCCCCAGCCCTCCCAGGGTAAAGGGAAAGAAAAAACCGGGAGGTGGAGTTATGCTAAGGGGAAGCCTAAGAACACAACAAGAAAAGCAATGACTCCGATCCGGTGGGGGGGGAGGCTTTCGAACTTCGTTCACAGTTGGCAGAATATCTCCAACAGCCCCTGGGTGGTGAGTGTAATCCAACAGGGTCTACTGATAGAGTTCGATGCGCCTCTTCCCAGGATCTTAAGAGTCACCTCCCCGTCATCTCGGGAGACTCAAAAGTTGATGATGGCTGGAATACAGGACTTGCTAGACTCAAGAGCTATATCCATAGTCCCGGTGAACGAGCAAGGGGAAGGACACTATTCCCGTATCTTCATGATAAAAAAGCCTTCCGGGCAATCTCGTATTATAATAAATATGAAAGCTCTCAACAAATACATAACCTACCGCAAGTTCAAGATGGAATCAGTAAAAACAGCCATCCCTCTAATAGCTCCTCATTCATATATGGCAACAATAGACCTCAAGGATGCCTATTTCCATATTCCAATACAACCTCGGCACAGGAAATACCTGAGATTTGCGGTCCAATTCAACCAAAAAATCTTACATTTCCAGTACAATGTTCTCCCCTTCGGGATCTCCTCAGCCCCAAGGGTGTTTTCCAGAGTCATGGCGGAAGCAGTTGCCCATATCAGGAGCCAAGACATCGCTATAGTACCATACTTGGACGACCTGTTAATAATTGGTCCTTCCGCCGAAGTTCTCAATCAGAGAATTTCCAAAACTCTGAACATCTTACAGCTTTTGGGTTGGATTCCAAATCTAAAAAAGTCTCCGCTATCACCATCAAAGGTGAGGAAATTCCTCGGAGTCCTCTTGGATTCAGAAGGTCAAAAATCCTTCCTACCAGAGGAACATCGGATGAATCTAATTTCCAAGGTCTCACACTTCAGGAAACAACGTTCTCCGACCTTACGGATTGCGATGTCTCTTCTGGGTTCGATGACGGCCTGTATACAATCAGTCCAGTGGGCTCAGAGCCACTCCAGAGTTTTGCAGGCGTACATCTTAGGGAACTGGAACGGGAATCCAAATTCCCTAAACAGAAGAGTTTACACTCCAGGGAAGGTAAAAGCCTCGTTAACCTGGTGGACGATCCAATCAAACCTACTGAAGGGGGTCGACTGGGTGCAAGATCCGCTAATTACAGTAACAACGGACGCCAGTCAAAAAGGTTGGGGAGCAGTGGTCTCGCAAATTCCATTCCAGGGTCTCTGGAATCAGAAGGAAAGCTCCGATTCCTCCAACTCCAGAGAACTGTTGGCAGTGGAGAGGGCCCTTCTGGCAGCCAGCAGTCTCGTTATAGGTCAACATGTCAGAGTGTACTCGGACAATATGACGACTGTTGCGCATCTAAAACACCAGGGGAGTCCAAAGTTCAACCAACTGAAAGCAATTTCAAACAGAATATTTTGCTGGGCAGAGAAACATCTCCTCTCACTTTCAGCGATACACCTCAAGGGGTCGGTGAACGTTCAGGCAGATCGCCTAAGTCGTCACGTCTTACATCCAGGAGAGTGGAGCCTGAAAGCGGACGTTTTCAAAATGTTGACAGACAGGTGGGGTCTTCCCGATATAGACCTTCTAGCGTCCAGCCAGAATGCACAAGTCGAGAACTACTTCTCCCTAAACCCCAAGGACAGGTCTCAAGGAGTAGACGCCTTTGCTCATACTTGGGGGTTCCATCTAGCATACGGGTTCCCTCCAATACCGTTACTTGCGAAGACCCTCCGGAAGATCCGGGACGATCAGGTCCAGACTATCTTGGTAGCTCCAGCATGGCCGAAGAGGAGCTGGTACCACCTCATCGAAGAACTGAAGGTGGACGGTCCAGTCTTTCTTCAAGTATCAGAAGATCTCCTCTGCCAGGGCCCCTTTTATCATCCAGAACCACAGAAGTTCAAACTGGCAGCCTGGCTATTGAAGCCCAGGTACTAAGAGCTAGGGGCCTTTCAGAGTCGGTAATATCTACTCTACAGAAATCTAGAAAACCTATTACCAATGCCATATATGGCAAAATCTGGAATAGATTCTCCTCGTGGTGTCATCCTCATAAACCTGACCCTTTTCATCCTAATATTTCACAAATATTAGATTTTTTACAAAAAGGATTAGAGTTGGGGCTGAAGCCAAGTACCTTGAAAGTTCAAGTGTCAGCCTTAAGTTCCGTCTTTGATCGGGACCTTGCGGGTCATCGTTGGATAAAGAGGTTTATGGTCGCAGCATCAAGACATTGTCCAAGAAGACAAATTTTCGTGCCATCGTGGGACTTAAACATAGTCCTAAAAGGTCTTACGGCTCCTCCATTTGAGCCATTATCATCTTGTTCCTCGCAACTTCTGTCCTACAAGACGGCCTTCTTGGTTGCAATTTCTACCGCAAGAAGAGTAGGGGAAATACAAGCCCTTTCAATAAGAGAACCTTATCTTACCATAAGAGATGATTCCATTGTGTTCCGTCCAGATCCTTGTTTCCTACCGAAAGTAGTGTCAGAATTTCATCGATCACAGGATATAGTCCTCCCATCGTTCTGTCACAATCCTTCAAATCCGGAAGAACACAGATTCCATACTTTGGATGTACGACGTATAGTGTTATATTACTTAGAACATACTAAATCATTTAGAATTGACAAAAATCTCTTCGTTCATCTTTCTGGCAGAAACAAAGGCAAGAAGGTAGCGAAGAGTACCATTGCCAACTGGATAAAAAAGGCCATTTCTGAAGCATACTCAACTCAGAATATTGCTGTTCCTGCGGGCCTAAAAGCCCATTCCACCAGATCTACTTCTGTCTCTTGGGCTGAAAGGGCTGGCGCTTCATCGGAGCAGATTTGCAGGGCAGCAACATGGTCTTCCCTACACACTTTTACTAAGCATTATAGATTGGACTTCTGGTCCAATCGGGATCTTGCTTTTGGCCGAAAGGTTCTTCAAGCTGTGGTCCCTCCCTAAATACAGAATTGGTTGGCATTCCTCCTGGTGGCTGTCGTGGAAGGCTACTAGAGAAAATAGAATTATTCTTACCGTTAATTCGGTTTCTAGGAGCCTTCCACAACAGCATTAATTCCCTCCCGATGTTCTTGGATATTTTTCTGAGAACCTAAAGGTAACCGGTGCTATGGGTTCTGTTGTAAGTCACTGGTTAATGGGAGGTGGGAGGGGTTTTTAACCTCTTGTGCTTCCTGTCCCCCATTAGGGAATGGAGACAACCTCCTGGTGGCTGTCGTGGAAGGCTCCTAGAAACTGAATTAACGGTAAGAATAATTCTATTTTTCCGCAGCATGTAAATTCTTTGTGCGGATTTGCAGCGTTTCTGCACCCATTGACTTGCATTGAGTCGGTCACACCCGCAGATCTAAAAAAATCTGCGGTTTAGCTGCGAGGGAAGCGCTGCAGATCGGGAAGAGGGAGTGTGTGGGCGGTGACTGTGTTGTGGGCGGGGCTGTCCGGGGTCTGTGCGGGGCTGTCGGGGGTCTGTGCGGGCTGTCGGATGGAGGGGTCTCTGGAGGGTGCGTGCAGGCATCGTCCGATGGGACTACAAGTCACATCGGGCTATGCCTTCTACAGTGGTTGACACATTAGCCAATGATGGAACAGTAGTAGTCCCATAATCCGTCTGTTGAATGTAAAAAAGCAAACAAAAAAAAACATACACATACGACATGCAACACTGCATGCAGCGCGACACGCACGCAACACTCACGCATAACATACAGTACATACAACACATACATATAGACATACAGTACATACAACATGGAGTACATACTCACCATCACCTTGATCCCCGAAGCCATTGCTCACCTGTAAAAAAAAATATTAAAATAATAAACAAACAATATACTCCCTGTTCCGCAGATATCCAATTAAAATGAGTGTCCCACGACGATCTCCCGTGGTGAGCTGCAGCATCAGCTGATGCGACCGCTCTCCAGGGGCTCCTACAATACAATGACAGAAGGTATCCTTCCGCAATGTATTCCTCTGCCACTGTGAAAAATAGTTCCTATTCTCACTTGTGGCACTGCTGTGTGGGAAAATTCCTACGCAGCTTTGCCATGAGGTGAGACCCTGAACTCAGGTAACCTCTTCAGTGATGCACTGTAGGAGCCATTGTCTCCTGTCAGTGTGTCACTGAAGGTCTATCGAGCAGTGACATTCCCCATGTCACTGTTCTATAGGGGAGATCGTCGTGGGACATTCGTTATTAATTGGATTACGGCGGAAAGTGAGTATACGGTTGGCTTATTATTTTTAATTTTTTGCAGGCGATCGAATATGGCAAGTATGGTGAAATTGAGAATATTAAAATAATTTTTTCTGGCTGTGTTTTTTTTTTTTAAATATTTAACTCTTTCACTACTATAGGATTAATAATGGATAGGCGTCTTACTGACGCCTCTCCATTATTAACCTGGCTTAGGCTGCTGTCACACTAGCAATATTTGGTCAGTATTTTAAATCAGTAATTGTAAGCCAAAACCAGGAGTGGAACAATTAGAAGAAAAGTATAATAGAAACCTATGCACCACTTTTGTATTTATCACCCACTCCTGGTTTTGGGTTACAAATACTGATGTAAAATACTGACCAAATACTGCTAGTGTGACTGCAGCCTCAATGTCACCTTACTTTAGCAAGGTGACATTAACCCCTTATTACCCCATATCCAACCGCTGCAGGGGAGTGGGAAGAGAGGGGCAAAGTGCCGGAATTGGCGCATCTTACAGATGCGCCATTTCTGGGGCGGCTTGGGGGCTGGTATAACTAGCCGGGGGCAAATATCCATGGCCCCCCTCTAGGCTATGAATATCAACCCACAGCTGTCTGCGTAGCCTTTCTGGCTATAAAATATAGGGGCACCCCACTTCATTTTTTTGGGGGGTCCCCCTATTTTAATATCCGGTGAAGGCTACGCAGACAGCTGCAGGCTGATATTCATAGCCTGGGACGGGGCCATGGGTATTAAGCCCTTCCCAGGCTACAAATATTGGCCCCCGGCAGTCTGCTTTCCCCCTCTGGCGCAGAAAATTGCGCGGGAGCTTACGCCATTTTTTTTTTTTTTTAACGTTCATTAATCAACATCGGCCTTGCCATTATATATCTATGGATATTCAGTACAGACCAAAAGTTCGTGTACACCTTCTTATTTAAAGATTTTTCTTTATTTTCATGACTGAAAATTGTACATTCTCACTGAAGGGAAACTGTGAATTAACACATGTGGAATTATATACTTAACAAAAAAGTATGAAACTGAAATTGTCTTATATTCTAGGTTCCTCAAAGTAACCACCTTTTGCTTTGATGACTGCTTTGCACACTCTTGGCATTCTCTTGATGAGCTTCAAGAGGTAGTCACCGGAAATGGTTTTCAATTCACAGGTGTGCCCTGTCAGGTTTAAAGGGAACCTGTCACCCCCCAAAATCGATGGTGAGGTAAGCTCACCGTCATCAGGGGCTTATCTACAGCGTTCTGTAATGCTGTAGATAAGCCCCTGATGTAACCTGAAAGAGGAGAAAAAGAGGTTAGATTATACTCACCCAGGGGTGGTCACGCTGCGGTCTGGTCAATTGGGTGTCTCAGATCCGCTCCGGCGCCTCCCATCTTCATTCTATGACGTCCTCTTCTGGTCTTCACGCCGCGGCTCCGGCGCAGGCGTACTTTGTCTGCCCTGTTGAGGGCAGAGGAAAGTACTTGCAGTGCGCAGGCGCTGTAAAGGTCAGAGAGACCTGGCACCTGCGCACTGCGTGAGTATAATCTAACCTCTCTTTCTCCTATTTCAGGTTACATCGGGGGCTTATCTACAGCATTACAGAATGCTTCAGAATAGGAGGACAATAGAGTATAACGGGTTAAAACCAAATACTTTATTATAAATCTGTCACATGACAAGCAATACAAAAATCTATTAATAAAAACCGGAAAAGGATTGATGGACAATATCCCCTTGAAAAAGCTATGTACTAAAAGAGGCGAAACGTACGTTGGCCTATCCCCTTGAAAAAGCTATGTACTAAAAGAGGCGAAACGTACGTTGGGGATATCCCCTTGAAAAAGCTATGTACTAAAAGAGGCGAAACGTACGTTGGGTATATCCCCTTGAAAAAGCTATGTACTAAAAGAGGCGAAACGTACGTTGGGGGCGTCAGCAAGATCTAATCCGGCACCACTGGCCACTGTGCTCCGCTACCCTATTCGACTATATACTTTGGTAAGCACCGCTTTGGTATATGTATGGTCTATCTACTGTGTCTATGTAAACCACTTGGTTGTTGTAATGTGTAGAGAGTTGGTGTATTACCACTGAGCTATTTTCTATATTTATGGTGGGCTATGGTGCCGGGGATTGTCCATCAATCCTTTTCCGGTTTTTATTAATAGATTTTTGTATTGCTTGTCATGTGACAGATTTATAATAAAGTATTTGGTTTTAACCCGTTATACTCTATTGTCCTCCTATTCTGATGCATTTATGGAGTGGGTTTATATATGGCTCTCCTTTTGAGAGATATTGTCTTGTGGTATTGACATAAGACTTAGTTAACATGTGGGTGTCTGGCATTCTGATGTTAGCATTACAGAATGCTGTAGATAAGCCCCTGATGACGGTGAGCTTACCTCCCCATCGATTTTGGGGGTGACGGGTTCCCTTTAATGAGTGGGACTTCTTGCCTTATAAATGGGGTTGGGACCATCAGTTGTGTTGTGCAGAAGTATGGTGGATACACAGCTGATAGTCCTACTGAAGAGACTGTTAGCTGTTTTTTTTTCATGCCATAATACAAATTCTAAGTAAAGAAAAACGAGTGTCCATCATTACTTTAAGAAATGAAGGTCAGTCAGTCCAAAAAATTGGGCAAACTTTGAAAGCGTCCCCAAGTGCAGTGGCAAAAACCATCAAGTGCTACAAAGAAACTGGCTCACATGAGGACAGCCCCAGGAAAGGAAGACCAAGAGTCACCTCTGCTTCTGAGGATAAGTTTATCCGAGTCACCAGCCTCAGAAATCGCAGGTTAACAGCAGCTCAGATTAGAGACCAGGTCAATGCCACACTGAGTTCTAGCAGCAGACACATCTCTACAACAACTGTTATGAGGAGACTTTGTGCAGCAGGCCTTCATGGTAAAATAGCTGCTAGGAAACCACTGCTAAGGACAGGCAACAAGCAGAAGAGATTTGTTTGGTCTAAAGAATATAAGGAATGGAAATTAGACCAGTGGAAATCTGTGCTTTAGTCTGATGAGTCCAAATTTGAGATCTTTGGTTCCAACCACCGTGTCTTTGTGCGACGCAGTAAAGGTGAACGGATGGACTCTACATGCCTGGTTCCCACCGTGAAGCATGGAGGAGGAGGTGTGATGGTGTGGGGGTGCTTTGCTGATCACACTGTTGGGGATTTATTCAAAATTGAAGGCATACTGAACCAGCATGGCAACCACAGCATCTTATAGCGGCATGCTATTCCATCCGGTTTGTGTTTAGTTGGTCCATCATTTATCATTCAACAGGACAATGACCCCAAACACACCTCCAGGCTGTGTAAGGGCTATTTGGCCAAGAAGGAGAGTGATGGGGTGCTACGCCAGATGACCTGGCCTCTACAGTCACCAGACCTGAACCCAATCGAGATGGTTTGGGGTGAGCTGGACCGCAGAGTAAAGGCAAAAGGGCCAACAAGGGCTAAGCATCTCTGGGAACTCCTTCAAGATTGTTGGAGACCATTCCTGGTGACTACCTCTTGAAGCTCAAGAGAATGCCAAGAGTGTGCAAAGCAGTCATCAAAGCAAAAGGTGACTACTTTGAAGAACCTAGAATATAAGACATATTTTCAGCTATTTCACACTTTTTTAAGTATATAATTCCACATGTGTTAATTCATAGTTTTGATGCCTTCAGTGTGAATGTACAATTTTCATAGTCATGAAAATACAGAAAATCTTTATATGAGAAGGTGTCCAAACTTTTGGTCTGTACTGCATCTATCTATAGATATATTTATAGATGGATATATCTATAGATACATAGATATATCTATCCATATATCTATGTGGCTACTTTCACACATCAGGTTTTTGCAGTCAGGCATAATCTGGCGAGTTATGAAAAAGTGTCTTTCTTTGTCTTTCTTTCTTTTTCTTTCTTTCTTTTTCTTTCTTTGTCTTTCTTTCTTTGTCTTTCTTTCTTTGTCTTTCTTTCTTTGTCTTTCTTTCTTTGTCTTTCTCTCTTTGTCTTTCTCTCTTTCCAAATACTGAGGTAAAATACTGAACGTACTATATATATATATATATATATATATATATATATATATATATATATATATATATATATATATATATATATATATATATATATATATATATATATATATATATATATATATATATATATATATATATATATTCTCAACTCAATGTATATTATACGGCATGACTTTCCATGTGGCTGCAGTAAGGGATCCTGTGTCACATTAATCCCAAAAACCTAGCGTACATATGGTATCCAGTGCAGTATTTGGGGCACCACACTCGTTTGAAGTCTGAAAGCAGCATGAAAGTCTTATGTCATGCTTCTCTGTTAGGTTGTGTCTGCATTCAGGCCAAAAATACCGTTGTGTGAACAAGCCCTAAGGGAAGAGAGTGAAAGGTGCAAGTGAAGCATAGTGGGGGAGCTTTTCTCCCGTTTTCTCCCTCTTTACCAATTTGTGGATAATGTGTGAATTTTTTTATTCTTATTTAAGAGTTGTCCACTACTAGGCCAACCCTTTACTTAAGCTAAATGTTCGGCCCCAATAAAATAAACAAACCTATGTTCGCCTCCCGTGTCGGCTGAGTTGCGGGTGGTGTCGTTACTCGCGGTCCCAGGGCTGCGATGCGGTGGACTGACATGTGATGCCCGGCGCCCAATCGGCACTGTCGCCGCCTCCTGTCGAAATGAACATGAAGAGGAAGTTTGAGATCAGCTGCAGCCTGGACTTCCGCTTCATGTTAAGTTCCTACTAAGGCGGGGACATTGCTGATTAAACGCTGGGCATCACGTGTCATTCCACCGCATCACAGCCCTGGGACCGCGTGTGTTGACACTGCTGAAACGGCGCTGACATAGGAGGGGGGAGTAAAGGTTATTTCATCAGGGCCGGACATTTAGTTAAAGGGGTATCCTAGTAATGGACAACTCCTTTAGGTTTGTGTTTTTCTCCTAAATGTGTCTAAATGTGAGCAGCTACACGTCTAATCGCACCTTGTACCCAGTGAGGACGTTTGTCGATTCCATGTTTGCAAATGTCTGGATTCTAGAGAGTCCCATCATACATTTAGGGTTGTTTGTGAATGCAATAATTTGTCACAAAGATTGTAAGTGGATCTTTTGTAATTTGATGGCATCTGATAAACAGTCGTGCGTGGCCATTCATTTTTCAGTAAGTATGGTTGAGAAGGTGACGTGGTGTGTGCTCGCCCCAATGTCGCTAGGTGCGTTGCATATGGTCCCCAACAACACCATGCAGCCTCATGACCAGTCTTCTCCAAAGGTTTCACGTGTCTGCCTCTATTCTGTGAAAAGGTCATATAACCGTATATTCGGCCTCGGTGTAGGCTCACCCTGGCCGGCTATGCTACTTTATAGGAGAAAATGTTTTGCACAGCAATTCTATATTTTTTATTGTGTAGTCTGAGCGCAGAATGTCAGGAGAGCACCACATTAGGCCATGCCATGTAAGTGTACACTGCCTCACTTGTATCCCTCCACGTCTCCCTGGTTCCTATATCTGTTTCCAGACCTTATTTAATACTTATACAGAGGTCAAGTTACGGGATGCACGGAGGTTTCTGAATGCTTTCTTCATGTATAGGATTTCAGCTGCGAACTACTGTGTTAGTACTATCCTATACCAAGAGCAGTTCTTGTCTATGACAAGCCATAAGGTCAGCGTGATGTCCGATCTGTCAGCTACATGGAGAGAAACATCGTATGTGCCATCTGCACTTTACACCTCTGGATTTAAATAGAAGTAAACTTGTAATGATAGAATAGAATATGACTAATACATTAATACAGACTAACGCACATAATTTGCAGAAAGCACATGCGCACACTTATCATGACCTAGTAATACAGGAAAGAAATATATCTTGGTACCGTGTTAGCCAGTAGATGGAAAAATATTTAGAATTGAGTCATCAGTGGTGATACCTTTTAATGGATAACTGAAAAGATCGTAACAAATTGCAAGCAATTTGTTACGATCTTTTCAGTTAGCCATTAAAAGGTATCAACCACTGAGGACTCTCAATTCTAAATATTTTTCATGACATAGTACAAATCCTATGATGACTAAAAAAACAACCATGTAGGGTATTTGTGTGAAGCATTGCTTACAACACTAGTCAATGAGCCGAGATGGGCAGAAAGGTATCAATTATCTTTAAAAGGGTTGCCTCACCTTAAGTGGGTAAAATTGCTGAAGAAGCACTCCTCCCATTAAAGTTTTTATCCTCTTAATACATTGCAATCATCATATTAAGGTATTAAAAAAAAGTCCCTGTGTATAACAGATTTGGCACTTTACAATGCACTAACACAGGTGGACTTACTGAGCTAGTAGTCCAAAGAAGCAAACCATGGTGTAAAAAAACACCAGTTTTTATTACAAGTCATAAAATATACACAGCAACAAATATAAGGAAACAAGAATGTCCAGTAGGAGGGGCTCTCGGACCAGTGTCAATGGCTATACCTATCCAAGGTAGTAAATGGTAATATATGGTAGTATATACTCTAGTACAAGCCGAGGCACCTGCTTTAGCCACGGAAAACTGGGTAAGCTTATTGACTCGAGTATAAGCCGGGTATGTTCCCTCATCCCTGTCCTGCTATGCATGGCTCCCCTTGTCCTGTCATATGTGTGGCTCCCTCCGTCCTGTCCAGGTATGTGGCTCCCTCCGTCCGGTCCAGGTATGTGGCTCCCTCCGTCCTGTCCTGGTATGTGGCTCCCTCTGTCCTGTCCTGGTATGTGGCTCCCTGTCTTGCCCTGGTATGTGGCTCCCTCTGTCCTGTCCTGGTATGTGGCTCCCTCTTCCTGTCCTGGTATTTGGCTCCCTCCATCCTGTCCTGGTATGTGGCTCCCTCCGTCCTGTCCTGTCCTGGTTTGTAGCTCCCTCCATCCTGTCCTTTGTATGCATGGCTCACATCCCCCCTCTTACTCAAACTCCTTGCACCATCGCTGCATTACCGTTGTCCCAGCGCCGGTAGGTCTCCTCTCCTATGCTGAGCGGTCACGTGGTCCTGCTCATTAAAGTAATGAATATGCGCTCCACGCCTATGGGAGTGGAGACGAGTACATATTCATTACCTTAATGATTGGTACCACACGACCGCTTAGCACAGGAGAGGAGGGCTGCCGGCGCAGGGACGGAGGTGGAGCATGATGTCTCTCCTGTTAGGTGGCGGCAGCTGTCACTGCAACAGCCGCCGGCTCCTGCTGCTGCTCCCCCGCCATCGGTCTAGACCAGGGGTCCCCATCCTGTAGCTCGGGAGCCACATGTGGCTCGCGGTCCCAGGAATTGTGGCTCGCGACTGTCTGCCAGCTTGGTGCATTAGCTCCAGGTCTCGCAAACAGGTATGAAGAGTACATCTCAAAATTGTGAATTTCTGAGTAGCCCTGCACAGAAGATCAGATCTGGAAGCACATATACTGGTCTAAAGGTACCGTCACACTAGACGATATCGCTAGCGATCCGTGACGTTGCAGCGTCATGGCTAGCGATATCGTTCAGTGTGACAGGCAGCAGCGATCAGGCCCCTGCTGTGATATCGCTGGTCGGGGAAGAAAGTCCAGAACTTTGTTTTGTCGCTGGATCTCCCGCTGACATCGCTGAATCGGCGTGTGTGACGCCGATTCAGCGATGTCTTCGCTGGTAACCAGGATAAACATCGGGTTACTAAGCGCAGGGCCGCGCTTAGTAACCCGATGTTTACCCTGGTTACCATCGTTAAAGTAAAAAAAACAACCACTACATACTTACCTACCGCTGTCTGTCCCCGGCGCTGTGCTTCTCTGCTCTGGCTGTGAGCACAGCGGCCGGAAAGCACACGGTATGCCGCTCAAGTTTATCAGATAAACAATTCTCAATATATAGTGGATATTAATCCATTCTAAAATGGGCAGTATAATAACAAATATACTAAACTAGATGGAGGCCCGATGCTATCGCATCGGAAGGACGGTAATGTCACGATGGGGATGGGGGCAGACTTTGCAGAATGATTCACCGAATGATTCACTGCGCGGAATGCATGCAGGCGCAGTAAATCAGACCGCCCCCATCATTGTGCAGACGGATATCGGCGGTCACATTAAAACTGCGCTTGCGTTCCTCCTGTACAAAGATTGCGTCAGTCAGTGAATCCTTCAGATGATCATGGATTCGGCGTGTTCACGACTGTGTTCCTCTGGTGGTACCGTGCAAAAGGCTGTGTACGGCGTATACTGTGTGTGTGTGTCTACAGCATGTACAGTGTGTGTGTGGTGCGATTGTGTTCCACTGGTCATACCGTGCAAGAGACTGGTACGACCAGCAGTTTCCATATTGAGACACCCATCACTTGGGTGTCCCTATATGGCGGTTGGTGAACTTCCGCCGCTTGGAATTCTGGGATCCGGACACATCTGGACAGAACAGGATGTGAAGACATTACAAGGTAAGTATATATTAAGATATCTAGTACACAAGGACCTGGAGCTGAGGAGACACTAGTACAGACCCCTGTAATTAAATGTAATACACTCCTAGTATGTATGCAGTTACTATGTACATACATTTTATGAGATGCAGTAGAGGTAACATACAGTATGTATATACAGTAAAAAATCCTCCCCAGTAATCAGTCTCCGATGAAGGAGTGCATGAAAAGATCAATATAATATCACAAACCTTATTAGGCCTCTTTCACACTAACTTTTTTTACAATCAGTCACAATCCATCAAAATGTTGAAAAGACTGATCCTGTGCAGATTGTAAAAAAACTGATGCACTGGATCCGTTTTTTTGACGGAGCCGTCGAGGCAGTTGTTGCCAGAATTTAAGGCTAACAGGTATAAGAAAGAAATGCAGCACTCACCATCTGTCTTCAGCTAAAAATGTCCTTTATTTAGCACTTAAGCCTTCACAAACATGATGCGGCATCGGCAGGAGTAGGAGGAGAATTTAAGGCTATGTGCACACGTTGTGTATGCGTTTTCGCTGCTTTTTTTTCGCTGCGAAAACACACGCACAACACAACCCATATTAAAAATAATAATAAAAAAAAAATCGTTATGTTCTTACCTTACGGCATCCTCCGCAGCCTTCCCGATGTTCCCGGCAGCTCGCGTTCCCAGTGATGCCTTGCGAGACAATGACTTGTGATGACGTAGCGGTCTCGCGGACCCAGCGCACGACGGATGAAACGGAAGGCTAACAGTCACAATCCTTTGCTAATACAAGTCTATGAGAAAAAAACGGATCCAGAAGAAACATTTGCCGGATCCGTTTTTTTTTTCACAAAACGATGGATTTTGATGGAAATAAAAAGACGAAGTGTGAAAGAGGCCTTACCTGCAATACCGCAATACAGCAACCAGTGCCAGAGTCAAAGCCAGAGCCGTTCAAGAGCCCCCCCCTCACCTTAAGTGGGTAAAATGGTTAAAGAAGCACTTCTCCCATTAAAGTTTTTATCCTCTGAGGGTATTTGCACACGTCAGGATTTCTTGCAGAAAATTCCTGAAGAAAACCAGACATTTTCTACAAGAAATTCGCATGCGTGTTTTTCGCTTTTTTTGCAGTTATTTTCTGGAGCTTTCCAATGCATTAAATAGTGGGAAAAACACGAAAAATCCGCAAAATTAATGAACATGATGCGTTTTTTACCGCAATGCGTTTTTTTTTGCGGGAAAAAACGCATCATGTGCACAAATTGCAGAAGCATTATAATTGATGGGATGCATATGTATGCGTTCTTATGTGTTTTTATAGCGAAAAACAAAAAACGCAACATGTGCACATCTTAAATACATTGCAATCATATTCTACCGCACTGAGTACTTACAATTGCTTATTTTGTCTTTTTACACAGCTAATTCTTCTCTGCCCTATGTAGTAACAGGAAGTCTCTTGTCCCTGCATTCATCATTCCCCTCCTCAACTCCTGACCCAGCTGCTCCCTTCTCTCCCCTGTCAGTCTTTTGCAGTGACTAGTCAGTCATACAGGAAAAATTGACCTCCTCTTTCTACATATCCCTTAAAAGGATTCAGCTACTCGGTTTTTAATCAAGTAAGGCCATAGACTTAATGGAAAACAGAAGACTTAGCTGGGTAGAAAAACAAAATGAGCAATTGTAAGGGTATGTTTCCACGTTCAGGAAACCCAGCTCTTTGTACACAGAGGATACCCCGCTCCGCCCAAAGTGCCGCCCCCTGTTGTACTCGCGGTGATTTCAGATGTGTTCATTGAACACAGGCGGAATTACCGCATCGTTTTCATAGACCAGGTTATTGGTCTTGCGGAGGCGGAGCGTCTCTGCAAGATAAGTAGACATGCTGCGCACTGGAAAGACGCACTGCATGTTCGGATACGCAGGGAAGCTGGATGCGGCCCTGCACGCATAGTGGAGACGGGATTTCATAAAATCCCTTCCACTATGCTGTAACATCAGGACGCCGCGGATTGGACGCTGCAGCTGTACGCAGCGTCCAATCTGCAGCGATTCCCAATGTAATCCGGCATGTGGAAACCTACCCTAAGGCTATGTGCACACGTTGCAGATTAGCCTTAGGAATTTCTGGTGCTGATTCTGCCTCTCCTGGCAGAAAACGCACCTGCGGATTTGTCGCATTTTTTGTGAGGTTCCGCAGCATTTTTTTCGGCGTTTTTTTTGGGGATTTACTGCGTTTTTCCAGGTCGTCCACATGACAGCACCACAGGAGGTTGCTCTTCATATCCTTGATAGGGACAGGAACACAGAAGAGGTTAAATAGCCCCTCCCCACCTCCACCCCTCAGTGTTTTTCCTGTCCCTATCAGGGACGGACGCAGGAGAGAGATCTCCAGGAAGATCAAGATTTTACCTGATAGGAAATCAGGTTTCGGTCGAGCAGGAGCTCCCGTGTGCGGTCCCATCCTCCTGGAGGGGGCTCTGGCCGCGAGGATCCCGAGGTCGCAGGATACCGACGGAGGTCCCTCCGCGACCGGGTAGAGCTGTGTGCTCCCCATAAGACTGCCTCATCCCCTTACAAGGGGCTCTGAGACAGCAGCTGCGGCGGCGGTGCTGAGCGCTCACCTCAGGCTCCACGTGCGGCCGGTGCCGGCGTTGTACCCGGGACTTCCGGTCCGGCGCTCCGGTCGAGTGACTACTTCCGGGGGGCGTGGCCGGATTCCCGGGGTCGGCAGCGCAAAGGCATTTCCGGGGCGCCGGGAAGCTGCGGGAAGGCCGGGGGGGAGAACAAAGACCGGAACAGCATCCGGACTATGCGCCAGGAAAGGTCCCAGGCTGGTCGGCGTGCGTTCCAGATGACGCATGCACAGTACAGCTGGGGACCTGAAATCACCGTGGAGGCCAGCAGCTGAGCTCGGAAGGAGGACGAATCAGATGTCTTGAAGCTGGGTAAGATTGACTACTTAATGACGGACATCTGACAGCACATTTGACTCAGGAAGATGGAAGGTGCTACTCGCCCAGACGTCCAATCCTTAGAGCTAGCCACGGACCATGTGAGTAGTACGTGGTATGGGATGCATTACAGAACTTTAGTTCCGTAGCTACAGGGATCTCCTTTACATTTTCAGGATAAGGACATTCCCGAGAGGTCAGCTACTAAAAAAGGACTATTAGATGCCCATTGTGCACCACCAAACTCCCAGAAGGATATAAGAAGAAATTATGCGAAAAATGCATCGCTAAACTTCTTAAAGACGAACAGGCTTCGCTGTTGGATAATATCAAATCCATGATTAGAGACGAAGTCCAAGCTACAGTGTCTACAATGGTGCCACCCCAGTCCCCGCGGCCTAAAAGGCCTAGATGGGATATAGATGCGAGTTCCGAGGAAGGAGAGGTCTCAGGTTATTCCGATCCGGGCTCGGATGAAGAGGACAATACATTTACTGTGCTTCCAGAAGAACGGAAGAAATACTTGTTCTCATCCGAAAATACGGATATACTACTAAAAGCAGTAAGAAGCACGATGAAAATAGAAGACTCGTCTGAGCCTCTATCGGTTCAAGACGAGATGTTTGGGGGCCTGAGAACTCGCAGGAATAGAGTTTTTCCGGTTAACAATCACATAACTGCGATGATAATGGAAGAGTGGGAAGACGTAGGGAAAAAATTAGTAGTCCCGAGAGACTTCAAATACCGTCTTCCCTTTGACCCAGAAGAAACTAAAGTCTGGGAGTCGGTCCCAAAGATCGACATTCCTGTGGCCAAAGTCACAAGGAAAACGGCTATTCCCTTCGAGGACTCGTCAGGGTTAAAAGACCCAATGGATAAGAGGTCAGAAGATCTTCTTAAGAAAGCCTGGGAGTCGTCAGCCGCCATTATGAAGATGAATATAGCGGCTACCTCTGTAGCAAGGTCCATGAGTCTTTGGGTGGACGAGCTGGAGAGTCATATTAAAAATAGAACTCCAAGGGAAGAAATCCTTAAATCCATTTCAGTTTTAAAGATGGCGACTGATTTCATGGCAGATGCTTCAGCGGAATCCGTACGCTTTGCTGCCCGGAATAATGCACTGTCAAACGCAGCAAGAAGGGCCTTATGGCTGAGATCGTGGACGGGAGATACCCAATCCAAGAACAAGCTGTGTTCAATTCCATTCTCAGGTTCTCACGTCTTTGGTCCAGTCCTTGACGAGCTACTTGAAAAAGCATCTGATAAGAAGAAAGGCTTCCCTGAGGAGAAGCCAAAGAAACCGCAATTCTTCCGAAAAACTCGCTCCCACCCAAGACAGGACTACAGAGGCAAGGGGAAGTCCGGTAGGTGGAGCTACCCTAAAGGAGGCAGAGGAAGAGGTTCCTTTCGAGACCAATCAACAGGACCCAGCAAACCATGACGCCAACAATATAGGAGGGAGACTACAATACTTCCAAGAAGGATGGCAGAACATAACTCAGAATCAGTGGATTCTACAGACAGTGGCACAGGGTTACAGGATAGAGTTTACTCATCTACCCCCCAAGAGATTCTGCGTAACAGAGTCATCAGCAGTACATCAAAGGCTGATAACAGACATACAGGAACTCTTAGAATTAAACGTCATAATACCGGTACCCCATCATCAACATTTTCAGGGGCATTACTCCAGTCTGTTCTCCATAAGAAAACCAAACGGAGATTACCGAACAATAATAAACTTAAAACCATTAAACAAATGGGTGGCGTACAAACGCTTCAAGATGGAATCTCTCAAATCAATTACACCGCTAATAAAAAAGAACTCTGTAATGTGCACTCTAGATCTCAAACATGCTTACTATCATGTTCCCATCCATCCCTCAGATCAAAAATTCCTCAGGTTCGCAATAAGAAACCACAAGAAAATACTTCATTTCCAGTTTCAGTGCCTACCATTTGGTCTCTCCTCTGCCCCAAGGATATTTACGAAGCTCATGGCGGAGGTCATGGCCTACTTAAGAGAGAAGGAAGTTCTCATCGCACCATATCTGGACGATCTGTTGCTGATCGCAGATTCATCCCAACAGATGGAAGAATCCTTAGAAATTACCACGTCACTCCTGAAACGTCTGGGGTGGGTAATAAATGCAAAAAAATCGAGTCTCGAACCAGAGACGCAGAAGATATTTCTAGGGGTACTACTAAATTCCGAACTAGAATACTCCTTCCTACCAGACCAAAAACAACGGTCAATAAAAAAAGAACTTCAATCAATAAAAAAACGGAAATACATCTCCATCAGGAAAGCAGTGAGGATTCTAGGTCTGATGACCTCATGCATTCCCAGTGTACAGTGGAGCCAGTTTCACTCCAGAACGCTTCAAAGGGAAGTTCTTTCTGTATGGAACGGAAGAAAAGATTCACTAGACAACAGGATGTGGTTACCCAGCAGGGTAAAGCAGTCCCTCTCATGGTGGATCAACATAAAAAACCTCAAAAGAGGAAAACCATGGAAAATATCTCCATGCATAAATATAACCACCGATGCAAGCTCAAGGGGCTGGGGAGCCCACATAGAAGGTCGATACCTTCAGGGGACATGGCCACCATCGATACGCGACAGTTCCTCCAACTACAGGGAACTCAGAGCGGTCTGGGAAGCACTAAAAAGGTGCCAACACGAGATTCAGGGACACCACATCCGAGTCTTCTCAGACAACTCGACCACGGTAGCTTTTCTCCTACATCAAGGAGGACCAAGGCACCGTCCACTTCAGGCACTAGCAGAAGAAATATTCTCCTGGGCGGAAAATACCGTAAAGTCCATCACGGCAGTACACCTAAAAGGTTCACAGAACCAAATAGCGGACTTTCTCAGCAGAGAGAAGGTACAGCCGTCAGAATGGTCTCTAAACGAAGAAATTTTTACTCAGTTAATCCAACAGTGGGGCACCCCACAAATAGATTTATTCGCCTCAAGGAGCATTACAAAAATGAAAATTCTTTTCGCTAAATCCAAGAGACAATCCAACTGGCATAGATGCATTGGCTCAACATTGGGACATGGAACTCGCATACGCTTTCCCGCCACTAGCCCTAATTCCCAGAGTTCTGAGGAAAATCCAGGAAAGTCTAGCGGTAGTGATCCTAATAGTGCCATATTGGCCCAAGAGGAGCTGGTTTCCTCTGCTGAAGTGGATGGCGGTGGAAGACCCAGTGTTACTTCCACTGAGACGGGATCTTCTAATACAGGGACCATTGGTCCATCAAAATCTAAAGATGCTACAACTCTCAGCGTGGATATTGAAAGGGAGATCTTGAGATCAAAGGGACTGTCTGAGTCAGTTATCTCAACTATGAAAAAAAGTAGAAAGCCGGTGACCTCGGCTATATACCAGAAGATTTGGAAGAAATTTTGTGCACAAACCAAAACTCCAATATCCGTTCTCCAACAACCAGATATTCCTCAAATACTAAATTTTCTCCAAACAGGTTTTGATATGGGCTTGAGACCTAGTACGCTAAAAGTACAAATCTCAGCTTTAACTGCCTTTTATGATTATCCACTAGCGAATCATCCCTGGATAATGAGATACATCAAAGCTACACAACGTCTTAGACCAACAATACGAAGCTCAGTACCCTCATGGAACCTCACTTTGGTACTAAATGAGCTACGGAAAGCTCCATACGAGCCACTTGATCAGGCAGACCTAAAATCTGTGACATTCAAGACTGTTTTCCTCGTCGCAATAACGACAGCAAGGCGAATAGGCGAAATTCAAGCCCTGTCCATAACAGATCCATACTTAAAGATACAGGAAGATTGCATCGTTTTAAAGTTGGATCCTTCATTTCTTCCAAAAGTTGTGACGGACTTTCACAGAAACCAGGAAATAGTTTTGCCTACGTTTTCCCAGAACTACAATAACGAAAAAGAACGTTCTCTTCATTCCCTGGATGTTAAGAGAACAGTATTGCAGTATCTAAAACTTAGACAGCTGGAGAATTGACTCAAATCAGATGTCTGGGAAGAATAGAGGCAAAAAAGCCTCAAAAGCGACGCTGGCTAGATGGATTAAGTCTACCATTTGCGCTGCGTATACTTCAGCCGGTGAATCTCCTCCAGATCACCTAAAAGCCCACTCACTGAGAGCAGTATCTGCTTCATGGGCAGAGAGTGCGGGTGCATCCATGGACCAAATTTGCCGGGCGGCAACTTGGTCTAGCTCAAATACCTTTTGCAAGCACTACAAGCTGGACGTTCTCTCAAAGCAGCAGACTAGCTTTGGGAGAAAAGTCCTCCAAGCTGTAATCCCGCCCTAATAGGAGTTATTTGGTATTTCTCCTGTGGTGCTGTCATGTGGACGACCTGGAAACTAGGAGTTAGTCATACCGGTAACGGTATTTCCAGGACTCCATCATGACAGCACCCATTATTTGCCCCCCCTTGAACTCTTGTCTAATATGTGATATGAACATGTATAGAGAGGAAGTTCAATAAAATTGTGTTGTATCCATCCTGATGTGGTACTTTGTAAAATCACTGAGGGGTGGAGGTGGGGAGGGGCTATTTAACCTCTTCTGTGTTCCTGTCCCTATCAAGGATATGAAGAGCAACCTCCTGTGGTGCTGTCATGATGGACTCCTGGAAATACCGTTACCGGTATGACTAACTCCTAGTTTTACCCCTGCGGTTTTTTTTATAATGGAATGGGTACAAAAACGCTGCAGATTTGCAAAAAAGTGACATGCTACTTTTTAAACCGCAGCGTTTCCGCAGCGGATTTTACGCAACGTGTGCACAGCTTTTTTTTTTTTCTCATTGATTTACATTGTACTGTAAATCAATTGCGGATCTGCAGCGTTTCTGCACCACAAAAAACGCTGCGGATCCGCAGAGAATCCGCAACGTGTGTTCATACCCTAAGTAAGTACGTGACAGCCAATAACATAAGTGACACATTGCTGGAATCAGGGTCTCTACCCCTATAGCATGCTGCAATCAGATATGGTCACAAAATCCTGGTGACAGATTACGTTTAATAATGTGTCAGATGTCCCACTCTGCAATTTTGCCTTTTGCTAACATTGTAATGTGTCAAAAGTTGCACAGTAGTGTACGGTTTGCATACACTGTTGCTTTGTATGCATGTAAAAAAATAAATAAATAAGGTTGCAGTATGAATGCACTTGTTCCATGCCTTTTTATATAAGACCACTATGACCTCTCTATAATATTCAACTACTTTTGCAAATATGTAAAAATGCAATATTAACCCCTTTCTGACCTCGGACAGGATAGTACGTCCGAGGTCAGATCCCCTGCTTTGATGCGGGCTCCGACGATGAGCCCGCATCAAAGCTGGGACATGTCGGCTGTTTTGAACAGCTGACATGTGCCCGTAATAGGCGCGAGCAGAATCGCGATCTGCCCGCGCCTATTAACTAGTTAAATGCCGCTGTCAAACGCAGACAGCGGCATTTAGCTACCGCTTCCGGCCGGGCGGCCCGAAATGACGTCATCACCGACCCCCGTCACATGATCGGGGGTCGGCGATGCTTAAGAATTGTAACCATAGAGGTCCTTGAGACCTCTATGGTTACTGATTGCCGGCAGCTGTGAGCGCCACCCTGTGGTCGGCGCTCACAGCACACCTGATTTTCAGCTACATAGCAGCGAACAGCAGATCGCTGCTATGTAGCAGAGGCGATCGTGCTGTGCCTGCTTCTAGCCTCCCATGGAGGCTATTGAAGCATGGCAAAAGTAAAAAAAAAAAAAAAGTGAAAAAATTAAAAAAAATATAAAAGTTTAAATCACCCCCCTTTCGCCCCAATCAAAATAAATCAATAAAAAAAATCAAATCTACGTGTATTTGGTATCGCCGCGCTCAGAATCGCCCGATCAACTAAAAAAAAGCATTAACCTGATCACTAAACAGCGTAGCGAGAAAAAAATCGAAACGCCAGAATTACGTTTTTTTGGTCGCCGCGACATTGCATTAAAATGCAATAATGGGCGATCAAAAGAACGTATCTGCACCAAAATACAATCATTAAAAACGTCATCTCGGCACGCAAAAAATAAGCCCTCAACCGACCCCAGATCATGAAAAATGGAGACGCTACGGGTATCGGAAAATGGCGCAATTTTTTTTATTTTTTTTGTTAGCAAAGTTTGGAATTTTTTTTCACCACTTAGGTAAAAAATAACCCAGTCATGTTAGGTGTCTATGAACTCGTAGTGACCTGGAGAATCATAATGGTAGGTCAGTTTTAGCATTTAGTGAACCTAGCGAAAAAGCCAAACGAAAAACAAGTGTGGGATTGCACTTTTTTTGCAATTTCACCGCACTTGGAATTTTTTCCCCGTTTTCTAGTACACGACATGCTAAAACCAATGAGGTCGTTCAAAAGTACAACTCGTCCCGCAAAAAATAAGCCCTCACATGACCATATTGACGGAAAAATAAAAAAGTTATGGCTCTGGGAAGGAGGGGAGTGAAAAACGAACACGGAAAAACGAAACATCCCAAGGTCATGAAGGGGTTAAATCGTACTCCATGGCAAATGGTTAACAACGTAACTTTCCTCAATTTCTAAAGAAGCCTTTCCATTACTTTTTTATATTTATTAAATGTGTGTATACAGTATGTAATGTGGTGTGTGTGTGTGTGTGTGTGTGTTAGTTTGTCCATTACTTTTTTTTTAATTTTTTTATTTTTGACCTATCCTTAGGATAGGTCAAAAACATTTGATTGGCCAGGGTCTGACCCCTCGCCACCTCCACTGATCAGCTGGATATGGATTTGCCAGTAGTGGACAACCTACTGCTGCTCTCTCCAGTGTCCAGGGCTGTTCTTCTCCTCTTCTGAGCACCTTGTTAATTCTTGCCAGAGCTGTATCAAATAATGAAGAGACCACTGCACAGTTTTATAAAAATCAGCTTCTCTACATGTCTGACAGCCATTCCATTCCAGTGTCAGTTGAATTCCAACCAGAGTGCACCTCATTCTACTTAATGTGCTTCTGATTAGGTGATCACCTGAACCAAATCTTATGTAATGAAGAAAAGTATAAAAAACACTGCTGTGGTCTTCACAATCCTCTTGCAATAGGACAAGCTGGCTGGCAAAACAAGTGCTAGTAATATCCCAAAAGTAATAGGAATGAACAAATAAATTTTCACCAGGCCAAAGGAGTTGAAATAAAGTTGTGAGTAAGGAAAAGAAGGCCTCAATTCTGGCTTTTCTAGCAGAGGGAGACAGTGAATGTCATGTAGCCTCCATCCTTAAAATGTCTAAGGCCTCTTTCACACGTCAGTGTCTCCGGTACATGTAGTGACAGTTTTCTCACGTACCGGAGACACTGAGACACGTAGACCCATTAGGATCTATGTGGTTCTGCACAAGTGCGTGTTTTCACACGGACCGTGTCCATGTACAAAACACGTAGACATGTCCGTTTTTTACCAGCAACACTCTCCTCCGTATGCACGTACCACCCGCAGGAGAGACAGCGCTACAGTAAGCGCTGTCCCCGCTGCGTGTGGTGCTGAAGCCGGTATTCATCCCTTCTCTCCAGCAGCGTTGGCTGGAGAGAAGGAATGAAAATTTTTTATTTTTTTTCCCTTAAAAATAAAGATTGTGCGTCCCCTCCCGCCTCCCATCTCCTGAAGGGGCGCCTTCCCCCCACCCCCCCCCCCCCCTACCCCGCTTGCCTGCTGGGAAATAGCAGGTGAGTGAGTGGTTACATTGTCCCGCTCATTACAGTGAGGAATATGCGCATGCACAGGGAAAATAAAAAAAAAAATAAAAAATTTTCATTCCTTCTCTCCAGCCAATGCTGCTGGGGAGAAGGGATGAATATCGGCTTAAGCACCACACGCAGGGGACAGCGCTTAACTGTAGCGCTGTCCCCTGCACGGTCCGTGTGGTCCTCAGTCGGCACACGGCTGCCGCACGTGTGCCACACTGATGTGCTACGTGAGCACACGGACACGGATAATTCCGGGGTACCAGAATTATCTGGACGTGTAAAAGAGGCCTAAGACAGCAGTCTATTACAACAGGGTCAAGTAGCAGATATCGGGGACAAAAAAGCTACAGACCGGCAGAGTGCAAAAATCACTCTCCGTCGTGGAAATCTTCAGAAGTGGAATGGCACTCGGACCATGTAACTCGCAGCCAGATAACTTGCAATCTTGCAATCACATTTCTCCTTCACCTGCCAATGTAGGTATGCAACCGGTTTGTTGGTGCTCAGCTATAAGTAATACAATTTGAAATCTCATGAAAAGAATAAGAAAACAGCGGCACTCACCAGTTTGCTGATACCGAGTGTTTAATCCATGTACAGATTGATACAGTCTCATGCTAAGAAGTTACTAGGGTGCGGGGAGTGCAGGAGGACGATGGCCGTTTCGTGCGTATAGCACTTCTACGGGTCCATGTGGGATAAAATGATGTCATTTCCTTTTATACAGGTTGCATCCATAATGAATAAAGCAACACATTATTGACATTTTATACATAAATTGTATCAAAAACATTCTTCAAATATCAGTTTATGTTTTATCATATGCTCACTGAACTTTTGACGAAGTTTATAGGAAACTTCAGGGAGGAGAGAGGAGGGGAAGTGGATTTTAAAAGCCAACGCTCAGGGTCCTTTAGGCCTTAACGATAAATTAGATATGGCCGTATTCCTATAAACTTCGTCGATTGAAGATTGATATATATATCCTATTCTATGTGTACACATTTATTCTACCTATTCTATTGTAAGCTGTCAGTGTGATTTTACTGTACACCGCACTGAATTGCCGGCTTTTCTCTCTAACACCGCTGCGTATTTCTCGCAAGTCACACTGCTGGTCCGTGTGTAGTCCGTATTTTTCTCGCCCCCATAGACTTTCATTGGCATAGTTTTTGCGCAATACGGTGACAAACGCAGCATGCTGTGATTTTGTACGGCCGTAGAAAGCCATATAATACGGATGCGTAATATATGGCTGATGTGACCTGACCCATTGAGAATCATTGGGCCGTGTGTAATGCGTGTTTTACGGATGTATTTTATGCGCTCATACGTCCGTAAATCTCGCTAGTGTGACGCCGGCCTCAATCTGTGACCAATCTGTGACATCAAGTGACCTACAAAAGGAATGGTAAATGGCAGCTGGGGTGAAGTGCACTGCAAGAACAGTTCATAACAGGCTCCTAGAGGCAGTGCTCAAGTCATGTAAAGCTAGAAAAAAGCCTTATCAATGAGCAGCAAAGGAGAGCCAGGCTGAAGTTTGCCAAAGACCATAAGGGTTGGACCATAGAGGACTGGAGTAAGGTAATCTTCTCTGATGAGTCTAATTTTTAGCTTTGCCCAACACCTGGTCATCTAATGGTTAGACGGAGACCTGGAGAGGCGTACAAGCCACAGTGTCTTGCACCCACTATGAAATTTGTTGGAGGATCGGTGATGATATGGAGATGCTTCAGCAAGGCTGGAATTGGGCAGGTTAATCTTTGCGAAGGACGTATGAATCAAGCCGCATACAAGGTTATCCTGGAAAAACAGTTGATTCCTTCTGCTCATGCAATGTTCCCCAATTCTCAGCAGGACAATGCGCCATACCACACAGCTAGGTCAATCAAGGTGTGGATGAAGGACCACCACATCAAATCCCTGTCCTTGCCAGCCCAATCTCCAGACCTGAACCCTATTGAAAACCTCTGGAATGTAATCAAGAGGAAGATGGATAGTCACAGGCCATCAAACAAAGAACTGCTTAAATTTGTGTGGTAGGAGTGGCATAAGGTCACCCAGCAGTGTGAAAGACTGGTGGGAAGCATGCCAAGACACATGAAAGCTGTGATTAAAAAAAATCATGGTTATTCCACAAAATATTGATTTCTGAACTTTTCGCGAGTTAAAACATTAGTATTGTTGTTTCAAAATGATTACGAGCTTGCATTTTTGCATTATTTGTGGTCTGCAAGCAATGCATTTTTTGTTATTTTGACAGTTGATCATTTTCAGAAAATAAATACAAATGTATTGCTTGGAACTTCGGAGTCATGTTGTCAGTAGTTTATAGAATAAAAGAATAATTTACATTATACTCAAAAATATACCTATAAAGAGAAAAACCAGACAAACTGATAATTTTGCAGTGGTCTCTTAATTTTTGCCAGAGCTGTATATTGGATGGTGCACCGTGACCCATACATGTACTTCTCCTTTTCTGAGTGACGTCACTGCTCTGCGGACTGTCAGTCACACTGCACTCTGTCACCTGGTAGTTTCTTTTACAATGTTAGTCCATGGAGCGTCAGAACAAGGTGCCATAAGTGTAGGGAAAAAAATTAATAGATTTGGCTTTGGCATTTAAGACAATGAAAAGTTGCATTTTCCAGTGTTTCTTTTGCTCTGACAGACTAGTGAAAGCTGCAGCTGATCATTATCCACTGATTGGCTGCAGTTGTCCTATAACATTTTGTCAGTTGACTATCATGGGGGAAAGCCCTGTGATTAGTGGAGTGGCGCCATTCCATGGGCGTTAAATGCTGCACCCTGGAACTGTTAATAACGGGCTATCAAGTAATGGACCCCCCCCCCCCCCTTTAACATTTGCGATACTTGTTGGCTGTACAGTTAAAATTTTTCATTCTACAAAGAATAAACTTTCATGACCTAAAACCCCTTAAACCATAGATGACCTTGGGATTTTCCATTTTTGCTCCCCTTCATCCCAGAGCCATAACCCTTTTTTTTTTTTTTTCTTCGCCCCCTTCATTATGGCCATGTGAGGGGTGTTTTTATTGCGAGACGAGTTGTACTTTTGAACAAAACCATTGATTGTGCCGTATAGTGTACTGGAAAATGGGAAAAAATTCCAAGTGCGATGAAATTTCCAAAAGCGCAATTCCCAATTTTTATTTATTTTTATTTTCCAGGACGTCCCTCCTGACAGCACCCTGTAGGACGTCCTTCTCCTCCTTGCAGGGACAGGAAACACACGAGAGTTCAAATATCCGATTCCACCAGCCGCTCCTCAGTTTTTTTTCCTGTCCCTGCACGGAGGGACACACGCAGAGAAGCAGCAGGCTTACTGGGCTCAGGGGGATCGGGTGGGCATCCAACTCAGGGGGGTTGGGAGTCCCTCTACCCCAGAGGCCCAGAGCGGGACGAGGCTCCGGGGTTGAACCGCTCCTCCCGGTGGGGGGCTCTCGGTTCAGGACGCGGCGGCAATCCAGGCAGACCTCCATCCTGCAGAGCGTGCAGTCCTGGAGACGCTACAGCGGCCGGCACTTCCGGGTCTGGGGAGCCGCGTCACTTCCGGTCTCATCAGAGCCGGCGAAACTTCAGTTCCAGTGGCGTTCTATGAGAGGGGAAAAGCAGACGCTCCACCAGGAGAACGCTGACAGAGCGGTCGCTACTGTGCTAGCGTCCAGCACCTGCAAAGGGTCGTATCGTCTGCTCCAGGCCGGCTATGGAGGATAGAAACGTCGAGGAGGGGGTAAGTCTGCCCAGGGCAGTACACCCTTTTACCCAGGAGATCCCACGTTCCCTCTAGCCTATTACTCCCTATCTTATGTTTAGGATAAGGGAAACCCCGCTGCTCCCCCGGTCACGGCTAAAAAGTCTGGGAAGGTCACGGTGAAGAGCAACAGATGTCCTGTATGCCATACTAAACTACCAGACTCTCTTGCCAAAACCCTCTGTGCCACCTGCACATCTAAAATCATGAAGGACGAGCAGTCATCACTGTTTTCTCTAGTCACCTTCCACGACGGCATATGGAGGTTGTCTCTTTGCCCTAATGGGGAACAGGAAACACAAGAGAGGTTAAAAGCACCTCCCACTCACCAGTGTCTTTCCTGTTCCCCATGGGACAGGGAGAGGTTCCCATATGCTGTAGTGGCCGGTGACTACAGTCATTCTTTCAGGTCTTACCTGTTTTTCAGCCGGGCAGCTGGGGTCGCCTCGTGCCTCTCCGTGTGCTGCTTCCGTCGTCCTGCTTGTCAGGTACCTCGGGACCCTTCCCGGCCTTCCTGCGCCCCCGCGAGGGTAAAGCAGGCCGGGATCCCCAGCCGGGATCCTCTCTGAGCTTCCCGGCTTCCTCCCTCCATGCTGCTCGGTTCGGCGTTCCGGAAGTGACGTCAGCAGTCGCGCGCGCGTCACTTCCAGTTTTCGTATCTCCCTGAAGCCGGCTCTTCCGGGTTTCGCCGGCGGCGGTGTCAGTGCTAATGGCGTCCCACACGTGGATCCTGGAGGAGGAGGGGAAATCCTATCGCTGGAGGCAGGTGCTAGGAGACCTACTCCATAAAAGCCTGCTCAATCACCACTGAAGGTAAGACTATAATCTCTTCAGTATGGATGGTTCTTTGTGCCCTGCGTCTGCAGAGCCCAGCGCTGCCTCTGCTTCTGTGAGTATGCAGGGACTGGATCCGGGAGGTAGTTTACTTAGTGGTAGCTCCTCATTCTTCTCTCCCTCTGTTTCAGGGAGAAAAGTCTGCCCCTAGAGCTGCTATTAGGAAGAAGTGTCCGGTCTGTTCTGCAAAGCTCCCTCCTACCTGGGATAAAAAACTCTGTCAGCCATGCACTGACAGGATAGTAAAAGTCGAGCAACCATCCCTTCTAGATGAGATACGCTCTCTTGTTAAACAGGAGGTTCAATCTTCCTTAGCAGCCTTCACACCTCCACCCCCGCCTCCGCCACCACATTCCCCAGCTAAGAAGAGGAAGATTCAGGTCGTAGAATCTGATTCGGATTCAGACCACTCTTTCTTCATCTGCTGGCTGGGAAGATCCAGCATCCCCTAAGGCTGAGGTCAGGAAATACCTCTTCTCATCGGATTATATTGAGGACCTGGTGTCTGCTGTTCGTAACACCATGGGGCTTGAAGAGGAACCTGTACCACAGTCCATACAGGATCATATGTTTGGTGGGCTCAGATCGGAGAAAAAGGCAGGATTCCCCGTTCATGCAAATGTGGTTAATATGATTGAGCAAGAATGGGAACTCCCTGAAAAGCGCCTTAGTATGTCTTCTGAGATGAAACATAGATTTCCTCTAGAAGGTGACCTTGTCAAACTTGACATTCCCAAGGTGGATGTGCAGGTGGCCAGAGTCGCCAAAAGAACAGCACTCCCCTTTGAGGATGCGTCGCAGTTAAAAGACCCTATGGACAGGAAGATTGAGAGTCTCCTGAAGAAATCCTGGGAGTCTTCTTCTTCTGTCCTCAAGGCTAATATTGCCTCTACCTGTGTAGCGAGGACCCTTTCCTGCTGGCTGGAAAAATTAGAATCGCACATTTCTCAGGGTACCTCTAGAAGTGAGATGTTGGATTCTCTCCCTATCTTACATAAGGCTACTGGGTTTCTGGCGGATGCGTCTCTGGAATCCGTTAGAATTGCCGCCAGATCTTTAGTGCTCTCTAACTCTGCCAGGAGAGCTCTCTGGCTTAAACTATGGAGTGGTGACATCACGTCTAAGGCCAAGTTATGTGCCATCCCCTTTAAGGGAGACTATGTGTTTGGTCCAGCTTTAGACGACATTTTGGATAAAGCGACCGACAAGAAAAAGGCGCTCCCGGAGCAAAAACAACCGAGGAAACGTTTTTTTCGTGCCCCACTCTCTCAGCCCTCTCAGCCGACGGGTAAAGGCAAGACCGGCAGGTGGAGCTATGCTAAAGGCAGAGGGAAAAATATCTTCGTCCCTCAACAGCAGCAGCAGTCATTCCAGCAAGATAAACAATGACTCCGACCCGGTGGGGGGGGGGGGGGAAGACTCTCAAAATATGTGGATCAGTGGGAAAACATCACCAGCTCCCACTGGGTCCTCAATGTCATCAAGGAGGGCCTATTGATCGAGTTAACTCCCATCCCCCCCCCCCTCAGGGTCTAAAGATTACCACCCTCTCAACGAGGGATCACGGACTGTTAACATTGGGTCTCAGAGACCTTTTAAGATCAAATGTGATCTCCCCAGTTCCACAATCAGAATGGGGTCAGGGACATTATTCCCGTTTATTCCTGGTACCAAAATCATCAGGGGAAGTACGTATCATCATAAATCTAAAAGGTCTGAATCAATATGTAAAATATCGAAGATTCAAGATGGAGTCTGTAAAATCAGCCATTCCCTTAATAGATCAGCACGCCTTTATGGCGACAATCGACCTGAAGGATGCGTATTTTCATATCCCTATTCACCCGAGACACAAAAAATATCTCAGGTTTGCGATTCAGGGGAATCATCAGGTGGAGCACTATCAGTTTGGAGTCCTTCCCTTCGGCATCTCATCAGCTCCGAGAGTATTCTCCAAAGTAATGGCGGAAGCAGTGTCATTCATTCGGAGACAAGGGGTTTGTATAGTGCCCTATCTGGACGATCTGCTGATAGTGGCTCCCACCAAATGACCCTGGTATCTCATGTGTCAACCACATTAGAGATATTGAAGTCTCTGGGTTGGATACCGAACATAAAGAAATCCCAGCTTCAACCCTCAATAACCAGAAAGTTTTTGGGCGTAATCCTGGACTCGGGAAAACAGATGTACTTCCTTCCAGAAGATCACAGACTACCATTAGTAGGAAAGATCAAGAAATACAAAGAGATGAGATCTCCCACACTCCGGGAAGGAATGTCACTATTGGGCTCCATGACAGCCTGCATTCAGTCGGTGGCTTGGGCTCAAGCCCACTCAAGAATTCTCCAGACCCATGTGCTAGACAATTGGGATGGTCGTCCTGGCTCTTTAAACAAAAGGATTCACACTCCAGGCCGAGTGAAAGCATCCTTAACGTGGTGGATGAAGTCCGTCAAACTTCCGAGAACTCAAAGCTGTGGAAGAAGCTCTCCTTGCAGCAAATCATCAGCTCTCTGGACAACATGTCCAGATATACTCAGACAACATGACCACGGTGGCTCACATCAGACATCAGGGCAGTACAAAATTCACCAGTCTAAAAAAGATCTCTGCCCGAATCTTTGCCTGGGCCGAGAAACATTTACTGTCCCTGACGGCAACCCACCTAAAAGGTACTGCCAATTTTCAGGCAGATTATTTGAGCCGACAGGATATTCACCCAGGCGAATGGAGTCTGGATCGGCTAACTTTCAACTTACTGGTAAACAGATGGGGTCTCCCGGAGGTCGACCTCTTTGCTTCTCACCAGAATGCGAAAGTAGAAACATTTTTTTTCCCTGGATCCAAGAGGAAATCCCAGAGCAGTAGACTCCTTAGTTCAAGATTGGCATTTTCATCTGGCGTATGCATTTCCGCCCATCCCGATTCTTGCAAAGGTGCTACGAAAAATTCGGATAGAAAAGACTCCAACTATTTTGGTTGCTCCATTTTGGCCCAAGAGAAGTTGGTTCAACCTGATTATCCAACTTCAGGTGGACGGACCGGTAATGTTACCGATAAAGGTCAATCTCCTTTCTCAGGGCCCAGTTCTTCACTCGGATCCTCAGAGGTGGAATTTAGCTGCGTGGTTTCTGAAGCTAATGTGCTGAGAGCGAAAGGGTTATCAAACCCTGTTATAGCTACTCTACAAAAATCCAGAAAACCGTCTTGTGGCACGAAACCTGACTGTTTCCCATTAGTGATCATATCAAACTATGGTCCTTGAGGAATGGAAGGAGGCTGAACGCAGATTAGTGTTCTCGTGACTTTAAAAGTCGTCTGCCGTTCGATCCTGAGGAAGTCAAACTATGGGAAGAGATCCCTAAAATTGATGTTCCCATCGCATAAGTCACAAAAAAGACTGCTATACCCTTCGAAGACTCCTCTAGTCTTCGTGATCCTGTGGATAGGAAGGCTGACCTCCTTCTTAAAAGGCTTGGGAAGCTTCCGCAGCCCTGATTGGAACAAACATAGCGGCCACTTCGGTGGCCAGATCTATGTACTTATGGATGGGGCAGTTGGAAGAGCAACTATCCAATAAGACCCCCAGATCAGATATTTTGCATTCCCTTCCCATAATGAAATCCGCAATGGCTTTCTGATCGGATATGACAGCTGAATCAGTTAGATTTTCAGCCTGTAATAGTTCACTATCTAATGCGGCTAGGAAGGCGGTGTGGCTAAGGTCATGGTCAGGTGACAATGCATCTAAATCCAAACTCTGCTCTATTCAGTTTTCGGTACAGAGGGTGTTTGGACCTGCTTTGGACTCTATCCTTGAGTCCGCTTCTGATTAAAAAAAAAAAGGGTTTCCGGAGGACAAACCTAAACGTTCCCAGCCCTTTCGGAGAGGTTTCTTCTCCAGAAAGCAGTTCGATCCTAAGGGTCAGGGTCGGTCCAGCAGAGGATCCTACAGAGGCTCCCGTTGTCAAAGTAATAGGAACAGAGGTTCTTTCTTTAGCCCATCCTATAATAATAAGTCTTTGACGCCACTTGCATCGGGGGGAGGCTTCAGAGGTTTGCAGAAAATTGGGCTCAGATTACTCAAAATCAGTGGGTTCTCACTCTCAGTACTGTCTCCGAGGGTTACAGCATAGAACTTTACTCTCCTCCCCCAGAAAGGTACATTACGCCTACGATAGTCTTGGCAGATTCGGCTATACTAAAAGACTTACAGGACATGCTCAGGACAGAGGTAATAATTCCTGTCCCTCAGTCAGAGTTGTGGAACGGTCACTACTCTTCCCTATTCACTATCGCACGGGCATCGGGCGACGCCCGCGCAATAATAAATTTAAAGCCTTTAAATCACTGGGTGAGATACAAAAGGTTCCGCATGGAATCCATTCGTTCAGCAATTCCTCTTATAAATCAAAACGCGGTCATGTGTACTATCGACCTAAAGAGGGCCTACTACCAGGTTCCAGTACATCCATTATCTCAGAACCTACTGAGGTTTGCAGTACCTCTGCCATCCCGGACCTGCCACTATCAATTTCAGGGCCTCCCCTTCGGTCTGGCTTCTGCTCCTCGTATTTTTTACCAAACTTGTATCAGAGATGGTGGCCTTCCTAAGGAAGCAAGGCATCATAATAATTCCGTGCCTGGATGATTTCCTTCTCGTGGCGGATTCCGTAAAGCTCCTGGAAGATCACAGAGAGTGGACTATTGCACTAATGGAGCATCTCGGATGGGTACTAAACTGGCAGAAATCCGATCTTCTACCAGAACAAAGGAAAACCTTCCTGGGGGTGCATCTGGATTCCAGACGCAGAATATCTTCACTACCCGACGTCAAGAGAAGGATAATTCAAACTCGAGTCCGATATCTATTGGAACATCGAGTTACCATAAGGGTGGCTATGAAAGTTCTAGGCCTAATGACAGCCTGTATACCATGCGTCAGGTGGGCGCAGTCACACTCAAAACGGCTACAAAAGCAGATCTTGTCCGATTGGGATCGCCGTCAGTCTTCCCTAGAGGCTCCATTGAGGCTGACTGGTCTAACACGGAGATCTCTCTTCTGGTGGATACGGTCAGAAAACCTAAAGGTGGGAGTTCTGTAGATCACCTCCCCTTACGTAGTTATTACTACGGACGCCAGCGCATGGGGCTGGGGAGCCCATCTACAAGGCAGAAACTTGCAAGGCAAGTGGCCAGAAAGCATAAAAAAAAGATCGTCCAACTTCAGAGAGCTCTACGCCGTATGGCAAGCATTGAGACACAATCAGCTCATGCTCTCAGATCGCCACGTAAGAATCTTCTCCGACAACGTAACAGTCTCATTCCTGAACCATCAGGGAGGACCAAGATATCAGCCACTGCCGGACCTAGCAGAGATGATCTTCAGCTGGGCAGAGGACACTGTGCCATCTATAACGGCTATCCATCTAGAAGGATCCCAGAACGTGATAGCGGATTACCTAAGCAGACGGAACCTGTGTCCAACAGAGTGGGAATTGGAGCAGAGCATCTTCCAAAGGTTATGTCACAGATGGGGAGCCCCCAACATCGACTTATTCGCAAGCAGGAGGAACGCGAAGACCCCAAGATTCTTCTCCCTGAACCCCTCGGATCTGCCAGAAGGGGTAGATGCTCTGAGCCAGCGATGGGATCAACCTCTGTCATATGCATTTCCACCCCTGGCATTAATTCCAGCTGTGCTTCGAAAGATCAAGGAAGATCAGGCAACCGTTATCCTAATCGTACCGCATTGGCCAAGAAGGAGCTGGTTTCCAGTGCTGGGGACGTTGGCAATCGACAATCCAGTTGAATTGCCCATCAGGGGAAGAGTCATTCACCAGGGTCCAGTGTATCATCCAGACCCAAGCAAACTCCGTCTTTCAGCCTGGATCCTGAAAGGGACATTCTGAAGTCAAAAGGCCTGTCAGACCAGGTCATATCTACTATCCAGGGTAGTAGAAAACGAGTTACCTCAGCCATTTACCAAAAAATCTGAAAACGTTTTTGTCTAAAAGGTGGCAGGTCTGATGTTGTTGTATCAGGCTCTCCGGACATCCCTGGTATCTTAGACTTTCTACAGACAGGGTTTAATTTGGGTCTTCGTCCCAGCACATTAAAAGTCCAGGTGTCCGCGCTAAGTTCATTCTTAGACTATCCTTTGGCATCTCACCCATGGATAATAAGGTTTATTCGGGCCACTCGGAGAATGCGTCCCTCCATTAGACTGCTGTCCCCATCTTGGGACCTTAACTTGGTTCTTAGGGCACTATGTAAGGGCGTCTACTCTTCGGGGGATAATATGCCTATTTCTATTGTCACTCGTAAGACTGCTTTCTTAGTGGCGATCACTACGGCCAAGAGGGTTGGTGAGATTCAGGCTCTATGTATCAGAGATCCTTAGCTACAGATCAGGGAAGACTGCCTAATTCTGAAATTTAGATCCAGCCTTTATCCCGAAGGTAGCCTCTATTAAAAATAGAAATCAGGAAATTATACTTCCTTCATTTTGTAATAACCCTGCTAACGAGAAAGAAAGGGCCCTCCATTCACTGGATGTTAGACAGGGGTTTTTGGACTATCTAAAAGCCACAAACTTTTGGCGTACAGATCCAAACCTTTTCATTCTGTTCGGGGGAAAGAATAAGGGTAAGAAGGCCTCTAAGGCCTCTATTGCACGTTGGATCACAAATGTAATCTTAGACGCTTATCAGTCAGAAGGTATGTCCCCTCCTTTAGGCCTAAAAGCCCACTCTACCGTGGTGTTTCTGCCTCCTGGGCGGAGCGTGCAGGAGCTTCTGTAGAACAGATCTGTAAGGCCGCAACTTGGGCCAAGGCTGACACTTTCTGTAAATATTATAAGCTTGATGTAATGTCTGGTCAGCACACGGCTTTTGGGAGGAAGGTCATCCAAGCGGTAATCCCACCCTGAGGAGGTCCTTTGGTACTCTCCAGGGTGCTGTCAGGAGGGACGTCCTGGAAAATAGGTATTAGTCATACCGGTAATTATGTTTCCAGGAGTCCATACTGACAGCATCGGTAGTTCCCCCCCCATGTATGTATTAAACTCGGGTATATTCAGATTTGTGCCTATATAATGTTTTGTAATGTGATTCTGTCATTAAAAAGTTTTATTTGCATTATTCCATGATTTGGTTCTTGTTACAACACTGAGGAGCGGTGGGTGGAACCGGATATTTGAACTCTCATGTTTCCTGTCCCTGCAAGGAGGAGGACGTCCTCCAGGGTGCTGTCAGTATGGACTCCTGGAAACCTAATTACCGGTATGACTAATACCTATTTTTTTTAACCATGTTCACCAAATGCTAAAACTGACCTGCCATTATGATTCTCCAGGTCATTCCTAGTTCGCAGATGCCAAACATGTATAATTTTTTTTTTTTTTTTTTTAAGTAGTGTTGAAAAATCTATAGTTTGTTGAGAGAAAAAAAAAACTGCCCCATTTTCCAAGATCCATAAATTCTCAATTTTTTTGGTATCTCTGGTTAGGTGAGGGCTTTTTTTTTTACACGTATAACTGACATTTTTTTATTGGTACCATTTTGATATTGATATCATTGCCTCTCATTGCACTGTTGCAGCAAAAAAAACAAAAAAAACATAAGTAATTCTGGCGATTTGATTTTTTTTCTGGTTACGACGATTAAGGATCGGAATAATTTTTTTAATATTTGGATTGGGCGTTTCTAAACACAACAATGGAAAATTTTTATTTTATTTTTTAAATGGGGGTGATTTTGAACTTTAATTTTTTTTTAAATATTTTAAGATCTTTTCCTGCTTGCTTCAATAGTCTGTTTTAGGAGACTTAAAGCTGCGACCTTCTGATCGTTTGTGCCCTGCTTTGTGTAGCAAAATACATTGTCTTCTTTGAACAACGGGCCATGAGGTGGTGCTCAGAGCAGATCTGCAATGACCAGCATGGGGGTCTCCCTTGCCCTGTGATCAATGTGACTGGGGCACCTATGGAGATCGTTGTGACTCGCTTCCGGTGCGTAGATGTGGCAGCTGTCATGTGCTGGGAAAGATGCGGATACAGCACTGGAGCCCGCATCAAAGGCAGGGATGTGGCCTATAATGGATAATTCAGATGCTCTCTGGGATACAGAACAAAATTCATCAACATGCCTCTCAAAGGTTTTGTCCAATGTCTGCCCAGTCCCCAGGAGTCCATCAGACTCCTAAGAGATATAAAAGTGTTCCTAGACTTATAGGTGGTGGTACAAGTCCCATTGTCCCAACAATATCAACGACATTATGAGAGCGTGTTTTCCATAAGGTAGCCAGGAGAAAAGTTTGGAGTGATCATAAATCTAAAACCATTGAATTAGTGGGTCTTATACAAGCCTTTCAAGATGCAATCATTAAAATCAATCCTACTTTTAAGAATGAAGGTTTCGGGATGTGTATGTTAGACCTAAAAAGTGCCTCCTATCCTGTACCCATATATCCTTCATATCAAAAATTCCCCCGATTTGCAGTGAAAGATCGGGAAAATCCTACATTTCCAGTTTTGTAGCCTACTGTTCCGACAATCTAACGCACCTTACAATTTCACAAAGCTCATGGAGGAGGTGATGGCCTTTCTAGAAGAAGATATTCTATTCGTCCCATACCCAGATGGCCTTTTATTGGTATGGATTCACTTTTGAATATTTTGTTCTCCCAGACTGTCAATATCTTCAGGGTAATTTTCCCGCAACAGATCGTAAAATTACAGGGAACTCTTTTCAGTGTGGGAGACATTATGAAGATGCCAAACATGTCTCAAAAATCAGCACATAAGAATATTTTCAGGTAAGTCTGCTATAGTATCTGTCCTTCCTTCATCAGGGAAGGCCAAAACACAATCCTCTTCAGGCAATATCCAAATAAATATTTGGTTGGGTAGAAAAGAGTAGACCCTGAACAGTGAAGTTTTCCACCATTAAACACAACGCTGATGAGTCCCTGTAATATACTTGTTTGTCTCCAGCAAGGAGCAGGAGCCCTTTTCATTAAACCCATGGGAGAACACTATATGGACCTGTAATATGGAACTAGAATATGCCTTCCTTCAATTTTCTCCGATTCTTAAAGAACAATTGGGTGCTCTGTTCCTCTAGGAGATCTCAGTCTAGGCCTTATGCAAAAGCCCATATGAACCTTTACATCAGACAGATGTCCATTTCTCTTAAGACAGCCTTCCTAGTAGCAATAACCTCAACAAGGCGAAGCTTTCTCCATAAAAGACCCGTGCTAAAAAATTCTGGAAGATTGTATCATTCTGAGATTGGATCCAGGATTTCTTCCGGAGGTTGTCACTGACTTCCACAGAAACCAGGATATTATCTTGCCTTCCTTCTGTCAATAATATACCAATCAACAGGAGCTTTCATTCCACTCCTTGGAGATGAGGAGAGCAGTCTTAAAATACTTGACTATTAAGGAAAATTAGAGAGTCTACTCAAATCTTTGTCCAATATGCAGGGAAAAACAAATGAAGTAAAGCGTTGTCTACGCTAGCTAGGTGGATCAAAACGGCAATCAACTTGGCGTGTTACTGAAGGACGATCACCTCCGGAAGCCAACAAGGCCCATTCCACGAGAGCAGAATCAGCTACTGAGGTCCCTGCTCTTTCTGCCCATGAAGATTAATCTGCAGAGCAGCGACTTTGTCAAACCTAAATACTTCCGGGATGTATTCACAAAAGCAGAGTCTAGATCACGTGAAGTAGTAATCTCCCTCTACTCCTCTTTGGTCAAACATCCTCTGGAATACTGTGCCTAGTTCAGGGCATTGCATTTAAAAAAAAGAAAAAAAAAAAAAAAAAAAAAAAAAAAAAGACCTGAACAAGCTGGATAAAGTTCAGAGAAAAGCGACCAGAATAGTGACCGGTCTGCAAACCATGACAGGATTTGGGAATGTTTAGCTTGCATAACAGAAGACTGAGGGAAACGTAATAGCTGTCTACAAATATCTCAAGGGCTGTCACATTGTAGAGAGATCAGCTTTATTCTCAGTTGCACAAGGAAAGACTAGAAGCAATGGGATGAAACTGAATGGAAAGAGACAGATTAGATATAAAAATATATATTCGATATAAAAAACTTTGATGCTGAAGGGTGATTAATGAGCTGAACAGGATGCCACAAAAGGTGGCGGGTTCTCCTTCAATGGAAGTCTTCAAGCTGAGGCTGGACAGACATCTGTCATAATTTGGTGAATGCTGGATTGAGCAGGGGGTTGGACCAGATGACTCTGGAGGTTTCTTCCTACTCTACCATTCTATTTTAGCAAATCGCTTATGGTAGAAGTTCTCAACACTGCTGAAACATTGACCCAAAACACTTTTAAAATAGGCCCTGTTTTGTTTCACGTACAATGAAATAATTGAATGCAACCTGTGTGTTGTCATGTTGTTTTTTTGTGTTCATACCCCTTCCTGCTTGCCCCCCATTTATAGCGGCTTTGTGCTTAGTTTAGGCTTAAGGTACCATCACATTAAGCGACGCTGCAGCGATCCAGACAACAATGCTGGTCCCCTGATAAACAGGGTAAACATCGGGTTACTAAGCGCAGGGCCGCACTTGGTAACCCGACGTTTACCCTGGTTACCAGCGTAAACGTAAAAAAAAACACTACATACTTACATTCCGGTGTCTGTGCTCCGGCGCTGTGCTTCTCTGCACTGACTGTGAGCGCCAGCCGGAAAGCACAGCGGTGACGTCACCGCTGTGCTCTGCTTTCCGGCTGGCCGGCGCTCACAGTGCAGAGAAGCACAGTGCCGGGGGACAGACACCGGAATGTAAGTATGTAGTGTTTGGTTTTTTTTACGTTTACGTTGGTAACCAGGGTTAACATCGGGTTACTAAGCGCGGCCCTGCGCTTAGTAACCCGATGTTTACCCTGGTTACCAGTGAAGACATCGCCGAATCGGCGTCGCACACGCCGATTCAGCGATGTCTGCAGGAGGTCCAGCGACCAAATAAAGTTCTGGACTTTATGCTCCGACCAACGATGGCACAGTAGGATCCTGATCGCTGCTGCCTGCCAAACTCAATGATATCGCTAGTTAGGACGCTGCAACGTCACGGATTGCTAGCGATATCGTTCAGTGTGACGGTACCTTTACTGTTCCTAGAATGTTTTTTTTTTTTAAATTTTCATTACAAATTACTCCTAAAGTCCAGAGTAATTTGGCCATGGGACAACCCCCCTCCATCTAAACCTGTCTTCAATCTTTCTAGATCTATGCAATTTTCTGGGCTTTGGTAAGTGCATAAATGCCAGGGATCGGAATACAGTTGTTATCCTTTTTTTTTTTTTTAAATTTCTGACCAATGTTTGCAATGTCTTTTTTTTTTTTTTTTCTTTTTCTGCTCCTATTAGGCACATTGTATTACTCGCTGTAGAACATGATACCGAGCAAAGTGAAGTCTCCTAGTAACTGTTTACCTTCACAATGTGGATAATCTCCTCTCTTGTTGTTGTGATTCAACATTGTATTTTTTTGTATACACTGGAATAATTAGGATAGTTAAGGACTGTTTAGATTGAAAACAAAATGTAAAAAAATCATGTTATGCGTTAGTCTCTTCCATTTTCTGGATAAGACTTTCCTATTCAAGTCTATGGGTGCGCAAACAAAAATATCATATACTGATTGTCCATATTGCATCCATTTTTTTTACGGATACACTAGTTAACATGAAAAACTCTAATTAGTCTTGTATGTTTTGTTTACTGCTGATGTATAAAAATGGATGCCATACCGGTAATACGGAATACGGATGATGACTTTTTTGTGTGTAGACTTTCCCAAATTTGGTCCTGGTTAAAGGGGTTTTCAGAGCTCTAGTTAGGATAGGTTACTAATATTTTAATGGTTCAGTATCTGATCTTCGGCACCTAGCGGAATACAGGGGCCATTAGTTAGGTTGTTCTATATGCAGGTACAGTGGCTCATCTACTGTACACTTTTCGTTGTACCGGTTATTGCAGTTTGGGCTCATTCCCTTATGGAGGTTGTCTATAATAAGTGCTGGTTTATGACTTCAGTGTATACATTACGGTTGCGTGCTTCAGCTTGGCTGTGTGCGCTGCGCTCATCATTCCTATGAATATCCTCGGTGCCGCAGCCAATGTCGCACTGTGTTTATCTTCCTGTCATTCCATAGTACTAGTATCTCCTATATATAACCGAGAACTATTCACGGTGAAAGCGACAGCCACACACTGTGGTCTCTTTAAAAATAAATGTCTGTAGGGCGTTGGATTGCGGTTTCACAGAATGGACATAGTTAATTTTGATGGCAGTGTCCCCTGCACTGTGGCTACTCGTATAACGCTAGAAGTGATGCTCTAAATTTAAAGGGCTGTCTGGGATTACAGCTCAGCCTCATGCACTTGAATGGGATTTAATTGCGGTACCAGACTCTGCTCATGGAGAAGTCTTGTAAACTTTGAGCCTGATTCATCCTTGTCTGAGCACTACTTTAGTTGTATTATGGAATTAAAAATGGTTCAAAAAGTTACCTTTTTATTTGTGCTTTTTTCCCCCTCTTTCTTTAAAGTAAATTTATTTTGTTTTGCTTTTCTTATTACAATGCTGACATGGTTTTCCTTATCCAGATGGTTGTTTAATTCATTACTTCTCGAAAAATTGGAAAACGTTTGTGCAATTATACACCAGTACCCCTACAGTACCTTAGTGGATCACAAAATCTGTTAAACATTATTTTTGTGCTATTGAAGACTAGCATGCGACAATTTGACTTTTTGTGCAAAAAAGGTTAAAGGAGTCGGGGACTTTGTGCCAAATTTCTGGAAACTTTCATACACTATATAATGGGCCCATATATTGCTCCATACAGTGTATAATTGGCCCATATATTGCTCCACACAGTGTATAATGGGCCTATATATTGCTGCACAGTGTATAATGGGCCCATATATTGCTCCATACACTAAATAATGGGCCCATATATTGCTCCATACAGTGTACAGTGGGCCCATTTATTGCTGCACACATTGCATAATGGCCTCATATAGTGCTGCACGCACTATATAATGGGCCCATATATTGCTCCATACAGTGTATAATGGGCCCATACAGTATATTGCTCCATACAGTGTATAATGGGCCCATGTATTGCTCCATACAGTGTATAATGGGCCCATGTATTGCTCCATACAGTGTATAATGGGCCCATGTATTGCTCCATACAGTGTATAATGGGCCCATATATTGCTCCATACAGTGTATAATGGGCCCATATATTGCTCCATACAGTGTATAATGGGCCCATATATTGCTCCATACAGTGTATAATGGGCCCATATATTGCTCCATACAGTGTATAATGGGCCCATATATTGCTCCATACAGTGTATAATGGGCCCATATATTGCTGCACACAGTGTATAATGGGCCCATATATTGCTCCATTGTTGTGAATTCTGCTCTTGGGTTCCCTCCAGTGGTTGTAGGTGGGAATGCAGTTGTCTGAGTCACAGACCTGGCCAGGTGTATCGGATGATTACAATTCTGACTGGGATATTTAAAGTGGGCAGGATCCTTTAGCCCTTGCCAGTAGTCAATGTTCCTTGTGAAGTGTTGGATCACTTTCTGGCTTCTCCTGCTTGCTGCCAATTTCAGCAACAATAAGTGTTTGTTTAGCTTTTGTTTCTGTGGCACACTGCCGGTGTGCTTGTTTCAGTTTTATTCCTGTTATGTTTGTAGGATTCACTGGAGTTGCAGATTTACGCTACTACATCTTTTAGTAAGATGTAGGAAGTTTTTGTATATTCTGCTGTGGATGTTTTGAAGGGTTTTTATACTGACCGCACAGAACTCTGTCCTGTCCTATCTAGCTAGAGTGGCCTCCTGTGCTAATCCTGTTTTTCTGTCTGTGTATGTTTTTTCCTCTCCGACACACCACCAATATTTGTGGGGGGCTGTCTATCCTTTGGGGATTTTCTCTGAGGCAAGATAGTATTCCTATTTCCATCTTTAGGGGTATTTAGTTCTCCGGCTGTGACGAGGTGTCTAGGTGTGTTAGGTACACTCCACGGCTACATCTAGTTGCGGTGTTAAGTTCAGGATTGCGGTCAGTACAGTGGCCACTTTCTCCAGTGAATGTTCTCATGCAGCTCCTAGGTCACCGGATCATAACATCCATACAGTGTGTAATGGGCCCTTATACTGCTCCATACAGTGTGTAATGGGCCCTTATACTGCTCCATACAGTGTATAATGGGCCCTTATATTGCTCCATACAGTGTATAATGGGCCCTTATATTGCTCCATACAGTGTATAATGGGCCCTTATATTGCTCCATACAGTGTATAATGGGCCCATTTATTGCTGCACACACTATATAATGGGCCCATATTGTGCTCCATACAGTGCATAATGGCCCCAGATTGTGATCGTCTTAAGAAAGCTCACTGGTTTTACCCATCATGAGATGTTTTTTGTGTGTCACCTTTGTAATGACACCTTCTAATAGGTCAGTAGTTAAACCAGCTGATGTTGAAAAATAGGATTGCTTTCTAATTATTGATGGATTTCAGCTGGTGTCATGATTTGCCATGGCTTTTTGCACCTCTTTGAATACTTTTTTTTCCCTGTAATTTTTCATTACCATAATTTAATTTATGGACATCTGTGGTTAGATTTATTTTCCTGTTTGGGTTGTTTGTGACAGCTAGTGAGAATTTCATGTCAATAGCACCTTTAGAAATAGATTTATTGTAGTATTGAACACGTCACCAACTTTCTAACGCTCGGTAGATAACACCTGCACATACTGTAGTTCCTTTTACTCTTATTTTTTTGGTCCATCTATGTGCAGTTGTCAGTTCCTATGCGACATATGAGCATAACACTTGATATACAAATACATCCATACTTCTTATACACTCCATTTATACAGTTTGCAGAAATGAATTAGAGTGTAAATACATTGAATTTCTCACACACGCCGTTGATTAGATCACTGATATTGAGGTGAATGTGTGGATCTGTTCCTGGCTGGATCTGGCGCTCTGCTCTCCTGCATTTTGATCTCCTAAATGAATGCTCCAAAATTCACCTTTTCACCTTGATACCTGTCCAATCCTTGGTGCGGCTGCGTGTAAAATCTCATGTGTGACTCTGTGTTTTGTGTTTCTTTTCTCGAGCCTTTCCTGTATCCCGGAGATATTCGGTAGCGCTGCAGCAAATATTCTCAGCTGCTGCTCCTTTTAGGCTGGGGTCACACAGGCGTATTACATCTGATGTGAGATCATCGGATGCGATATGCTAATGACCCTCGGCTCCTGCTTTTCTGTCAGCAGGAGCCGAGTGTCATGCGTCTGTGCTCCGATTCTCTCGCACAGGGAGGATCGGAGCACAGCGGTGGAGGAGGCGGAGAAATCAATTTCTCCATCTCCTCCATTGCTGGGGTCCGCTTATAACGCACATCACTCGGATGATAGTGGTGTGCGCTGTCTCACTCGCACCCATAGGCTTATATGGGTGCGAGTGAGTCGAGAGTCGGCCGAGTGTCCGTGACAATAACAGCATGCTGCGATTGTCTCGGACCGAGGAAAACGGACGACAAAAAGTCGGCTGCTGGGAGCTGCCTCATAATTTAACATTAATCCGAGTGCAATGCGATTTTTAATCGCATTGCACTCGTCTGTTTAAGTCGCCAGTGTGACCCCGGCCTAAGTCTCTTCCCTACCAACGTAGTATGTCTCTACAGCTGCTCAGTGCGGTCTTATTCACACTTAATGATTTGTCACTTGCCATAAATATGTACCTTTTTTCTTAGGCCTCTTTCACACTTCGGTCTTTTGTCTCATGTCTGAATCTGTTGATTTTTGAAAATGCTGGATCCTGCATTGACTTGTATTGGGCTTCTTTCAAATTTCCGTTGTTTTGGAACCGTCACAATTCGTTGTTTTGGAGAAAAACGCATCCTGCAAAGTTGCCCGCAGGATGTGTTTTTGCACCATAGACTTGCATTAGCGACGCATTGCGGCGTATGGCCATCCGTTTCATCCGTCGTGCACTGGATCCGTGGGTAAATAGCAGTCCGTCGTGGAGAGAAAACGTTCACGTCCGTTGTCTGCTATAATGGAAGCCTATGATCCGTTGCTGACCTGTCACATACAGGAATCCAGCGACGTTTCTTCTTTCTTTCTTTCTTTCTTTCTTTCTTTCTTTCTTTCTTTCTTTCTTTCTTTCTTTCTTTCTTTCTTTCTTTCTTTCTTTCTTTCTTTCTTTCTTTCTTTCTTTCTCTCTCTCTCTCCCTCTTTCTTTCTCTTTCTCTCTTTCTTTTTCTTTTTCTCTCTCTTTCTTTCTTTCTTTCTTTCTTTTTCTTTCTCTTTTTCTTTCTTTCTTTCTTTCTTTCTTTCTTTCTTTCTTTCCTTTCTTCCTTTCTTTCTTTCTTTCTTTCTTTCTTTCTTTCCTTTCTTCCTTTCTTTCTTTCTTTCTTTCTTTCTTTCTTTCTTTCTTTCTTTCTTTCTTTCTTTCTTTCTTTCTTTCCTTTCTTTCTTTCTTTCTTTCTTTCTTTCTTTCTTTCTTTCTTTCTTTCTTTCTTTCTTTCTTTCTTTCTTTCTTTCTTTCTTTCTTTCTTTCTTTCTTTCTTTCTTTCTTTCTTTCTTTCTTTCTTTCTTTCTTTCTTTCTCTCTCTCTCTCTTTCTTTTTCTTTTTCTCTCTCTTTCTTTCTTTCTTTTTCTTTCTCACTTTTTCTTTCTCTTTTTCTTTCTTTCTTTCTTTTCTTTCTTTCTTTCTTTTCTTTCTTTCTTTCTTTCTTTCTTTTCTTTCTTTCTTTCTTTCTTTCTTTCTTTCTTTTCTTTCTTTCTTTCTTTCTTTCTTTCTTTCTTTCTTTCTTTCTTTCTTTCTTTCTTTCTTTCTTTCTTTCTTTCTTTCTTTCTTTCTTTCTTTCTTTCTTTCTTTCTTTCTTTCTTTCTTTCTTTCTTTCTTTCTCTCTCTCTCTCTCTCTTTCTTTTTCTTTTTCTCTCTCTTTCTTTCTTTCTTTTTCTTTCTCACTTTTTCTTTCTCTTTTTCTTTCTTTCTTTCTTTTCTTTTCTTTCTTTCTTTCTTTCTTTCTTTCTCACACCGAGATCTCTCGCGTCCCCGGAATACCAAGTCCCATATCTACACCGGAAAAGCTCAGCCGACGCATCCGTCATAACACTGGATGTGTTCCCTCCGTTTTATCACTATTTTATCGACATCTGTCGGCACGTCTTCCCAACGCGTTAGGACGGCAGACTGCCGGTGGAAGTGTGAAAGAAACCTTACCTGTGTAAATGCCGCTGTTCTCCTGAATCTGAAGGTTTTTTTTTTCTTTTTTTGTTGCCTTCCCTGCATATAGATTTTTTTTTTTTTTTTTACATTTTTTATTTTAAAGCCAAGTGAGTGTGGTCATCAGCTCTTCTCTGTGGATGTCTTATTAGAGGGCTACACCCAGTTAACTAAAAATCTTCGATGTCTATACAGGGAAGAAGGGTCATATTTCGGGGATGGAAAGGTGCAGGAATGAAAAAGAAACCCTTCCCGAATCAGGAGATAAGCAGCTTGTACTCCAGCTGGAAAAAAATAGTTATGGCAAATGTGAGTCTGCATTAAGTCCCAGGGAATGAGGACCTCTCCACAATTACTACTTATACAGCCATAACGTCTGTAAGTAAGGAAGGCAATAACGGCTGTTCTGTGCGGCCATCTGAGCTGATGAAATGTAGGCCTCACTTCTACGTGACCTGGAGATGAGGAGCTGACTGTCCCTCTTCCATTTGATCTTACAGTAAGTTCCGTGTGCCGGTTACGAGGTGCATACTAAAACCCTATGTGGCAAATTTACCTATGCCTATGGTAGATATTTTAGTCGTATTCATCTCTGCCTATTTTAGATTTTTTTTTTTACCGTTTCATTTTCTTAATTTAGTTTTCCTTTCCACTTCACTCCATTTGAAGCAGAGTAACCAATTTATTTACATATGTATTTATTTGACATAAAGTTGCAATACATGAATGTAGGGGTCAAATTTTTTGGAAACGGAATAACGGTTTTTGAGCTCCGTTTTTTTTATTGGAATATGTTCATGTTAGTACAACAACGTTATCTTCCAAGTTTCATTAAGATCTTTTTAGGGATTCAGTCGTTATGCGCCATTTTCTGCCATACCTATGCCTACAGTGTTATCATGGTTGGAAACGGAAAAACAGTTTTAAGCTCCGTTTTTTTTATTGGAATATGTTCATATTAGTACAACAACGTTATCTTCCAAGTTTCATTAGGATCTTTTTAGGGATTCCGTCTTTATGCGCCATATTCTGCCATACCTATTCCTATGGTAGTTTTTTTTCTAAAGTTGAATTTTTTGAATCTATTTTTTCTTTCCACTTCACTATTTAAAAATAAATTAGCGGAGGTTAAACTTTAATTGCGTTTTCCACAAGGCAAACCCATACATTTCTATATAGTAACTTTACATTTGAAATAAACACTGAATCCCTAAGAAGATCTTGATGAAACTTTGAAAATAAGTTTGTCATTAATATGAACTTTTTCCAGCAAGAAAAACAAAGCTTAAAAATGTAATTCTGTTTTCAATAATGTTAATTCATACATTCCTATATAATAACTTTACATTTCAAATAAACAGTGAATCCCTAAGTATATCTTTATCGAAAATGTTTGCCTTAAGGTACCTTCACACACAACGATATCGTTAAGGATATCGTTGCAACGTCACGCTTTTTGTGACGTAACAACGATCCCGCTAACGATCTCGTTATGTGTGACAGCGGAGATCGTTGGTCGTGGGGAATGATCAGGACCTTTTTTTTGGTCGCTGATCACCCGCTGTCATCGCTGGATCGGCATGTGTGACGCCGATCTAGCGATGTGTTCACCTGTAACCAGGGTAAATATCGGGTTACTAAGTGCAGGGCCGCTATGGGGGCCAGAAAAATACGGATTACACACAGACCAGCAGTGTGACTTGCGAGAAATACGCAGCGGTGTTCTATAGAAAAGCCGGCAATTCAGTGCGGTGTACAGTAAAATCACACTGACAGGTTAGAATAGAATAGCTAAGATAAATGTCTACACATAGTGTATGTGTGTGTATATATATACACACACACACACACACACACACACACACACACACACACACACACACACACACACACACACACACACACTAGATGGTGGCCCGATTCTAACGCATCGGGTATTCTAGAATATGCATGTCCACGTAGTATATTGCCCAGCCACGTACTATATTGCTTAGCCATGTAGTATATTGCCCAGCCACGTAGTATATTGCCCAGTCACGTACTATATTGCCCAGTCACGTAGTACATTTCCCAGCCACGTAGTATATTGCCCAGCCACGTACTATATTGCCCAGTCACGTAGTATATTGCCTAGCCACGTAGTATATTGCCCAGCCAGGTTTGTCACATTTAAAAAAATAAAAATATACTCACCTTTCTGATTGCCCCTTGTAGTCCACGGCAGCTTTCGGTCCCAGGGTTGGTATGAGCGCAGGACCTGTGATGACGTTGTGGTCACAGGCAATATAGTACGTGGGCTGGCCAATATAGTACGTGGGCTGGCCAATATAGTACGTGGGCTGGCCAATATAGTACGTGGGCTGGCCAATATAGTACGTGGGCTGGCCAATATAGTACGTGGGCTGGCCAATATAGTACGTGGGTTGGCCAATATAGTACGTGGGCTGGCCAATATAGTACGTGGGCTGGCCAATATAGTACGTGGGCTGGCCAATATAGTACGTGACTGGGCAATATACTACGTGGGCTGGGCAATATACTACGTGGCTGGGCAATATACTACGTGGCTGGGCAATATACTACGTGGCTGGGCAATATACTACGTGGGCTGGGCAATATACTACGTGGCTGGGCAATATACTACGTGGCTGGGCAATATACTACGTGGACATGCATATTCTAGAATACCCGATGCGTTAGAATCGGGCCACCATCTAGTATATCTACATATATATATATGCCTATTCTATGTGTACACATTTATTCTACCTATTCTACTGTAAGCTGTCAGTGTGATTTTACTGTACACCGCACTGAATTTCCGGCTTTTCTCTCTAACACCGCTGCGTATTTCTCGCAAGTCACACTGTTGGTCCGTGTGTAATCCGTATTTTTCTGGCCCCCATAGACTTTCATTAGTGGATTTTTTGCGCAATACGGTGACAAACGCAGCATACTGCAATTTTCTATGGCCGTAGAAGACCGTATAATACGGATCAGTAAAACACGGCTGATAGGAGCTGGGCCATAGAGAAGCATTGTACCGTATGCAATCCGTATTTTATGAACCGCTCATACGTCCGTAAAACTCGCAGGTGTGAGGTCGGCCTAAGGCAAAAATTTTCGATAAAGATATACTTAGGGATTCAGTGTTTATTTCAAATGTAAAGTTACTCTATAGCAATGTAAGGGTTTGCCTTGTTGAAAACGCAATTAAAGTTTAACCTCCGCTAATTTATTTTTAAATAGTGAAGTGGAAAGGAAAAATAGATTAAAAACATTCAACTTTAGAAAAAAAACTACCATAGGCATAGGTATGGCAGAATATGGCGCATAACGACTGAATCCCTAAAAAGATCTTAATGAAACTTGGAAGATAACGTCATTGTACTAATATGAACATATTCCAATAAAAAAAACGGAGCTCAATACCGTTTTTCCGTTTCCAACCATAACACTGTAGGCATAGGTATGGCAGAATATGGCGCATAAAGACTGAATCCCTAAAAGGATCATAATGAAACTTGGAAGATAACGTCATTGTACTAATATGAACTGATTCCAATAAAAAAAACGGAGCTCAAAACCGTTTTTCCGTTTCCAACCGTGATAACACTGTAGGCATAGGTATGGCAGAAAATGGCGCATAACGACTGAATCCCTAAAAAGATCTTAATGAAACTTGGAAGATAACGTTGTTGTACTAATATGAACTAATTCCAATAAAAAAAACGGAGCTCAAAACCGTTTTTCCGTTTCCAACCGTGATAACACTGTAGGCATAGGTATGGCAGAAAATGGCGCATAACGACTGAATCCCTAAAAAGATCTTAATGAAACTTGGAAGATAACGTCATTGTACTAATATGAACATATTCCAATAAAAAAAACGGAGCTCAAAACCGTTTTTCCGTTTCCAACCGTGATAACACACTAGGCATAGGTATGGCAGAAAATGGCGCATAACGACTGAATCCCTAAAAAGATCTTAATGAAACTTGGAAGATAACGTTGTTGTACTAATTTGAACATATTCCAATAAAAAAAACGGAGCTCAAAACCGTTTTTCCGTTTCCAACCGTGATAACACTGTAGGCATAGGTATGGCAGAAAATGGCGCATAAAGACTGAATCCCTAAAATGATCTTAATGAAACTTGGAAGATAACGTTATTGTACTAATATGAACTAATTCCAATAAAAAAAACGGAGCTCAAAATCGTTTCCGTTTCCAACCGTGATAACACTGTAGGCATAGGTATGGCAGAATATGGCGCATAAAGACTGAATCCCTAAAATGATCTTAATGAAACTTGGAAGATAACGTTGTTGTACTAATATGAACTTATTCCAATAAAAAAAACGGAGCTTAAAACCGTTATTCGTAATTCTTACCAAAGTGATGATGGGAGAGCCTGGTGTTGCAGCTTGACTTCAGTAAGGTACAGTCACACATAGCGACGCTGCAGCGATATAGACAACGAGCCGATCACTGGAGCGTCGCTGTTTGTCGCTGTAGAGACGTCAAACAGAACGATGCAGGAGCGATCCAGTGACGTAACGGCGACTCGCTTATTGTTCTCGCTCCATGTAAAACGTTGCTGGCGTAGTTGTTTTTGATGTCAAACAGGACGATACGCGCCGATCTAGCGACCAAATGAAGTTCCTGACTTCTAGCTCCGACCAGCGATGGCACAGCGGGATCCAGATCACTGCTGCGTGTCAAACACAACGAGATCGCTATCCAGGACGCTGCAACGTCACAGATCGCTGTCGTTCTCGTTGCAAAGTTGCTGAGTGTGACGGTACCTTAAGATATGCCCCAGCTAGCGTGTCCACTTACTCTGCATTCTGTGGTTGCTGGGTACTGGATGTGTGAGAGGAGGGTTTATAAACTATCTCAAGGTAGACAATATTAGGCTAGGTTCTCATTGCGTTAGGGCAATCCGTTTAGCGCTAAGCGCTAGTGGATTGCGCTAACGCAATGTCTTTTTAGGGGTCGCGTTAAATGTCCCCGCTAGCGCTAGCTGCAAGCAGCGTCCGAGGCGCGCCACAAAAGAACGGCACATTGCTAGCGCGTGCCGAAAATGGCACGCACTAGCAATGCGCTTTAACATTGTTGGCAATGGGAGCGTTAACGGACACGTTGCACGGCGTTAATTTCGCCGTGCAACGCTGTCTGTTAGCGCTCACCCGAAAACGAAATGAGAACCTAGCCTTAATATTATCTCACTCAAAACATCCCCCTCCCTCTCTCAGTTCAGGTACACAGAGAAGGGAGTTGTAAGGCTATGTGCACACGTTCCGTATTTTTCGCGGTTTTTTTCTATAAAAATGCGATAAAAACGTGAAAAAAACGCTTACATATGGTTCCCAATCATTTCAATGTAATCCGCAAAACTTGTGCAAATGTTGCGATTTTTTTTCCGCGAAAAAAAACAAATCGCGGAAAAAAAAGCAACATGTTCATTAATTCTGCGGAATCGCTGATTTCCCGCACACTGTAAAAAATCTACCATAGGTATAGACTAATATGACTAAAAAAATCTACCATAGGCAAAATCTACCATAGGCATAGACAAATGACACATAGGGTTTTAGTATTTTCCCGGTTACGATGGTGTTTGCTCGGGCTGGTATGTGGCCACGTGACTGGAGTCACCTCATCATGTGCTGGCACTGTTCCTGAACACAGACCATGTGGCCCCACAAGTAAATAGGCTCTTGTCTCCTGACTGTTACTACGTTACTGCGCTTTATTTTGTTTGCCCGGTTGTGTCCTGTAACGCCCCCGCTCTGCCGTCTGCTGCTATTGGATGAGGAACCTGTGAAGGAGTCTAGATACAAAGGTGCCATATTGGATGATGACAGGTTTTCATTAAATGTATAAAGAATGTGGAGTTGTGGACTAACAATTGTATTTGCTAAACTAATGTAGCTGCATTATCCACCATGCTTTACACTGCGCCTCAGCCTATTCAGATTAGCTTCTATTAGCACTAAACTAGCTGGAATATACATTTGGAAATACGCATTTCAGTTTATATGTCTAAGTTTTTATATACCAACAGACACACTAATTATCCTTCAATTGCTGAATCTTTGTGGTGAGAAGGTGAGAGTCACTGTAGTATTTATGTGCGAGTCAAACGTGAATTATTCCCATCATTTCTGATGTCAGCCGGGTAATATGCGGTCCCATAGCGTGCCCTTAGTCACATTCTTAGTCTGCTTCATGGATTTTACATTCTAGTTCAACGGAAAGAAGGCAGGATTACTTGCGGTATCTGTTCCATTGGGCCTCCACCAATCACAATGGCATAAATAAAAAACCTCTTCTAGACTTGAACCAATGTCCTCTTTAAAGAAAAAAAAATCATATTTTATGTGGTGAAAAGATTTAATAACAAATGGTGTGAATGATTTCATATTTTTCATCGAATAAGCTTAGTTTACATCACTACATGGACATCTCTTTCCCCCCAATAAAATAACCCCTATACCAACCCTCCGGTGTTAGCACTGTCTCACATCACATTATTTCATGTGATCCCTTCAACCAGCTCCTGCCGCCCTCCCCATTCCTCAGGATGTCATGTATGTCCCTAGGAGGGGGATGTGATGCCAGTGCCGATTACCGGATGTCATGGGATCCCTGAGGCCAGTGTCATGAGGTCCCCGGGATATCCAGTGTCGGCGCTAATGAAATGTCGCTGACACCGGAGTTGAGTACAGCTGATACTTTACAAAGAGCGATAACGTTAGGAATTCAGTAGGGATTGTCTGAGCAGTGGACAACCCTTTAAAGAAATTTCTTCCAGGAGGTGTTCCCAAATCAGACTTAATGGGCCTGATTCATCTAAGGGATTAGATCAGTCATCACTTTGAAAAGGTATAAAAACTTTGCAGCGCTGAGTTGTGCGTCTTTTGGCTTTTTTTAACACCAGTTCTGCATAGCTCTGCCAAAACTTGGATTGTTCTCTGCCATGCCAGTCAGTCCATGGAATACATCGGACTGCACTCGGATGACATCTGAGTACAGTGACTTTTTCACTGACTGACAGAATGGAGACGATGGAGAAATTTATTTTATTTAATCTGCTCCACATCCAAGAAAATCTGATCACTGATCAGCATAACTGTCTCGATGAAACAAAATACGGTATGGTGGGGTGTGTGGCCCTAGTCTTAATCAGGAGCATCTGACTCCACACTGCCCCTCATCAAGACTGATGAGAAAATTACCACTCTTGTTGAGTCAGGGCCATGGTTTATTTAAAAAGAATGTGTCACTAGAATCCACCCTCCTGAGCCGTCTATATGGGCATGTAGGTTACAGGAAGCTGAATATTCTGATACCATGATATCTGTGATCTGATGTCTTATTCTGGAGAATCCACAGGGCCGGACCCTGAGAATCTTTACCAGTGTGAGACATGTAGAGCGGGTGATCACTGTCGGTCTTTCCATGTCTTGCACTGGTTTTACCCCCCACACCCTTATTTAAAAAGCTTTCCTCAAAATTTATATCCTTTTAATGTACTGCAATGCAATCATCATATTACATAGCACTGTCTACTGACAATTGCTCATTTTGCCTTTCTACCCAACTAATTGTTCTTTTTTTCTCTGCTCTATGTAGAAACGAGAAGTCTCTTGTCCCTGCATTTCATCCCATATCTGCTCATTTACACAAGAAAATGTGGCTTTCTCAGGAGTAAGACGTCAGATCGCAGATATCAAGGTATCATTTATTCAGATTCCTATGACTCACGTGCCCATATACACGGCTTTGAAGGGTTGATCCTACTGACAATTTCTCTTGAAAGAGAATTTATCAGAAAATGTTCTGTTAGTCTTGTTTCTTATGTAAATGTTTGTAGCTTTTAGTTTTTTCATATTACCATCTTTAATTAAACCAAAAACTTGCAATTTTCACACCGTGTCCATTAGGCCTGGTGGCTATGTGCACACGTTCAGGATTTTTTGCAGAAATTTCCTGAGCAAAACTGGACGATTTCTGCAAGAAATCCGCATGCGTTTTTCTCGCGTTTTTGGTGCGTTTTTTTGCGGATTTTTCCGTAGGTTCCCAATACAATAATATAGTGGGAAATCCACAAAAAATCAGCAAAATTAATGAACATGCTGCATTTTTTACCGCGATGCGCATCATGTGCACAAATTGTGGAATGCATTCTAAATGATGGGATGTATGCGTTTTTTTCGCGTTTTTATAGCGAAAAAAACACGAAAAATCTGCAATGTGTGCACACAGCCTTTAGTGTGAAAGGCTACTTTAACACTAGCGTGGGGGTCGGCCCGTCGCAGTGCGTCGGGCCGTTGTACCGACTCATCCTGTGCAAACGCAGCACAACAGGGGCAGTGGATGCATTATTACAACGCATCCGCTGCCCCATTGTGAGTTGCGGGGAGGAGGGGGCGGAGTTCCAGCCGCGCATGCGCGGTCGGAAATGGCGGACACAGCGCACCAAAAAAAGTTACAAGCAACGTTTTTTGGTGCCGACGGTCTGCCACAACATGACGCAACCGTCGCACGACGGTTGCGACGTGTGGCAATGCGTCGCTAATACAAGCCTATGGAGAAAAAACGCATCCTGCAAACAACCTTCGGCAAAACGACGCATAGCGACGGAGGCCAAACGACGCTAGTGTGAAAGTAGCCTAAGTCTCTTACTGTTGTCCTCATGGACATTAGCTGCAATAGATTAAATCCACGTTTGTTTATATGCATGAGATATCAGAGCGGAGGAGGAGGTGAGCTGTGACATCGCCCAGTCTGAATGTTGGATCATGTTACATTCTGTATGTGGAGGCAGTTTTTTTTTTTTTTGTGTAAATACTGTCTGTGATGAGACTTCTGAAACGTCTAATCAGCAGTAGTGAGTCTAGTATGAAGCCTATTGGCCAGTGTGAAAATTGAGAGATAGAGATATAAAATGTTATATTGGGAGGATACGGAAATCGTACAGATATAGTAGTGTGTGTGTATGTATGTATGTATATATACACCATTTCTGTAGTAAGTAGTAGCACCTGCTGTAATTCTTTATAGAGTAGTTCCTCTAGTTGTGGCGCTTTACCATGACTGTCCCTGGATAGGTTAGTGGCAGTTTCTAGTGTGATTAATATGTAACCTGCCATGGCCTCTGTACTGTACTGTGTACATGGAAGGAATTTCACTTGATGGATGTTTTGTTTCAAAGTTTAAATAAAACCAAACCTTCAGCAATGCTTGGCGGTGGCTCCACCTTGGTGCTGCCCCAGGCTACTGAACTTTACTCGGTGACAGCCCGGCACACCGCACCCCTCCTTCACTTTCCTGAGTCTCCTCTTGTGTAATGAGTGCTTGCACTATTTGCTTGGTATAATTTTACATTCCAGTGTATGCCGTGATCACTTCTTAAAGGGGCAGCCTCTGCATCTTCTTGTCTTGCCTCCATGCTGTGCTGAGATGTGCGTGTCTGTCTTCCTCTAGAGGAATGAGGCAGTGGAGGAAGGCGAAGTGCGGACTGTGACCTGCTTGGATGTGGTTCCTTTTGTCCCTTGTGGATATGGACGCTTGTACCTGCCGATGCATCACTGGATTTACCCATAGAAGTGAATGTCTTCTATGGAGGCAGAGCCCCCCCCCTAAAACAAACACCTATATATTGTGCGATTTATATTGGCTGCTGTGTTGTAAGATCATGAGTATAAAATATTGCGTTATTGAATATATAAATGAATATTGCGGGTAAGTGTAGGGTGGTTTTGTGGAATCGCCGTTGTGCACTTCTATGTAAATGTAGGTTGGACGGACGATGGGGGTCGCAATGAATTAGTTGATCATTTAAAGAATGGATGTAGTGTCAGAATAGGAGCTGTTCTCGATGCTGGCTGATAAAGAAGCAGGCGGGGGTCACCCGAGCAGTGAGGGGGCTTCCACTAGTCCAGTGCTTACGTGCCCACAGCAGATGCTGCTGGGAAAATAAATTGTGTATTAACTGTCAGATTCATTTTCCTGCCTAAGAGAAGTGATGAAAAAATGACCTGGCCTCCATTTACATCACCACTGCACACCTGAAATATTCATGGTTGCGTTGTGAAGCGGTTTAAGCCCTGTAAAAACGTTGTGGCCTGTGAGAAGTAGCCGATAACGGGGTTTAATGGGGTCAGGTCCCACATTTGGGAATCGTACAGTTTTGATTTGTCAATGCGGTGACACTGCAATCAGTTTTTTAGAAATGTGTCCCATCTCTCTCCCTGTAGTCCAGATGGTGTATGTCATCCATCTTGCTAGCATTGTCTCTACACAGCCCTGGTTTAGAATTCTTTTATTTACTTCAATTTTGCATGATACAAGAATTCAGCTTGAGAATAAAACTAAGAACCGTCGTACGTGCCTCCGCAGCCGCGTTACGCTGTCTGACGACGTCCTTCGTACTTGTTCATACAGACATTCTTTGAATCGCTGTTTCAAGAGCCCCTCACTCACAGGCTAGTTAGAGTAAAAACAAATGGGGTTCTCTAGGCCCTCCATTGCTGATCAGCAGTTGTAAGGGACCAGTTTCATCATGGTTACCAATAATAAAGGGTATTAAAGGGTGCAGTGGGGGGCAGGGGTGCGCCCACATAACCATATTCGAGCTTTGGGAAGATCAGCGCCATCCGTGTGCTTCGGTCAGTTTTGGCGCTTATATTTCAGTGTGCGTCCTATTTAAGCCTGTCACCATACTATGTTCTTACTGTGGTGTGCGTCCTGATGAAGAAATCGGATGATTACGACATGCGTAGATAATAAAACCGCCTCATGTTTTCATGGAGTCTCCTGGAATATTCCTTATTTATGTCATCAGTGCGGAGGCACCACCTCGTCTTATCTTTGTGATTATTATGGTTCGCCAGGCACATCACCTTACATTTTAAAGCTGTTCTGCCTGGAATTGCCGATTGGCCCCTTTTTTCGTTGACTGGGCAGACCTATAGTCCATGCACAAAAATGTGCAAAGAACAGACTGCAGTGCTCACCAAAGTGATGATGAAGAGTCGTTTTACATAGACATGTGTTTCTTGATTCTTGTGAGTAATTTTTCAGGCTGAATTTGTCTGAAAGACATCATATGCAGTCTACTACGTCTGTGTGTCGCTCTGCAGGACCCATTATAGTCTATGGCTATAGCGTTTGTCCAAATCACATTTTACGTGCAGGGGCTTCGGACGCAAGCACCAACGGGACCCATGAGCGTGAAGAGAAGCCCAATGTGACAGCACCCCAAGGTGGAGTTCGGTTTTATTCTTTGCCCTCAATACATGGAGCATGGACCACACACTTGCCAATGTTAAACATGCCAGCACACATGAGATGGTTTTGTTTTTTAACATAAGGTCTCTGTGGAAAGAATAGCAACATTCGCTATATTCTAAAAAAAAAAGTGTGTGTGTATGTATATATATATATATATATATATATATATATATATATATATATATATATATATATATATATATATATACATTCATTCATTCATTCATTCATTCATTCATTCATTCATTCATTCATTCATTCATTCATTCATTCATTCTTCCCGTAGTGAGTGTCCCCGGCGCCCGCTCCATACTCCCCTCCGGTCACCGCTAACACAGGGTTAATGCCGGCGGTAACGGACCGCGTTATGCCGCGGGTAACACACTCCGTTACCGCCGCTATTAACCCTGTGTGTCCCCAACCTTTTACTATTGATGCTGCCTATGCGGCATCAATAGTAAAAAAAGGTAATGTTAAAAATAGTAAAAAAACAAAAAAACGCTATACTCACCCTCCGTTGTCCGCTTGCGCCTGCCGCCATCTTCCTTTCACAGCGATGCATTGCAAAATTACCCAGAAGACCTAGCGGCCGTTGGATCCCAGGAGGCGGAGAGACGGGACGCTGAGGAGCAGCGACCAGAATGGTGAGTATGTTCAACTACAAGGGGCCCTCGGATCGTTAGGGGAGTACGTTTATTTTTTAACCTGTGACATACGTGCCTGGGCAATATAGTACGTGCCTGGGCAATATATATAGCACAGCTTTAAACTTATCTGCGGGTGCAAAGCCTTTGGGGAGCCCGTCCACCGGCTATCCTCAGTCCATAGATTCAAACAGAAAATAGGCAGCACTCCATAGTCTTGAATATCTTGCAGTTTATTCAGACCCACATGTCTTAATCGCAACGTTTCGGCTCTGACTGAGCCTTTCTCAAGGCTTGAGAGAGGCTCAGTCAGAGCCGAAACGTTGCGATTAAGACATGTGGGTCTGAATAAACTGCACAAGATATTCAAGACTATGGAGTTCTGCCTATTTTCTGTTTGAATATATCTATATCTATATCTATATCTATATCTATATCTATATCTATATCTATATCTATATCTATATCTATATCTATATCTATATCTATATCTATATCTATATCTATATCTATATCTAAATGTGTGTGTGTATGTCCGGGATTGGCATCTGCACCGTCGCAGCTACAGCCACAAAATTTTGCACAGTCACACGTCTGGACCCTGAGAGCGTCATAGGCTACGTTGTGAGGTGAAATTTTAACCCCGCGCTTTCCAATTCACCAAACCATTTTTCCCCTATCTACATAATGGGGAAAAAGTGAAATGAAAAGTGTTGGAGGCGTCGCAGCTACAGCCACAAAATTTTGCACAGTCACACGTCTGGACCCTGAGAGCATCATAGGCTATGTTGTGAGGTGAAATTTTAACTCTGCGCTTTCCAATTCACCAAACAATTTTCCTATCGCCACGACAGCACCCACAACGAGAGAGGGGATCCGCCCACCTTCCGGACAGGAACCTACAGGTTAAAAAGGGGCGGTCCCCCTCGCCCTCCAGTTTGGGTTCCTGTCCGGACGGCGGGAGCCTACAGGTCGTTTCACCTACCCGGGTCCGCCAAGCCTCTGTGCGGTGTCCGGGTGAGAACGGCAGAGTCGGGGGCCCGGAAGCAGCGTCGGGGGAAGTCCTGTGTCCAGCTTCTCCCCTCGTCTGGCAAGGAGCGGCTGAATGCCGAAGTGGCGTTCCCAGGGGAAGGCACGCCGCCCTGGGTCGTCCACACGCGCGCGACGCTGCGGGAGCAGGTCGGCGCTTATGACCCGGAAGTGATCGATCGACTTCCGGAGGAGACCGGGAGGAGGAGCGCGGGACTTTTGAAAAGGAGCAGCGCTCAGGTGAGATGTGTGTGCGGCAATATGTCTTCAGCAGGAGACGCTGAACACCGACAGGCAGGAGAGCACAGGTCTCATAGCGGCGAACGTGGGCAGCAGGATCCTGGCAAACCAGCGTCACGTCACGCCTCACCCCCTCAAAAACCGGTACTCTACATTTTTTCAGCAGTGGTGAGTGTAATATGTAAACCATTGCCTGATACAGCCGTTTTCTACACTATGCTTTATTATAGGGGAAAAAGGTCTCCAAATCCAAGCATAAGCAGTGTGCTGTATGCACAGAGCCTCTACCTGACACCTATGTTAAAAAGTTATGCCAATTATGCATATGTCGTATGTTAGAAGAAGAGGCCCCTCTCCGGGTATCTGATCTGAGGGAAGTAATTAGGGAAGAAATAAAATCATCCCTTAAAACCAGACGGCATGAAAAAAGCAGTGTGGAGTTGGTGTCCGATTCCAGCCCTTCAGTACAAGAAGGCGAGTGTTCGGAAAGTTCTTCGGCATCCTCTTCAGATGAGGAGGGAAGACCTTGCTTTTCCATGGAGGGTATGGAAACCTTAATTAAGGCAGTCCGTGCAACTATGGGGGTTGCAGAGAGTAAAGAACCAAAAACAACCCAGGAGATCATGTTCGCAGGGCTGAGCCAGAGAAGTCGGAAAGCCTTCCCAGTGGTGGATTCTGTTAAAGATCTGGTCAAACGGGAGTGGGACAAGCTGGATAAAGGGTTTTTACCTTCAGCTGCAAAAAGAAGGTACCCCTTTGAAGATGACACTTTGTCACAGTGGATGAAGGTTCCTAAAATAGATGCGGCAGTAGCCTCTACTTCAAAAACAGCCTCACTTCCGTTAGAAGATGTAGGGCTCCTCAAGGATCCTTCAGACAGGCTGAAATGCTCCTTAAAAAACTATGGGAGTCATCATCTGGAGCCTTTAAGCCGGCTATTGCAGGCACCTGTACGGCCAGATCAATCATGGTCTGGGTGACTCAGCTGGAGGAGCAGCTTAAAGCGAAGGTACCCAGGGATAAGTTGCTGAATTCCCTGTCTCAGGTCAGAGAAGGAGCAGCTTATCTAGCAGACGCCTCAATTGATTCTCTGAAATTGGCTGCAAGATCGGCAGGTCTTTCGAATGCAGCCAGACGGGCTCTATGGCTAAAGACATGGAAGGGGGATGCCCAGGCTAAGGCCAAACTTTGCTCCATTCCATGTAGGGGTGAGTACCTATTCGGCCCGGTGCTGGATGACATCCTTGCAAAGGCAGAAGATAGGAAGAAGGTTTTTCCTAAAACGTTTAATCCCACTTTTAGGAACGCCTTCCGAAGACGCATGCCCTTCAGGAGATTCCAGCCAGACCAGCAGGGGTATAATCGCGATTCAGAAACATCAGATCATAAGAAGAAAGGTGGATACTATAAGAACCCTTCATCTTTCTCAAGACGTAGACGTAACTACAGATAGAACAGATCTACCAGTAGGGGGAAGACTAAAGTTCTTCTCAGATAGATGGAAAAAGATTACTTCTAGTGCCTGGATAATGGGGGTGGTTGAGTCCGGATTAAAATTTGAATTTTTGAGAACTCCCCCAGATCATTTTGTGATAACATCACTGGACACTCCGGCCCAACAACAGGCCTTAGAATTAGAGATTCAACAATTGCTTACAAAGCGAGTTATTGAAGAAGTACCAAAACATCAGGAGAAGACAGGCTTTTATTCTCCGCTAATCTTAATCTCTAAACCTGATGGGTCCTTTAGGACTATCATAAATTTACGTAAATTGAATAGATATCTTCAGTACCACGCTTTTAAGATGGAATCCATTAAGTCAACAACTAAGCTTTTGTTTCCTAGGTGCTACATGTCGGTCTTGGATCTAAAAGATGCGTACTACCATCTTCCAGTTCACAGAAATCACCAGCAATTCCTCAGGATGGCAGTATGGGTAAACCATCAGATTAAACATTTTCAATTTTTGGCAATGCCCTTTGGCCTGTCCATGGCACCTAGAGTTTTTACTAAGGTTGTTTCTGAAGTAATGGCCCATATTAGGGAAAGAGAAACCCTTGTGGTGCCCTATCTAGACGATTTTTTGATAGTAGGAAATTCAATTGACCAGTGTACGTCTAGGGTAAATGCCATAATATCATCCCTACAGGATCTCGGATGGATAATCAACTGGGAAAAGTCAAAACTGGAACCCACAAGACGTCAAATGTTCCTAGGAGTTCTTCTAGACTTAGAAGATCAGTCATCCTTCCTAGCAGAAGAGAAGAAGCGGAAGATCGTTCAAAGGATCACGGCCGTAAGAAAAGCTCCAAACTTAAGTTTAAGAGACGCAATGTCTCAACTAGGATCTTTGACTGCGTGTATATCGGCGGTAAGATGGGCTCAGGCTCATACCCGAATACTTCAGTACGAAGTTCTTCGAGCAGAAAAAGATCTTCACGGTGCTCTGAGCAGAAAGTTCAAATTATCACCCGCCACTCTTCACGATCTGAGATGGTGGCTCAATCCAGCACATTTGTCAAAAGGAGTTCTCTGGACCATCACTCCGAACAATACAGTTACAACAGATGCCAGCCCGTTCGGTTGGGGAGCCCATATGGGAGACATTCTAACCCAAGGGCGATGGTCGAGTCAGGAGTCCCAGAATTCCTCGAATCTAAGAGAGCTTACTGCAGTCTATCAGGCTCTTCTTTCCTTACTACCATCCCTGAGGAATACGCATGTACAGATACAAACAGACAATATGACTGTGGTAGCCTACATCAATCATCAGGGGGGGACAAGGTCTCGATCCCTGATGACCACTACAGCACAGATATTGTCCCTGGCCGAGAAACACTTACAATCCCTGTCGGCAGTACATATAAGAGGGGAACTCAATATAGAGGCGGACTACCTCAGTCGCCATTCCCTTCGTCAGGGAGAGTGGTCCCTAAACCAACAGATATTCGATCAAATAGTCAATCTGTGGGGGTTGCCGACAATAGATCTGTTTGCTACGAGGAGGAACAGGAAGGTCAGGAAGTTCGCATCCTTGCATATAACAGACCAACCATTTATAGTGGATTCCCTTCGTGTCCGTTGGGACTTCCAGCTGGCATATGCCTTTCCCCCAATGTGTCTGATTCCGATAGTTCTCAGGAAGATCCGGGAGGAAAGAGCCAGAGTGATCTTAATCGCCCCCTTCTGGCCCAGGAGGCCTTGGTTCTCTCTCCTCATGACAATGTCTGTGACCGATCCCTGGGTGTTGCCAGTGGTTCCGGAACTCCTCTCTCAGGGTCCATTTCATCATCCAAATTTGGAGACTCTTCACTTAACGGCCTGGAATTTGAGAGGGAGCTTCTGAGGGAGAGGGGGTTCTCTAACGCTTTAATAGCTACTTTATTGAAAAGTAGGAAGCAGGTCACTACAAAGATCTACTCGAAAATTTGGAAAAAATTCCTTTTGTTTCATCAGCAACCATTAGGAGATAAGGCTCCGATTTCAGCTATTTTAGAATTCCTTCAGAAAGGCTGGGAATTGGGCTTAGCGGTCAACACTCTAAGAGTTCATGTTTCAGCCTTGGGAGCTCTATATAACAGTGATATAGCTGGTAATAGATGGGTTGCTAGGTTTATTAAGGCATGTCAGCGTTCTAACCCAATCCATATTGTAAGAATACCCCCTTGGGATTTAAATTTGGTACTTGAGGCGTTGACTGAACCTCCGTTCGAGCCATTAGACTCCATTTCAATAAAAAATTTAACCTTAAAAACAGCTCTACTCTTAGCATTAACATCTGCCAGGAGGGTCAGTGATATACATGCGTTATCAGTAGATCCTCCCTATCTAATAATTCTCCAGGATAAGATTGTCTTAAAGCCTGATCCTGCATATTTACCAAAAGTAGCATCTAAATTTCATAGAAGTCAGGAGATTTATTTACCATCCTTCTATGAAGATCCAGGTTCAGAAGAGGAGAAAAAATATCATACTCTAGATGTAAAGAGGGCGATATTAGAATACCTGGATAGGACACAAAGCTGGAGACAGAGTAGGGCTCTGTTTGTTTCTTTCCAGAATCAGAAAAAGGGTTCTGGTGTCACGAAGAACTCTATCGCTAGATGGATTAGAGAAGCGATATGTCTTGCCTATTCTGCCAAGGAAGTAACACCACCAGAAGGCATCAGGGCGCACTCCACTCGGGCCATGGCATCATCCTGGGCGGAGAAGGCAGATGTCCCCATTGAAATGATATGTAAGGCGGCAACTTGGTCATCACCTTCCACCTTTTATAAGCACTATCGCCTTGATGTATCTGCTAATTCCAGCTTACAGTTTGGCCGTTCAGTACTTAGTGCTGTGGTCCCTCCCAGTTAAATAGTCTTTGAAAGTCTCTCGTTGTGGGTGCTGTCGTGGCGATAGGAAAACCGGTTTTTACGTACCGGTAATAGGATTTTACAGAGTCCACGACAGCACCCATACATTCCCCCCCGTATTTAGTTCTTATTCCTGCACTCTGTTGGAAGGTGTGCCGTAGAGTTCACTCTATAGAGGTGGTGGTATTTAGTATTGTTTAATATGATATTGTCATGTACTGATTCATTGGCGGTAACCCTTGTACTCTGGAACACAAACTGGAGGGCGAGGGGGACCGCCCCTTTTTAACCTGTAGGTTCCTGTCCGGAAGGTGGGCGGATCCCCTCTCTCGTTGTGGGTGCTGTCGTGGACTCTGTAAAATCCTATTACCGGTACGTAAAAACCGGTTTTGCCCCTATCTACATAATGGGGAAAAGTGAAAGGAAAAGTGTAGGAGGCAAATTGACAGCTGCCAGATGTGAACAAGGGGGACTTAAAGAATGAGAGCGATGGCGCCAAAGAGTATATACCGTACAGTTGCTAAGGTGGGACCCCGACATGGGATACTCACCACACACGGGGATATGAACACACACACAAAATGCGCCACACACTACCACGTGCTTGAACACATATACCACCCTCAGCACACATTTCACCACACATACACCAACCTCGCCACATAAAAGTCGAAACACAAGTCGCCGCTCAAAACTCACCACGCGCAAAACTCGCCACATGCAAAAACTAGGCTCACGCAAAACGCGCCACAAGTGCAAAACTCACCTCATGGAAAACTCGCCACACGCAAAACTTGCACACGCGGAAAATTTCCACATGCACAAAATTTGCAACACATGCAAAAGTTGCCTCACACAAAACTTGCACATACTCAAAACGCACCAGACATAAAACTCACCACGCGCAAAACTCGCCATGCGCAAAACTTGCTGCACACAACTTGCTACCCTAAACTGTCACATGCAACTCGACACACACAAAGTTGCTACACGCATGTTGCCACACGCAACTCAACACACACAACTTGACTAACGAAACTCGCCCTAAAACACACACAAGTCTGGTATTAGCCTTCAAAAATAAAAATCTGATTAATAAGCAGACAAACTACAAGAGCAACAAATGTACCATATTGGAAATACGGCAGCTGTCAGTCACATGACCTGTCTATTATGTGTATGTGTGAGCTAATCTATACTGCCAGGGGGGAGGGCTTCCTGTTGGCTGGGGATCAGGCTGCCAATTAATCTTACAAATACTGAGGTAAAAATACTGAGCAAATAACGTGTGAACGAGGTCTAACACAGGTATATACTATATACAGGGGAGATGACACACAGATATATACTATATACAGGAGAGATGACACACAGGTATATACTATATACAGGAGGAGATGACACACAGGTATATACTATATACAGGAGCAGATTACCTACAGGTATATACTATATACAGGAGGAGATGACATACAGGTATATGCTATATATAGAAGATGACATACAGGTATATACTATATACAGGAGGAGATGACCTACAGATATATACTATATACAGGAGGAGATGACCTACAGATATATACTATATACAGGAGGAGATGACATACAGGTATATGCTATATATAGAAGATGACACACAGGTATATACTATATACAGGAGCAGATTACCTACAGGTATATACTATATACAGGAGGAGATGACATACAGGTATATGCTATATATAGATGATGACACACAGGTATATACTATATACAGGAGCAGATTACCTACAGGTATATACTATATACAGGAGGAGATGACATACAGGTATATGCTATATATAGAAGATGACATACAGGTACATACTATATACAGGAGGAGATGACATACAGGTATATACTATATACAGGAGGAGATGACACACAGATATATACTATATACAGGGGAGATGACACACAGGTATATACTATATACAGGAGGAGATGACATACAGGTATATACTATATATAGGAGGAGATGACATACAGGTATATATTATATATAGGAGGAGATGACATACAGGTATATACTATATATAGGAGGAGATGACATACAGGTATATACTATATATAGGAGGAGATGACATACAGGTATATACTATATACAGGGGAGATGACACACAGCAGGTATATACTATATACAGGGGAGATGACATACAGGTATATACTATATACAGGAGATGACATACAGGTGTATACTATATATAAGGGAGATGACCAACATGTATATACTGAGGTGAAAATGAGAGGTGTGAGGTGAAAATGAAAAGGTGTGAGTGCAAAATGAGAGAGGAGTGAGGGAAAATAGTGGAGTGATCGGAAAATGACAGATGTGAGGTCGAAATGACAAGTGTTAGGCATGAGAGGAGTGAGGGAGAAAATGAGAGATGTGAGGGGGAAAATTAAAGATGGGATTGGGAAAATGAGAGGCGTGATGGGAAAATAAGAGAAGTGACGTGCTATAACTAACCACAGATATTTACTATGCCCAGGCAACGCCTGGCTCTTCAGCTAGTGTATGTATATATATATATATATATATATATATATGTATATGTTAGTATTTTTTCTGAAAAGAAGAAATAATCAAAGTTAAAAAAAAAGTGTGCTTTCAGACCTCAAATAATGCAAAGAAAACTAGTTCATAATCTTTTAATATTTTGTGGAATAACCATAACTTTTAATCACAGCTTTCCTGTGTCTTGGCATGCTTTCCACCAGTCTTTCCCACTTTTTCTGGTACAAATAATGTAAGCATGTCTTTGTCTGATGGCTTGTGACTATCTATCACTCTTGATTACATTCCAGAGGTTTTCAATGGGGTTCAGGTGTGGAGATTGGGCTGCCCATGACAGGGTTTTGATGTGGTGGTCTCTTAATTTTTGCCGGAGCTGTATAAATAAAATAATTATTATACATTTACAGATTGTGCAGAGTGTTATTTTATTTTTTTACATAAATGTGTATACAAAAAGTACCAGGTTGTCCCAGCAGATTATCTCTGAGGTTCAGGGTGTGATTTGTGTCCCATGTGAAGATGGGGTGGTCTGCAGGTGTAGATTCTCCTCCGCTGTCTCGTGTGATCATGCAGACGGTGGGATGCCTAGTCTTCTCCAGTTGTGGGAGGTAAAATCGCTGACGGTGCATCCTCTTTACAAGACTGTACAAGGCAGATTATAATTAGACACAGATGACTAGGAAGCTGGATCGCCGGTGGTCTCCAGCACAGAGGAAGAAATGCAATCTGGACCTTTTATCATCTTGATCTTTTCAAACTTTTTCTCTCCCCATTCCTTGTCATTCATGCTTTCCTTCAGAATGTCCCTAGTCATTGCTAGGCAACTGGGAATGCTGACATGCCTTCGCTCTGGTTCCACCCCCTTCGTCCAGGGAGGCTAGGCTCCGCATTGGCCACTTTGTCCTGTGGGTCTGTGTGCTGCACATCCCTGTGGACCTTGCTCCTGGGATGGAAGTCATCATTATCAGGGTTTTCCTCCAACCAGGGGCTAGATGATCTGGCGGTGGGTATGACTAAACGCTGGCAAACCTTTCTAAAGGAAATTCTTTTGTAATCCTGCAGCAAGTCAGTAAAGCTTCGCCTGCATAGTGCTGCCTGCCTGGGAAAAGTGCCTGTGGAGAAGCTGTCCAGAGCTGGGAATACTGCAGTGCCTCTGGTATGGAGCATCCGCGACTGCAGAGGACGGAGACGCTCTCTCCACCACCAAGGTGTCCTTCTGTCTGACCACAAGGACATCCCGGAGAAGGTTAGTGACTTCACTGTTCCTTCTGCTAGGCATGGCTGTGAAAGGAAATGGAGCCTTCAGGGACTTTCTGAATCTATTTAGTAAAACCCTAAGGCCCCGCAGTGAGGTCTGCACCATGCCTGGAGTTCCCAGCACCAGCCAAAGGGCACCGTCCTTCTCCCTGCCGTAGGACGTCTTCTAAATCCCATAAGGACAAGCTGGTAAATTCCTTATGTAACGTGACAGCCTAAACACCTTTAAGCTTAGTGATGTCTTTATGACCTGTGCGTACTCTTTGGTATCTCCCTGCCTGCTTTTATGGGCTTGGGTATTGGAGAGCAGGCTCTTCTCGGCTTTTCTCATCATAATTGGATTGTGAGCTCCGCTGGAGAGGAGGATTGATGTCAGTGATTACTGCACAAATAATGGGGAATGCGGAGACTGGGGCGAGCTGCAGGACCTATAACTTTATGGATTAGCTGGGAGCCTACGCTTTGTCTTTCTCCGTATGTAGTGATGTGCTGGTGACGCTGCCGCACTTCTAATCCTCCAACACTTGGCTCTGTCAGCACAAACTGGAATGTTGTGTGCGGGAAGACGCCGTCCTGATTGGTGACGCGCACTACCTCCCATCCCAGCGTCCTACCTATAAGCGGACACAATGGGATATTGCTGAAGGCTCCGAAGCACACTTCTGCGCTGCCAAAGGGAGAACCTACGCAGATACTAAAAAGTTCTGCAGAATCCCAGCCCTACCTCGCATACTAAATAATGCCTCAAATGACTTGCTAAATCCAAGAGTTTTCAGAGTTCTGCAATTAAATATTAAACGGAAGGATTTTTTATATCCTAATTTTACTACCATCATCCTAAATATTATAACTATGCCTGAGCCAGACACACAACTGATGTCAGTCTTGTGCACAACGCATTTCAGTCCGGCGTCCATAGGTGGGCAGGGAAATGTCCGGCATCCCAAGTAATGCCGCTGGATATACAGCTGTTCCTGGAGCACACACAAGGAACAGATTTTCTTGTGGTTTGTGTTGAGCTAACCGTGTCTCGAGGGGTTGGGAGCAGGGGATCAGCTATTGGAATACTTTATATGTACCCCTTTGTGTAATTAGGAGATTGGAGTACAAATACTGCATAGCAAATTGTGGCCGTGGTCTGACACTTATCTGAATGCCAACCCTACAGGATATCTTTGGGTCCAATTTTTTTTTCTAATTTAACCATTAACTGCAATTTTGGCCTCAGGATGTTGCAGAAGGTCTGTGTAGTTTAATCTGTGCAAAATTAAATTTTTGCTTACTCAGTTTATAATATATTTTGCTTTTAATGCATGTAAATGAGGCTAAATCTGGGCCATGTGAAACGGGCCATATGGTAGCTCCCTGTAGTGTCGGGGCCTTTGGGGACTGAATTTTTACATAATGTATATTAATTGCTTTGTTTGTGGAATGGTTTAGCCTTCATTCAGACTACTTAATATGACCACACATGAGGTCTGTATGCCTTACACGCTGGTTTGTCAAAAGTATGCTGAACTCTAGAACAACATTTTATATATTTTTTTGTTACTTGCTGCATCCTGGATCGAATCTCAACATAAAGCTGGACCAGTCGGGTCTTCTGCCAGTCTCATACCACCACTTAAACCACTGCCATGACTTAAGGTCAAAGAACGGCAGGTGTACAGAGTGATGCGGGGAAAAGAAAGTGGACGACGGGCGTTTTGCTCAGAATATTGTGCATGTGTGCAGAGACTTACCGGTGCCCTGTCTCGATGATGCTGCTGTGCCAATGTCTGTTACAGCCAAGGGGGCATGCTTTCAGGTTGAAGCCGGACTACTCTGAAAACTAGTCTGGAGGGGTGTTAACACTCCTTTTAGCTTAAGTGAGGTATATAACTTTATTTTTCACCCTTACAAATAATCCTATTGCACATGGAGTTTTTGTACTGCAGGAATAGGCACATATGTCTTGCTCGTGGCTAAGGACTGATTCGGAGGTCCTTTTTTTTTTTTTTTGCGTACGAGTGCTATCCGAGTTTTTCATGAATATTAATCATACCTATAATAATAAATGGGGCTGTTCACATGAGACATGTCTTATATTTTACCGTGTGTAACAACAAAATTGGCAATGTATATCTCGCCAGAGAAAAAGAGAAGACAACACTCTGACGCCATCAGTCGGTCCAGTTTTCTTGGATGAGAAGCACTGATGAAACTCAGGACAAAATTCTGTTGAAACTTCATGTGAATGAGCCTTTAGGAGAGGCAAGGTAACTGACAGCTAAGTAACAGGGACATTGTCAAGTGGAGGGTCACGTGCAAACCTGAAGCTGTGAAGATGACTGAGGGTCTGTAGTCACCGTGCAGATATATTTTGGTGTGTGGTTTTGCTTGGACACTGTTTCTATAGATGCCTATAGGCTCCATTGCCCCCTCCGTATCTTGGTGGGACATCGTGGCATTGCCCCCACTGACAGATTCCTGCCAAGATGCAGTATTCTAGTATCTCATACAAGTACAATACTTTCCAAACTGGGTCCCAGAGAAGGGCATTGCCACCCTAATGTAATGCCAAGTGTGGTGTTACTACTTGTCAGATTGTGAAATTTTATCTAATCTCCTACTTATCACCATGTGACTGACCTGTAACAATGGCTAATGGCTATTACCTAATATGTATTTTTCCACTCTCGCTAATGAAAGGGAACATGTCTGTAAAAAAAAAAAAAAAATCTGCAGTATATGCCTGCATCCAAAGTGGTAATTTGCAGGTAAATGCTGTGTACCATAGTGGGTGGGTTTTGGCTGCTCCATTATGCTGCATTGGGCAGACGCCAGTGTATGAATTTTCACGGCCACACACTGGTACTGACTGTTGTGGTTTTAGAACTGATTTTTAGCAATAAAACCTCTTTAAGTTTTAATGAAACCTCACACATTTTATGATTTTGGCATTGCCAATTAATGTTCCTTAGCAAATATTATTGTGTGATTTTTCAGATGATGGTCACGTGCTATTATAGTGAACCAAGGCTTGTAGTGTGTGAGGCCTAAACTGACCACAGTGCCCAAGATTAACTAGATGTAAATCTGTCAATATTAAATGTTTGTTGTGATCGAAAATGGATCGGCAGCAACTGATGACTCAGGATGTGTGCAAATACTCCAGTGCAGCTGATGACCCGGGATACGTGCAAATACTCCAGTGCAGCTGATCACCCGGGGTACGTGCAAATACTCCAGTGCAGCTGATGACCCGGGGTATGTGCAAATACTCCAGTGCAGCTGATGACCCGGGGTATGTGCAAATACTCCAGTGCAGCTGATGACCCGGGGTACGTGCAAATACTCCAGTGCAGCTGATCACCCGGGGTATGTGCAAATACTCCAGTGCAGCTGATGACCCAGGATACGTGCAAATACTCCAGTGCAGCTGATCACCCGGGGTACGTGCAAATACTCCAGTGCAGCTGATCACCCGGGATACGTGCAAATACTCCAGTGCAGCTGATCACCCGGGGTACGTGCAAATACTCCAGTGCAGCTGATTACCCGGGGTACGTGCAAATACTCCAGTGCAGCTGATCACCCAGGATACGTGCAAATACTCCAGTGCAGCTGATCACCCGGGGTACGTGCAAATACTCCAGTGCAGCTGATGACCCAGGATACGTGTAAATACTCCAGTGCAGCTGATCACCCGGGGTACGTGCCTATACTCCAGTGCAGCTGATCACCCGGGATACGTGCAAATACTCCAGTGCAGCTGATCACCCGGGGTACGTGCCTATACTCCAGTGCAGCTGATCACCCGGGGTACGTGCAAATACTCCAGTGCAGCTGATCACCCGGGGTATGTGCAAATATTCCAGTGCAGCTGATGACTCGGGGTATGTGCAAATACTCCAGTGCAGCTGATCACCCGGGGTACGTGCAAATACTCCAGTGCAGCTGATGACCCGGGGTGCGTGCCTATACTCCAGTGCAGCTGATGACCCAGGATGTGTGCAAATACTCCAGTGCAGCTGATCACCCGGGGTATGTGCAAATACTCCAGTGCAGCTGATGACTCGGGGTATGTGCAAATACTCCAGTGCAGCTGATCACCCGGGGTACGTGCAAATACTCCAGTGCAGCTGATGACCCGGGGTACGTGCAAATACTCCAGTGCAGCTGATCACCCGGGGTACGTGCAAATACTCCAGTGCAGCTGATGACCCGGGGTACGTGCAAATACTCCAGTGCAGCTGATCACCCGGGGTACGTGCAAATACTCCAGTGCAGCTGATGACCCGGGGTACGTGCCTATACTCCAGTGCAGCTGATGACCCAGGATGTGTGCAAATACTCCAGTGCAGCTGATGACCCGGGGTACGTGCAAATACTCCAGTGCAGCTGATCACCCGGGGTACGTGCAAATACTCCAGTGCAGCTGATCACCCGGGGTATGTGCAAATACTCCAGTGCAGCTGATGACCCGGGGTACGTGCAAATACTCCAGTGCAGCTGATGACCCGGGGTACGTGAAAATACTCCAGTGCAGCTGATGACTCGGGGTATGTGCAAATACTCCAGTGCAGCTGATCACCCGGGGTATGTGCAAATACTCCAGTGCAGCTGATGACTCGGGGTACGTGCAAATACTTCAGTGCAGCTAATCACCCGGGGTATGTGCAAATACTCCAGTGCAGCTGATGACCCGGGGTACGTGAAAATACTCCAGTGCAGCTGATCACCCGGGGTACGTGCCTATACTCCAGTGCAGCTGATGACCCAGGATGTGTGCAAATACTCCAGTGCAGCTGATCACCCGGGGTATGTGCAAATACTCCAGTGCAGCTGATGACTCGGGGTATGTGCAAATACTCCAGTGCAGCTGATCACCCGGGGTACGTGCAAATACTCCAGTGCAGCTGATCACCCGGGGTACGTGCAAATACTCCAGTGCAGCTGATGACCCGGGGTACGTGCAAATACTCCAGTGCAGCTGATCACCCGGGGTACGTGCAAATACTCCAGTGCAGCTGATGACCCGGGGTACGTGCCTATACTCCAGTGCAGCTGATGACCCAGGATGTGTGCAAATACTCCAGTGCAGCTGATGACCCGGGGTACGTGCAAATACTCCAGTGCAGCTGATCACCCGGGGTACGTGCAAATACTCCAGTGCAGCTGATCACCCGGGGTATGTGCAAATACTCCAGTGCAGCTGATCACCCGGGGTATGTGCAAATACTCCAGTGCAGCTGATGACCCGGGGTACGTGCAAATACTCCAGTGCAGCTGATGACCCGGGGTACGTGAAAATACTCCAGTGCAGCTGATGACTCGGGGTACGTGCAAATACTCCAGTGCAGCTGATCACCCGGGGTACGTGCAAATACTCCAGTGCAGCTGATCACCCGGGGTACGTGCAAATACTCCAGTGCAGCTGATGACCCGGGGTACGTGCAAATACTCCAGTGCAGCTGATCACCCGGGGTACGTGCAAATACTCCAGTGCAGCTGATGACCCGGGGTACGTGCAAATACTCCAGTGCAGCTGATGACCCGGGGTACGTGAAAATACTCCAGTGCAGCTGATGACTCGGGGTATGTGCAAATACTCCAGTGCAGCTGATCACCCGGGGTACGTGCAAATACTCCAGTGCAGCTGATGACTCGGGGTACGTGCAAATACTTCAGTGCAGCTAATCACCCGGGGTATGTGCAAATACTCCAGTGCAGCTGATGACCCGGGGTACGTGCAAATACTCCAGTGCAGCTGATGACCCGGGGTATGTGCAAATACTCCAGTGCAGCTGATGACCCGGGGTATGTGCAAATACTCCAGTGCAGCTGATGACCCGGGGTATGTGCAAATACTCCAGTGCAGCTGATGACCCGGGGTACGTGCAAATACTCCAGTGCAGCTGATGACCCTGGGTACAGGCAAGTACTCTGCTGCAGCTAATGACCGAATCGGCATGATAAAATAGTTGCAATCTCAGCTCATGGTCTAAATGATCAAATTAATTATGGATGCTTTATTTGATGTTTCTGTTGAACTTTCTCTGTTGATATCCAATTGTCTTTTACACATATTAGTGTGCCTCTCCATTAATCCTATATGTTTTGTCACCCTTTTGGGTTTTTGCATTTTTATTGACGGTTATCATCATGGCCTCTAATACATTATCGTAATATTGGGCATACTTGTTATAATAAATTGTTGATACTAGATGGTATTTTCTACCTCGAGCATTCCCATATAACATGTGTGGAAACTTAACGAGGTTTTGCTCAAGACATGCTATAGGGTTAAAGAGGCTTTCTATACGTGCGCATGCGCAGTTTGATCCTTTGACGTGTATCCTTTGGATAATTGAAATGTTTTGATTTGTTGGCGCAATGCGCCCTTTTGGAGACGGGCTGTTTCAAAGCTTAATATATTGGCCTGTAATGCCCTATTGTTTGTTAGCATATGTATCCATGTAGACGCCAACAATATGTCTCTGCCTTTAATCCACATGCGCGCAGCGACGTTTGTTTGGCGAATTGGGGCAGCTTTTTTATGAATCAAGCGCCTTGGCATGTTATTGTAAATGATGTATCTGCCCTTATTTACAGTACAGCAGCACGTTATGACTTACCGCCCACTGGCGGATCCTCTGACTGATGCCTGGTTTAACACGTCGTAAGGCTGGCGTCCCGTTGTCTGAGCAATGTCAACTAGATTTTACCTCGAGCATTCCCATATAACACTTGTGGGAATTTAATGAGGTTTCGCTTATAATATGCCAGGAAATATAGGATGAAATAGGCTTTCCATACGTGCGCATGCACTGCTTGATCTTTTTGATAATTAATAATTAAAAAGTTAAGATTTGTTGGTGCAATGCGCCCTTTTGGAGACGGGCTGTTTCAAAGCTTAATATATTGGCTTGTAATGCCCTATTGTTTATTAGCATACATATCCATGTAGATGCCAACAATGTTTTTTTGCCTTTAATCCACATGCGCGCATGCGCCGTTTGATTGACAAATTGGGGCAGCTTTCTATGAATCAAACGCCTTGATATAATATTGTCAATGATGTATCTGCCCTCATTTACAGCAGCACGTTATGGCTTACCGCCCATTGGCGGATGCTCTGATGCCTTGTCTCACGCGTGTGTTGGCGTCCCGTTGTCTGAGCAACGTCAACTTCCGGTCGCTACCGGAAGTTGTTCTCGTGGCTCTACAATGGACGTTTTCCAGCCTGTCAGAAAAGATTATAAACAAGTAATTTTAATGAATTATGGGGCGTTATATATCGCTGCATGTCTCTTTATTAGAGATGTATTTTGGGTAAATCCCATAGCATCCGTTTCATTCATTATAAACGCCATACATATTATACCATCTGTCTAATTAAGCCAGTCACATGATTCTTGTGAAGTTGGTGATAGGCGGTTTGCCTTGCAGCACACTTTTTTAAGGGGAACTGATCATTCCTCCCACACTCTGCAGTGTAGCATAGAGGGTGGCAGGTCTCTATGCCTTTTCATGTAGCACTATATCTCCCATGCAAGCTAGTCCCCTGATGATCCAGCTTGAAAGAAACGGGTTGGGACACCGATATAGGGAGAGTGCCGGGCACGTTATATTTTAGGGGTACATGTGGACCGCCCTTGTAAGGGCGGGAGCTTGGGGATTCAGCTTTATTGATGGCCCCAATAGGGATTGACAGGGTATTGTCTCCTGACGCTGTGGCATGATGGATTCTTTCATTCCAGCAAGTTTTGGCTCCACTTTACTGGTCCTTGGCAATTAGGGAGACTGTTCCATTTTATGTATTTGTTCATGTTTCACACCATCTGACCCCTGCTCTTTTTTTGTGATACCTGCTGATATTTATGCAACCAAGGTTATCCATTTATTTGTTTTGGCACTCAACTAGTGCTTTTGCATGTGTGTGTTACCCTTATCAAATAAGGTACCTTGGGTTGATTAATAAACACACTGGGCCATTGCGAGTGTTGTTTTATTAAACCCTTAAGGTACCTTCACACTGAGCAACTTTAGAACGATAACGATGGCGATCTGTGACGTTGCAGCATCCTGTTGCAGCATCCTGGATAGTGATATCGTTGTGTTTGACACGCAGCAGCGATCAGGATCCTGCTGTGACATCGCTGGTCGGAGCTAGAAAGCCAGAACTTTATTTCGTCGCTGGATCACCCGCTGACATCGCTGAATCGGCGTGTGTGACGCCAATCCAGCGATGTCTTCACTTGTAACCAGGGTAAACATCGGGTTACTAAGCGCAGGGCCGCGCTTAGTAACCCGATGTTTACCCTGGTTACCATTGTAAATGTAAAAAAAAATAAACTACATACTTACATTCCAGTGTCTGTCGCGTCCCCTGGCGGCGTCAGCTTACCTGCACTGTCAGCGCCTGCCGGCCGTAAAGCAGAGCACAGCGGTGACGTCACCGCTCTGCTTTACGGCCAGCGCTTACACAGTGCAGGGAAGCTGACGCCGGGGGACGCGACAGACACCGGAATGTAAGTATGTAGTGTTTTTTTTTTTTTTACATTTACAATGGTAACCAGGGTAAACATCGGGTTACTAAGCGCGGCCCTGCACTTAGTAACCCGTTGTTTACCCTGGTTACCCGGGGACTTCGGCTTCGTTGGTTGCTGGACATCTGTCTAACAGCTCTCCAGCGACCACACAACGACGAAACAGCGACGCTGCAGCGATCGGCATCGTTGTCTATATCGTTGCAGCGTCTCTTAAAGTGACGGTACCTTTAGAAGTACTAATCCAGTTATGATGTAGTACCTGACAGGTCACATTATGTAGTACCCTTTTTATATTCCTCTTTAGGTGACACTATTTTTTGTACTTTGTTATATATATGTATGTATGTGTGTGTGTGTGTGTGTAGATAGATAGATATAGATTCAAGATTCAAAGAAGCTTTATTGGCAGGACCAAATACACATCAGTTTTGCCACAGCAAGTGTATAAAGGCAATAGGGATAGGGACTGTGGGGATGTTGGGTAGGAGCTGTAGGGAAGGTGGATGGGGGCAGATCCATTGTGGGGGCTATAGTCCATGGCATAAGGGAGGTGGATGGGGCAGATCCAGGGTGGGGGCTATAGTCCATGGCATATGGGAGGTGGATGGGGCAGGTCCAGGTTGGGGGCTATAGTCCATGGCATAGGGGAGGTGGATGGGGCAGGTCCAGGTTGGGGGCTATAGTCCATGGCATATGGGAGGTGGATGGGGCAGGTCCAGGTTGGGGGCTATAGTCCATGGCATCATAGTTCTTTCTCGCAGTCTATGGCATTCGCTCACATACCGCGCTGCTATCTCCACCGCTCTCTCTTCTTCTCCCAGCAGGATATATGTTTTCTCTTCCTCCTTCATGGTGATGAAGTCTGGGAAGAGATGTGAGAGTCTCCTGAAGTGAGTGTCCCTCACTGCTGAGTATTTGGGGCAGTGTAGCAGGAAGTGGGTATCGTCCTCTATGGCCTCCTGGTCAGTGTTGGCACAGTCTTTCCTCCCTGGGCTTGTAGCTCTGCCTGTGTCGGCCACATTCGATGGCCAGACTGTGGGCACTGAGTCTATATCGGCTCAGGATCTGGCGGTCTCTGGGGTCCGGGAGTTTCTCCAGATATGGGGCCAGTCTGTAGTCTCTCTGTAGGCTCCGGTACATGGTCAGTTTCTGTGAGCTGATGATATCATTCTTCCAGTCACTGACATACTTCTCCTGGCCTTCGTCTGCCATCTTCCTGATTCCGGCTTTTGTCAGGTTGTTGTGATTGGTGTTGTGGTCCGGTTGGGTTTGGCTGGGCTGTTCCGAGGGTTCTGGTTTTTCTGTTTCACCTACATGTATCAGGGCTTTATGGTGATGGGAGCTTGGATTGCTCCTATGCAGGTGAGCCCGGAATGACAGCGCCCTCTTTAGAACTGTTAGGTGTAGAGGGAATCTGCCCAGCTCGGCTCGGCAAGCACTGTTGGAGGTGTTCCGATGGACCTGGAGAAGGTGCTTGCAGAATTCCAGGTGGAATATTTCTGTTGGACTGGAATCCCACTTTGACCAGTCTGGGTAGGTGTGAGGACCCCAGACTTCGCTGCCATACAGGAGGATTGGGGCGATGATGGAGTCGAAGATTTTTAGCCAGACCCTCACTGGTGGCTTCAGATGGTAGAGTGTCCTTCGGATGGCATAGAAGGTTTTGCAGGCCTTGTCTTTCAGGGTCTCTATGGCTTGTTTGAAGCTCCCTGACCGGTGAATCTCTAGGCCCAGGTAGGTATATTTGTCTGTTCCTGTGAGGTCGCAGTTGTTGAGGACAAATGATGGGTGTTGGTCTGATCTTCTCTTTCTCCTCTGGAACACCATGGTGTTAGTTTTCTTTAGGTTGACCGGTAGAGCCCAGGTGGAGCTGAATTTCTTTAGGATTTTCAGGTTGTCCTGGAGGCCTTTCTCGGTTGGTGACAGCAGCAGCAGGTCATCTGCATACAGCAGGAATTTCACCTGAGCGTCGTGGAGGGTGAGTCCTGGTGCTGAGGAGGATTCCAGGGCGGTAGCCAGCTCGTTGATGTAGATGTTGAAGAGCGTTGGACTTAGGCTGCAGCCTTGTCTGACTCCGCGGCTCTGCTGGAAATAAGCCGTTCTTTTGCCGTTCACACTCACGCTGCAGTGGTTCTCGGTGTAGGAGCTTTTGATGACATCGTAGGTCTTTCCTCCTATTCCACTCTCCAGCAGTTTCAGGAATAAGCCCGGGTGCCACACTGAGTCAAAGGCCTTTTTAAAGTCCTTAAAGCAGGCGTATATCTTCCCATTCTTTGTATTGTAGACGTGTCTCTGAATGAGGCTGTGCAGAGTATAGATGTGGTCAGTGGTGCGGTGGTTCGGCATCGGTTTTTCTTGTCTTTGGTGCCCATGTGGTTCCATAGTTCCCAGAAGGAGTTGTCTTGGAGGGCGTCTTGGAGTTGATTAAGCTTGGTAGAGATGTAACCCTGCTCTTCCTCCTGAGGATGGTTTTGTACTGCTTTTGTATGGAGTCATAGGCTTCCCTCAGACCCAGGTGGTTGAGGTCTCTGTGTTTCTTGTTGGAGGCTGTTCTCAGGGTCTTCCTTACAGCTTTACATTCTCTGTCAAACCAGCCATTGACCTGTGTTTCTTTTGGTCTCTTCTAGTCGACTTTTTTAAGGTCTGACAGTCTGGCCATTGCGTAAAATATATTGTTGAGGTCCTTTGCTGCTTGGCTCACTCCCTCTGGGTTTGGCATGTACTCGAGGTTGTAGAAGTGGTGGAGCTTCCGCTGTACTTCAGGTCTGCTGGAAGCTTCTTTATACTTTAGTGCCGACATTTTGGACCATTTATAGGATGGAGGCCGGGTGAAGAGGCCGCCCTGCTGTGGCTTCTGAGTGGATGGTTTCTCTGTAGACGTCATGTACAGAAGAAGTTGGCTGTGGTCTGACAGGTGCGTTTGTGGGGTGACTATGAAGGCGCTGACATCTGCCAGGTTCAGGTCTGTAATGGCGTAATCAACTACACTCCTCCCTACATGGGAGTTTAGTGTATACCTTCCTAAGGAGTCACCCTTGCTTCGTCCATTAAGGATATGAAGTCCTAAACTTTTACATACGTTCAGGAGCTTTCTGCCACTTTTGTTGACTGTACTGTCATAGCTGTTTCTCTGTGTGTACAGGGTCTTGGCCGTCATTCTCTGCTCCAAGTATGTAGATGTTTCCATCCATGGTCAGGAAGTCTCTCTCTCTCCCTGTTCTTGCATTGAGGTCTCCAAAGATGAGAACTTTGCCCAGGGCCTGATAATGGGCGGCTTCTCTTTGTAAGATCTCGAAGCAGTCTGGATTGAAGTAGGGGGACTCTGGCGGTGGTATATAGGTGGCACAGAGGTGGACATCAGACTGACAGGTGAGGATGGAGCTGCTGATTCTGATCCATATGTGGCTGTCTCCTTTCTTCACCGGTTTGATGTACTGGTGGAGCTCCTCTTTATACCGGATCACTACTCCTCCTGAGCCCCGGCCCTGTTTGATGTTTTTATTTTTCTGGGCATGGACCGAGAATTCCTTGTATCCAATAGGCACAAGGGATTCGTTTTCGGCTCTGGTTTCCAGGAGGATCTGAATGTCTATATTTTTCATACTTTGTATAAAATCAGTCCTTTGTTTTAGATCCGAAGGTTGAGGCGTTGAGACCCTGGATATTCCAGCTGCTGATTGTAAGTGAAGACATTCTTCTGTGTGGTTTGTGTGTATATACCTTGTAATGAGTATGGCTGTGTGGGACAAACTGGATTTCTGACCGTTTTATAGAAGTGCTTGGTTCCATCCAGATAGATATATATATATATCTATGTGTGTATATCTATGTGTGTATATCTATGTGTGTGTATATCTATGTGTGTATATCTATGTGTGTATATCTGTGTGTATATCTATGTGTGTGTATATATATGTGTGTGTGTATATATATATATATATGTGTGTGTGTGTGTGTGTGTGTATATATATATATATATATGTGTGTGTGTATATATGTGTGTGTGTATATATATGTGTGTGTGTATATATATGTGTGTGTGTGTATATATATGTGTGTGTGTATATATATGTGTGTGTGTATATATGTGTGTGTGTATATATATGTGTGTGTGTATATATATGTGTGTGTGTATATATATGTGTGTGTGTATATGTGTGTATATATATATATGTGTGTATATATATATATATGTGTATATATATTAAAAGTTATGTTTTAATTCCTGCTTATGCTATGTTCCCGGATCTCAGCTGCCACATAGTAAAACACTGGCCTGAATGCTATGCAATGTTTTATTGCATAGTACTCGGGCCATGTTATACGCTAGTGTGATCCAGTCTGTTTCTTTCTGCAATGTGTTGTTACTGACCAGTTCAGACAAACAGCAAATGTGGGTTATATTTAGTTCCAATGTCCATGTTTCTTGTCTGGAGCACACATCCATTATAGTTTAGTGTGTTGTTGTTCACATGTCCGTGCCTTTTTTTTTTTTTTTTTGGTGTCCATGTGTCTGAACAAAAATTACAAGACACGTCAGTCTTTTCCGCCATCACGGATTAAAAGTACCAGCAAAGTCCGTGTCTGAAATATGATTGTTAATGTATTCTGGCATGCGTCTGTGCACTTTGTTAAAAGCAACTGGCAGTGTAATTTTACACATTTTTTATGTTGACAAACCTTTTTTATAGATATAAATATCTTTCCTTTCATCAAATTCCAGCTCTACCTTGGACACAGCACATACAAGTCTGGTGCACAGTCATCAGATGCCAGAGTCCTGCCCTTTCGTTGGATAACTATTGGGCCACGTTCACACGGTCAGTAGTATTTGGTCGGTATTTTACCTCAGTATTTGTTCCACTCCTGGCTTTGTCTTACAATCAGGGGAAAAGTATATTAGAAACATGTCACCACTTCTCTTTTTTCCACCCACTCGTAGTTTTGGCTTACAAATACTGAGGTAAAAAACTCTCTCAATATTCAGTGTATGCACGTGGCCTTGGGCTGTGTAATGCCAGTTACTCCATTGTCCAATTTTTCACATCAATGCTGATTGCAAGCAGTGTGCCAAGATCTTACAGCCTAGAGGAGCACTTACACTGCATGATTATCAGGAATAAGCATTCTAGGATATATTCATGCCTGATAAACGCACAGTGTGAACAGGCTGATGATCACCTAACGAACTGATTGTCGGTCTTTTAACGCCATCTGTCTATTGGTGTAAACACATCATAAATGCTCGTTAGAGTGGTCAACCGGCAGCCATAGGCTGCTGCCGAACGTGTACATAGGAGCCGATTTGGTAGACACAACCATCGTACATAACAATCATTAATAGATCCAGAGACCGACATATATTTGGTGCAACGTGTACAGGGGCCGGAGAGGAAAGGGGCCACATCCACTTCCATCGCTGGTGGAATAGTTCATTATGGGGAGCTTATTGGGCTGCTAAGGGCCCATGTCTTGTTCTTGCACAGGTCTGTTATTATTCTCTTAGCACAGGTCGTTTTTACAGCGAACAATGTGCTGCAGAGAACGATTCCTTCGAAGCAAGCTTCATCGTTTCGCCCAATATACAAGCATTTTGCTAGTTGGATGGATGATTGGCAGCCCATGACAGTCTGAGGCTATTCACATGTCCTTGATATTTTGTAGACCTTGTTTTGTGCAAAATCCATGGAGATCTGTACGATAAATAGATCTGAGTGTTGCATTGGACTCTGAAATAAAAGTAGACAAGTCCGTGAAAAATAATCTGACAGAACGCCGATGCCTTGTGAAAGCCGTTTCTCACTGATGAGACTCCGTCCTTTTTTTCATATATAACAAAAACTGACATCTGAATGAGGCCTATAGTTCTTTTCACCTGTGGTAAATTTCTGTGGAACAAATATCCTGTTCCGTGCATCTGAAATATTCATGATTTCTGCATTGTGCAGATCTGAAAACATCCAGCTTGCTCTTAATTCTGCAGCAGTTTTTTCCTTTTTCATTGAGTGTGCTTGAGGTTCCACTTTACCATCAACAAGCTTCTTAAACTACAGCCTTCGGGGTATGTGCCATGTTCAGTGCAATATATCTATAGTGAAAATCCAGACCGTCTGCAGTGTATATGCAATGTGGGAACATACCCGAAGGGTATGTACACACGACGTCTTTTATAGGTGGGAATTCTCCGTGGCACACATCCTGAAGGGTTTGTCAATAACGAACATGTGCGCTGCAATGCATAAACCACTTGCGGCCTTGAGTCTTTTCAACTTATTTTAACTGCTTTGTTTCCAAACACACCATTCCGTTAAAAGAACTAACCAATGCATTCTTCATGCAGCTCCGCTTGAAAGCTGCTCACAAGTTTATATGTGCAAGATGGCGTCAAAAAATGTTCAAGCTTCAAACTACTCTTAGGGTATGTGCACACGTAGAATGATCCTCTGCGGATTTTTCCGCAGCGGATTTGATAAATCCTCAGGGCAAAAACTGTGCGTTTTTCCTGCAAATTTATTGCGGATTTACCGCGGTTTTTGTACGGATTCCACTGCGGTTCTACGCCTGCGGTATTATGGAGCAGGTGTAAAACCGCTGCGGATTCCACATAAAAAAGTGACCTGCTGCGGAATTTAAAACGCTGCTTTCCGCAGCATGTGCACTGCGGATTGCATTTCCTATAGGTTTACATTGTACTGTAAACGCATGAGAAACCGCTGCAGATCCACAGCTGCGGAAATGCTGCGGATCAGCAGCAAAATCCACAGCGTGAGCACATAGCCTTATTTTAGATACAAGTGGCTTTTGTTCGTAAAGTTTTGTGCACATAACACTTCACCATACCAAGACATCTTGGACAACTGTAGCTTTTAACTTTGTGACAACAGTTTGGGGAAGGTCCTTTACTGTTCCAACATGCTGTGCCCAGTGTACAGAGAAGGGGGCATGAAGGATTTCCAATGTCAGGTGTAATGCATATGTGTCCAATAGGTTTGTCCAGATAATGCAGCTTCATTGAGTTGCAGATTCTTTCCATGTTTGTGCAATTTCCTTTGCTTTATTGCCACATTAAAAACGTATGGGGAGGATAAATTACATATATGAGTGCATGGAATCGGGAACTATTAGATAGGGAAATTAACCTAACAGTTTAGCTGGACAGCAACTAGGTTAGGCTACGTTCAGACTAGCGTTGTGCGCCGCTGCTTCGGCGACGCGACGCACAACGCAACGAAAAACGCGGCAAAACGCACGCAAAAACGCTGCGTTTTGCGACGCGTGCGTCGTTTTTTACCGAAAATCGGGCGCAAGAAAAATGCAACTTGTTGCGTTTTCTTGGTCCGACGCTTGCGGCAAAAAAGACGTATTTGTCGCAAAACGCAACAAGCAAAAACGCATGCGTCCCCCATGTTAAACATAGGGGCGCATGACGCGTGCGTCGCCGCTGCGTCGCCCGACGCGGCGCCAACGCACACTAGCACAACGCTAGTGTGAACGTACCCTAAGATATCCATTCACTGCAATTATGTACCCCAGCCTTCCCCTGAAAAACGACCCCATAGTAATATCCCTCCTCCACCAAACTTTACAGTGAGTTGGCACAATACAGGCAGGCGGGTAACGTTCTTCTGGCATTCAGCAGCCCCAGATTCGTCCATCAGTCTGCTGGAGTTTAGTTGGTCACTCCACAGAACATGTTGCACTGGTCTAGAGTCCAGTGGTGGTGGCTTCACACCACTCCATCCTGCACTTGGCATTGTGCTTGATGATATAATGCTGTCTGACCATGAAGGCCCATGTCTGGAGACACACTTCTTGTGCTGTCCCGATATAAATGCCAGAGGAAGTCTGGATCCCTACAGTTATGGATCCAGCAGATCGTTGGTGACTTCTCTTCCACATATATTAGTAAGGGCAGAATGCATGTCCAGGGCTTTATTTTATACACCTGCAGCAATGGGACTCAAAGGAAAAACCTGAATTCAGAGATTGAGATGTGCCAGTTCTGTAGTCCATATAGTGTATGTCCTTATTCCAATTCGAATCCAAGACTTCAGCTCTGCAAGAAAACACTAACCACTGAGCCACCGACCGGTTATAACTTATGATGCATATGTTATATTTATTAGCTATAAACCTGTAATATTGCAAGTTGCTAAACTGTAGCATATTATCCGGTCATGAGCTGTAATGTCCTACATGGGAGAAGGTGACATTAGTAAATGATTCCTCAACTTCATCTTGTGTAAACATATTTCTTTTCAAACTTGTCTCATTGCACCGTTTGCTTGTTTTGTAATGATGACGAAGCTAGAACTTTCACCTTTTAAAGACTTCTGCCGGGTAGCATTAAAATTTAAAGCGTTCCTTTAGTTGTAGATGAGTTTTCAGAATGTCGTCTCGGAGCTGGTGCGTGGAGACCTACTGCTATATATAAGGAGCACACAGACCTGAGGGATTTCTGCACTCTATATATAAATGATGTGGTCAGATGTTTTGGTGGGATTCCATGTCCATATGTTAGACAGAATTTCAGAATGCCTGGAATAATACTGTTGAGGGATGTGCTCGGATAAGGTGTTATGTGAGCATGCTCGCGTGCTACCCGTGTGTCTTCGGCGTGCTTAATAAAATGTTTGCATCCCCCTGGCTGTAATCTCATGGCTGTTCGACAGCCTCAACAAATGCAGGGATTACCTAACAAGCAAAAAATCCCTTGACTAATAGCCGTGAGACATGCAGCCACGGGGACTCATGGATAGCACACGAGCATGCTCCGATAGCATCTCAGAATGCCTGGAAGAATACTGATTAAGGTGTTATCACACATGTTTGTGGAATCCCACCAAATTACTTACAAATTACTTGCCCATTTCCTACTTAAGCACAACTTGGTTACAAATGTATCATTCACCTCTAAGCCTCCTCACTGCTCGCAGCCAGTCTGCTTTTTCCATCCAGCCATTTCACTATAGGTCTGGATTTGTGGCCGCATCCAGGCGGTCTCTGGCGTCACTGCTTACTGTAAAATTGTGTAGCTTCGAGTACTGGTTTCCGCTGGCTGGAGATACGATGGTGGAAAGAAGACTGGACGATGGGCAGCCAGAGAGGTGAGTATACGTAGCCATGTTTCTTTGTCCTGTTTTCTCTCCATCCCTATTCTAATTTTTAAGCAAATGGTGAACAAACCTACAGAACCTGCCCAGCTCATGACCTACCACTGCCTGATCTAAGGAGAATATGCTCCACTGTACAGATGCTGAAGAGCCAAGAATAAACAGTATATGTAGACCATAATTCCCTATTTAATGGAGATAGTTCCCTTAGAACACATGTGAACGTGTGGTAACAATAGGTAAGTCTACCCTCAGATCATGTAGGGTATTGAGCACGCTGCACTCTGTTTTCGGGGTCTTCCCTGTTGATGTCTTATTATCCCGCATGTCCTTGGGAAGCCCAGGTTGTGAGTTCTGTGTTGCTTTGCTAATGACCTGAGGTGTTCTCCTTGTGCGGCTTGTCCTTTATTCATGGTCAGATGTTGGTCCTACAGCACATTCAGAGTCCCTAGGTCCCACACTTGTGTCCATGCTGATGACTCCCGGCCAGGACAATGCCATGTCCTACATGTGTCATGTCACATGAAGTAGACGTGACTCCTAGATTGAGGTACAATTCCTAATCCTAAAACGATGTGTCACATCCACGGTGACCAGCGTACACCATTCCTTCTGCCTCAGTCACATTTAATTATAAAGGCTAATAAAATAATGTGAGTGTGAGGTTGGACAATTAGGAGGCCTGATGACGAGCAGGTACTATTGATGTGTAAGCTGGTGAATTCATCCCTTGAGACGCTCGTCCTGGCCTCATCTGGTAAGATGGTTCCATTGTGTGCTTCCTGTATATGTGCGTCCCTACAGGTTCATGTCATGTGAGAGACTTTGGTGTCTTTATGGTCCGTGCAGGTTGTTGGCTTTTTGGTTAATAACTTGTTTTTCACTGGTAGTTTAGTTTTTTCCTCTGGTTTGAGGTTCTGATCTTGCTTGAATGGTCCCTGGTGGTCTTGTGCTCCTTCATATCAGCTGTGGCCATTCACGGGCCTATTATACAGCTTGGCCATGCAGAGTCACATCACTTTATATGTGATTACCAGACTGTTTACATCGATTCCCGAAAACTTCTATCTATACCCGCACTGCAGCCACTCTCTACAAGCAGAGCTGTAGTGTAAAGCAGCGGCTTGATTCTGCGCCAAAACATGGCTGCCATGCTACGTTATACTATACTTATCATTACACAATGTAGGTTCAGTGATCTACAGACATACGAGGGGCGATCCAAAAGTAATGATAATCAATACTAAACACAATGAATATAGTCAAAAATTTTTTTTATTTTTTTACAGTCTCCTAACAAGTCTATACATTTAGTCCATCTCTTTTCTAAACTTAGAATTCCCTTAGAAAAAAATTCTTGATCTTGACCCTCAAAAAAATCCCCAACAGCGGTTATCACGTCGCTATTGTCATCAAATTTCTTGCCCAGGAGGTGTTCCTTGAGCCGAGGAAAGAGAAAGAAGTCACTGGGGGCTAGATCTGGCCAATAGGGAGGGTGTTCCACCAGTTCAAAGCCCGCTTCTTGAATGGTAGCCATGGCAACAGCAGCTTTGTGAGGCGGCGCGTTATCTTGGTGAAACAGCACTCCAGCCCGCAGTTTGCCGCGCCTTTTCTCCTTGATAGCCTCCCACAATCTTCTTATTTGTTCTGCGTAGTAGGAGCCCGTAATAGTGGCTCCCTTCTCCAAATAGTCCACCATAATAATTCCTTCAGCGTCCCAAAAAACGGACGCCATAACCTTCCCTGCTGAGCTTGACACTTTGAATTTCTTCGGCGTCTGTTCGTCGGCTCATTTCCACGTAATTGATTGTTGTTTAGTTTCGGGATCAAAGTGGTGGATCCAGGTCTTGTCCATGGTCAAAAAATGTGACAAAATATTTTCCTTGTCTGCTTGGAACTTTTCGAGATTTGCTATTGAAATGTCAAGTCGTTTATTCTTTTGCTCGTCGGTTAACATTTTTGGCACCCAACGCGCGGAGACCTTTCTCATATGCAATTCTTTTGCAAGGATTCTTTGAATACTGCCATATGAGATCCCTGTGACCTCATCTACATGCCTGATAGTCACTCTTCGATCTGCCAATACAACTTCTTCAACTTTTTTCACGTTTTCTTCATTGAGGGACGTGGATGGGCGTCCTTCACGATGTTCATCTTCCGTCGATGTTCTTCCCAGCTTAAATTCCTTGGCCCAGTATGCAACTGTGGAATATGGGGGAGAAGAGTCCCCCAATGTTTCCACCAAGTCGCTGTGTATGTCTTTGGTAGTCAATTTTTTTCAAGCAGAGGTATTTGATGACCGCTCTGAGCTCGTTTTTTTCCATTTTGATGTTCACTCCTCGGCAGTTCATATTCAAATGAATGTAGCTCCCGGGAATCGTGGTCTATTTAAGTAATTTTTTTTTTCCTGGACTAGTGGGTACCTAAGAGAGAAGAAAACATTTTATTTTAATTTCTGTGTGCAATAGAAATGACCGATTATCATTACCTTTGGATCGCCCCTCGTATATTTCCCGTCCGTGGGTTAGACTTCCCACTGGATGTGTCCTTGATTTGCTTCATGCAGTTTTCCATATGGTGCAGGCACAGCTCTGATCAATAATTCTATGTATTGACCCATCTCTACGCTCCATTCATACCTCTATGAAATATAAGAGGAAATAGGATTCTGTCTTCTAAAGACCGTTCCAGAATTATTTTTGGGGGAAAGTTGTCCTGCGATTCTCATGCACAGATGACGCTGGTTGGGTCTATACTGCTACTTCGCTGCAACGCATGTTGTGCTGCCACAAATTACAGTGTGCCAATGTTACCACACAGCATAATATAAGTAAATGTGGGCCCGCTCCATGCAGAATTTTACTGCAACACACGCAGCAAAATCAATCCATCCGACTTTCCATGGTTGTGATAAAATGAGGCCTAGTTACAGCAACTCCCTGATCACATCACTGCCGTATACTTACAAAACACTGCGGTGGAGCAGCACATTGCAAAATCGTTGGTCTTGCCACGTCGCATGGCCAGAAGGCCTACCTGACGAACGCCATCCTTACAGCACGGAGACCTGCCTGACTACAAGGCAGCATGGCTTTTACGTTGTGATTAGTGATGAGCCCACATTCTGGAATAAGGTGTTATCTGAGCATGCTCATGTGCTAAGAGTGCCTTCGGAGTGCTTGAAAAATGTTACTCCTCGCAGATGTTCGACAGCCGCAACACACAGGGATTTCGTGCCATTTACACAATCTCTGTATGTGTTGCAGCTGTCAAACTGTTGCAAGACATGCAGCTGCGGGGAATCAAACCTATTTTTCAAGTACACCAAAGTCACTCTGTTAGCACCCGAGCATGCTCAGATAACACCCCACCTGAGCACGCTCGCTCATCACTAGTTGTGATATGTAGACTGTTTTGTGTTGTTTGGTTGTAGTATTCCATTATTCTGCCATTATGCCATGTGTCCAGCACCATAGGAGATCATGACACCATACCAATAAATAAGGGTTCATGGTATTCTAATGTTAAAAAAAAAAAAGAAAAAAAAAAAGGTATTTTTGTGTGTTTTTGACTGCTTTGTACAGGCATTGAACGATCACGTCCTGAGTTGCGGTAGGACATGCTTCACTCAGGATGAATACGCTAGTCCTTTGTTTTTCTCTTGGCTCGGTCACAATAGGAGGGGTCTCATGTCTGTTCAGATATCCAGTGTATGAATGAATCATTCATGAGGTTTACAATTACAATGCCTGCTGAATCCAATAGCCAAATGCAAAGATCCCATGGTGCGCATTGTGTGCGATCACGTTACATACTCCTCTAGATTAAAACGCAGAGTTTATTCTGTCATCTCCGCGGCCAGTGTTTGTCCTTGTGTTGTTGGGGTCATTCAATAAAACACAAAGAAATGGACTTTTCAGCGCTAAAAATGTGGTTGATTGCTGTACTATGTCAGTGTGTAGACTGCAGTTACCGGTATATCTTATTTTGGATGTCCACTTTAAGGGGACCATTGGCTTGTTTGTGCTTTCATTTTTAATTTTTTGCACCATTAGTGCAGTGACTCCCCACTGACATCACTGCAGCGGTCGCCCCCGTGCCGCTCTGCCTCCCAGTGCAGCGGTCGCCCCCGTGCCGCTCTGCCTCCCAGTGCAGCGGTCGCCCCCGTGCCGCTCTGCCTTCCAGTGCAGCGGCGCCCCCGTGCCGCTCTGCCTCCCAGTGCAGCGGTCGCCCCCGTGCCGCTCTGCCTCCCAGTGCAGCGGTCGCCCCCGTGCCGCTCTGCCTCCCAGTGCAGCGGTCGCTTCTGTGCCGCTCTGCCTCCCAGTGCAGCGGTCGCCCCCGTGCCGCTCTGCCTCCCAGTGCAGCGGTCGCCCCCGCCAGACTGGCCACATGCTAAACCTTATATTATCCCCATCTCCAGAATCTGAGTATCACTTTATTATTGCCAAAATGTGAACAGAACCTGCAGAATTATCCATTGGTGCTGGAGCGCTGAGAGACCCCAAAGGTGAGAATGTTGTGTATTTGTGGTTTGTGGTTTCTAAACTGCAGCCACTAAGGTCTGAAATCAAAAATGTATCTCCTGTATTTTTTTGTATTTTGGCTATTAAAATAGACGGTTGTGTATAAACTTATAACGGCAGGAAACTGATCTGTTAAATGGCGGATATAACCAGCGCCCGACAGACCCAACTGACCGTCGTCTGCAGGTATTTTATAGCGGTGATGGTCTACTGAAAAAAATACCACCACATATTGTAAGTGTTCTACCAGTAATAACTGCATCTGTAGCTGAGCTTCCCATCACTGGCTCCAACGCTGATGTGAATGCAGGCCACATCTACTATAGAATTGTCTAAGGGTCACGTCTGTCTGTCTGTCTGTCACGGATATTCATTGGTCGCGGCCTCTGTCTGTCATGGAATCCAAGTCGCTGATTGGTCGTGGCAAAACGCCCCCGACCAGTCAGCGACGGCCACAGTCCGGCGGCAATATGGCCTCTCTTTCCTCCCTGCAGTCAGTGTCTGCTCCATACTCCCCTCCAATCATCCAGTCAGCCCTCACACAGGGTTAATGCCAGCGTTACCGGAGCACGGTGTAACGCACTCCGGTTACGCAGCTATTCACCCTGTGTGACCAACTTTTTACTATTGATGCTGTGTATGCAGCATCAATAGTAAAAAGATCTAATGTTACAAATAATAATAATAATAATAATAAAAAGGTTATTCTCACCCTCCGACGTGACGCCCTGTCCTCGGCAGTGCAAGCGGCAGGTTCCAGTGCTAAGGATGCTATGCGAGAAGGACCTGCCATGACGTCACGGTCATGTGACCATGACGTCATCACAGGTCCTGCGCTCATACCAACCCTGGGACCGGAAGCTGCCGCATGCAACGCACACAGGCGCCAGGACTACAAGGGGCCCTCGGAAGAGGAGTATATGTTTCTTATTTATTTTTTAACCTGTTACATACGTGGCTGGGCAATATACTACGTGGCTGGACAATATACTACGTGAACATGCATATTCTAGAATACCCGATGCGTTAGAATCAGGCCACCATCTAGTTTGCTTAATAACTGTCCATTGAGACTATCAGCAATTTCCACAGGATAGGGGTCATCAACATCAGATCGGTCAGGGGTCTGCCACCTGCCACGCCTGATGGCTGATGGCTCCTGCAACTGCCACATAGAAACTGCTTTTTTTTTTCTTTCTATTATTATTATTATATGTAGCAAGTCCCCTAAAAAATTTTAAATACAGTAAAAAAAAAAAAGAAAAAAAAAAAAGGTAATTTAAAAAAAAAGACACATGGTATTGCTGTGTCAAGAAAGGCCAATCTATCGGAAAATAAAAATAATTTATCGTGATCGGTAAAATGCATAAATAAGACAAAATAAAATTCCAAAATTGCTTTTTTGGTTTCTGTATTACTGCAAATAAATGCTGTAAGAAGTGATCAAAATGTAATGTCTATCCCAAAATAGTATTGCCAATTACGTTGTTTCACCCTGGAAAAAAAATAAGCCGTTAGACAACATCAACAAAAAAAATAACGGAGTGTCTAAGAAAATGGCAACACAATAAAAAAAATCTTTTAAATTTTTCTTTTTTTTTTTTTCTTTCCAATATTAACATGATCAAAAAACTGAAGAAGTTTTTTATCACTGTAAGGTTACGTTTACATTTGCGTCTTTGGGCGCAGCGTCGTCGACGCAACGCACAACGCATGTCAAACGCATACACAACGCAGCGTTTTTTGATGCATGCGTTGTCCTATACAATTGAAGATCAAAAACGCCCCCCAAAAAATACATCACTTGCATTTTACTCAAAAGGTGCATGCGTCAAAAAACGCGGCTCAACCCAGGCACCTGCGCCCTATGCGTTTTTCATAGACACTAATGTGTTTTTTTGGCGCATTTACGTTGCATGCGTTTTTTTTGGAAATGTGACACATGAAAAACGCAACCTGTAGCATCGTCCGCGCCCTGTCTGGTGCGCCAAAATAACGCATGCGTCATACAACGCATACCTGCGCATGTCCATGTTAGATAAAGGCGCATGATGCATGCGTCGGTATCTGTTGACAACGCTGCACCCAAAGACGCAAATGTGAACGTAGCCTAATCCTACTAATGAGAATTTTGGCAGGTAATTTTTCCCAAAACTCCTTGTCAGAAGTGGTTTTGCTATTTCACTGTAGTCGTCCTGCAAAAAAAAACAAACAAAACAAAAAAAACCCTACATCTGTGTGGACAGAAAAAAAAAAATCTATGGCTCTTGGTAGGAGAGGAAAAGACCATGTTGGGAAAGAGTTAAATAGCAGTTGGCCTACAATTACCAATCAATGGTCACTAACTGGAATGATGGGACTGTGGTAGTCTACTTCGTGTACCTGTGGGTGAAGGGGATTGCGGAGTTAGACGCCCCCACACTGATCTGATACTGATGACCAATCTGATTAATACATTAACTCCACCATTGCTGCAAAGGTTAAAAACAGAAGGCCCTCAGTTGGCACAAAAATCCATCCAACCATGCCGAGGTGTACCTAAATGTGCATGGTCCGTATTACGGATGTCCTAAGTCTCCATGTGCCAGACCAGTCTCATCGGAATTGAGTGAAAATGAAATCGGCCCTAGCTCGTAATTAATATCTTGTGCGGGAAAGATGGGCAGATGATGATGCTGGGTAGTGGTAAACGAGTATGCTATGGTATCGTGTTATCCGAGCACGCATGGGTGTAATCAGAGCATCTTTGGAGTGCTCAAATAATACATTCTAGTCCATGCGGCTGCATTGTTCGCATCAGCCACAACACATGCAGGGATTGTAAATAACTCATAAAAGAATAAAGTTTTGTTAAAACAAAGCACGCATTTTTTTTTTTTTTGTGTGTGTGTGAAATTCTCTATAGGTTTGATGTGTCACATGATCCTCTTCCCATTGGCAAAAATAAAGTTAGATACAAAATGGCCGACTTCAAAATGGCTGCCATGGTCACCACCCATCTTGAAAAGTTTACCCCCCCTCCCATATACTTATGTGCCACAAACAGGAAGTTGATATCACCAACCATTCCCATTTTGTGGAGGTGTATCCATATAAATGGCCCACCCTGGATATAGAGATAAGGAAAGCTGTAATATACCTATCAGGTTTTGTAAATTCACTGCAATAGCCGACAGGATAGAGATGGATTATTACATAAAGTGAAAACGTTTGTCTGTGACAAATACAATTAGTACAGTGTGTGCAAATTCATGTACATGTATTTGATTAACCCCTTCATGACCTTGGGATTTTTCGTTTTTCCGGGTTCCTTTTTCACTCCCCTGCTTCCCAGAGCCATAACTTTTTTTTATTTTTCTGTCAATTTGGTCATGTGAGAGCTTATTTTTTGCGGGACGAGTTGTACTTTTGAACGACATCATTGGTTTTAGCATGTCATGTACTAGAAAACGGGGAAAAAAATTCCAAGTGCGGTGAAATTGCAAAGAAAGATTCTCCAGGTCAGTACGAGTTCATAGACACCTAACATGACTGGGTTATTTTTTACCTAAGTGGTGAAAATAAATTCCAAACTTTGCTTAAAAAAAAAAAAATTTGCGCCATTTTCCGATACTCGTAGCGTCTCCATTTTTCATGATCTGGGGTCGGTTGAGGGCTTATTTTTTGCGTGCCGAGATGACGTTTTTAATGATAGCATTTTGGTGCAGATACGTTCTTTTGATCGCCCGTTATTGCATTTTAATGCAATGTTGCGGAGACAAAAAAAATTTAATTCTGGCGTTTCGAATTTTTTTTTCTCGCTACGCCATTTAGCGATCAGGTTAATGCTTTTTTTTAATTGATCGGGCGATTCTGAACGCAGCAATACCAAATGTGTAGAATTGATTTTTTTTTTTAATTGATTTATTTTGATTGGGGCGAAAGGGGGTTGAGTTAAACCTTTTATATTTTTTTATTTTTTTAACTTTTTTTTAAAACTTTTGCCATGCTTCAATAGTCTCCATGGGAGGCTAGAAGCAGGCACAGCACGATCGGCTCTGCTACATAGCAGCGATCTGCTGTTCGCTGCTATGTAGCAGAAAATCAGGTGTGCTGTGAGCACCGACCACAGGGTGGCGCTCACAGCTGCCGGGGATCAGTAACCATAGAGGTCTCAAGGACCTCTATGGTTACAATACTGAAGCATCGCCGACCTCCGATCATGTGACGGGGGTCGGCGATGCCATCATTTCCGTCCGCCCGGATGCGGTAGTTAAATGCCGCTGTCTGCGTTTAACAGTGGCATTTAACTAGTTAATAGGCGCGGGCAGATCGCAATTCTGCCCGCGCCTATTACGGGCACATGTCAGCTGTTCAAAACAGCTGACATGTCCCGGCTTTGATGCCGGCTCACCGCCGGAGCCCACATCAAAGAGGGGGTTCTGACCTCGGACGTACTATCCCGTCCGAGGTCAGAAAGGGGTTAAAAAACAAAAAGATGGGAAAAAATGGCGTGGGCTCCCGCTCAATTTTCAAAACCAGCAGAGAGAGCCAGCTGCCACTGGGGACAGATGTTTATAGCCTGGGAAGGGGGTAATACCCATGGAGCTTCCCGGGCTATTAATATGAGCTCACAGCTGTATACTTGGCCTTTACTGGCTATTAAAATGGGGGTCCCCAAAAAGACGTAGGGTCCCCCTAAAATTAATAACACGCAAAGGCTATGCAGACAGCCGCAGGCTGATATTAATAGTAGAGAAATAGTGAATGTTCCGGCTCCGTAAAATGGTAAAATTCTTTATTGATCCATAGTAAAAAATCTATACAGATTTTCGATCTATACAGAGAGGCATGAGTAAGATCTGTATAGATTGAAACGCGTTGCTCAAATCTTTTTGCATTCACCTGTTTGCATCTATCATCAGTAAGGATCATTCTTTTTTTCAATTTTATACTATGGAATAAAGAATTTTACCATTTTACGGAGCTGGAACATTCACTATTTCTCTACTGCTGCTGCTTCGCGTCCAGGTCAGGACGAAGTTCCGTGCCCCGTGAAGTGATGGTCTGGTCGTTGAGCTGGCTGCAGCTCTTGTAGCCCTTTTTTTTCTTTTTTGTGCTGATATTAATAACCTAGGAAGGGGCCATAGATATTTCCCCCTTCCCCATCGGCTAAAAACATCAGCACTCAGCCGCCCCAGAAAAGGCGCTTCTCTAAGATGCGCTAATTCTGGCACTTAGACTCGCTCTTCCCACTTGCCCTGTAGCGGTGGCAAGTGGGGTAATAGTTGTGGGGACTGATGTCACCTTTGTGAGATAGACCTGTCTCTAATCTTCCATTCATCTCTAAACTCCTCGAACGCCTGGTCCACTCCCGTCTTACCCGCTATCTCTCAGATAACTCTCTTCTCGACCCTCTTCAATCTGGTTTCCGCTCTTTACACTCTACTGAAACTGCCCTCACTAAAGTCTCTAATGACCTACTAACAGCTAAATCTAATGGTCACTACTCCATGCTAATTCTCTTGGATCTCTCTGCAGCATTTGACACTGTGGATCATCAGCTCCTCCTCACTATGCTCCGCTCCATCGGCCTCAAGGACACCGTTCTCTCCTGGTTCTCCTCCTATCTCTCTGACCGATCCTTCACTGTATGTTTCGCTGGTTCCTCCTCCTCTCACCTTCCCCTTACTGTTGGGGTTCCTCAAGGATCAGTCCTAGGCCCCCTCCTCTTCTCTTTGTATACTGCCCCTATTGGACAAACAATCAGTAGATTTGGCTTCCAGTACCATCTCTATGCTGACGACACCCAACTATACACTTCTTCTCCTGATCTCACGCCTGCCTTATTAGAAAACACCAGTGATTGTCTTACCGCTGTCTCTAGCATCATGTCCTCCCTCTATCTGAAACTAAACCTGTCAAAAACTGAACTCCTCGTGTTTTCTCCCTCTACTAACCTACCTTTGCCTGACATTGCCATCTCCGTGTGCGGTTCCACCATTACTCCAAAGCAACATGCCCGCTGCCTTGGGGTCATCCTTGATTCTGACCTTTCATTCACCCCCCACATCCGATCACTGGCTCGCTCTTCTTACCTGCATCTCAAAAACATTTCTAGAATTCGCCCTTTTCTTACTTTCGACTCTGCAAAAACTCTTACTGTTTCACTTATTCATTCTCGTCTGGACTATTGTAACTCTCTACTAATCGGCCTCCCTCTTACCAAACTCTCCCCGCTCCAATCTGTCCTGAATGCTGCTGCCAGGATCATATTCCTCACCAACCGTTACACCGATGCCTCTACCTTGTGCCAGTCATTACACTGGTTACCCATCCACTCAAGAATCCAGTACAAAACTACTACCCTCATCCACAAAGCACTCCATGGCTCAGCACCACCCTACATCTCCTCTCTGGTCTCAGTCTACCACCCTACCCGTGCCCTCCGCTCCGCTGATGACCTCAGGTTAGCATCCTCAATAATCAGAACCTCCCACTCCCGTCTCCAAGACTTTACACGTGCTGCGCCGATTCTTTGGAATGCACTACCTAGGATAATACGATTAATCCCCAATCCCCACAGTTTTAAGCGTGCCCTAAAAACTCATTTGTTCAGACTGGCCTACCGCCTCAATGCATTAACCTAACGATCCCTGTGTGGCCTATATTAAAAAAAAAAAAAAAAAAAAAAAAAAAAAAATTAATTAACTGGTTCATGCAGCTTTACATGAACACCCAAGCCTTACACTATGGCTGGTCCGAATAACTATAGCAATTGTTACCATCCACCTCTCGTGTCTCCCCTTTTCCTCATAGTTTGTAAGCTTACGAGCAGGGCCCTCACTCCTCTTGGTATCTGTTTTGAACTGTATTTCTGTTATGCTGTAATGTCTATTGTATGTACAAGTCCCCTCTATAATTTGTAAAGCGCTGCGGAATATGTTGGCGCTATATAAATAAAAATTATTATTATTATTATTATTAGATATAGATCAATCATCTATTCTAACCTGTCACTGTGATTTTACTGTACACCGCACATGAATTACCGTCTTTTTTTTTTTCTCTCTTGCATCCATTGACTGGCATTGGCGAGTCTCGTCCGAGATACGTTTTTTTTTTTCTCAGTCCGATTTGAGCTGAGAAAAAAAATTGCAGATGAGATGTAACTCAATGAATAACATTGGTCAGAGTGCAATCTGATTTTATTTTTTTTAATATCTGATTGCACTCGTGGCATATGGGTACATGCCCTTACTCTGTCTCCGGCCATACAGACCTGTAGGCCCACCTGGGAGCCGCAGAGGCCCCCTGCCTGCCATATTGTGGGTTTCGGTACGTCCCCTATAATTGTGCAGCTTTAGACTCTGCTGTGTTTGCAGATATGAATATTAGAATATTAAGCCTCTGCGTCCGTCCGGTCTGTGATGTCTTCGCCATGTGTGTAGTTCCTTTATTTTGTGTTATTTTAAGCTCCATCCTACTACATTGACGAATCTTTGGACAGAAGAGAGCCAGGCCTGACTTCTGAGTCACATTGGAAAGGATGATCATGCTGGTGGAATTTTAGTATTTGGTTTTTAGTGGAAAATCTCGTGGTTCTTGATTCCAGGACGCCGTAGTAGTATTATTATTGCATTGACAGTGTATGTGTTGGCTCATGGATTGATCCTTTTCACTGTTCGTCTCCGTGCACTTGGAAATGTAACACCGATCGGGGGTGGGATGTTGTAAAAATCTTAAGAAATGTGTTTCTGTTAACTCGCTTATGTTATGGAATATATTTCATGTAGACTGTTTTAATATTTGGAGGCTTATTTAACTGGACTATTACTATGGTAACATTCATTGTGGAAACTTGCTGAGTGGGCGCGAGTCTGACTTCTCAGAAACGGCGGATTTGTCACTTACACTTCCTCGAAAAAGGTGTTCAATCACCGACGTGCGCAGCTCTCCTATCCTAGAATCATTGCTACTTACAATGATTAACCACAAGTTCTATGGAAAACTGCTGTCTTTGCAGATATGAATATTAGAATATTAAGCCTCTGCGTCCGTCCGGTCTGTGATGTCTTCGCCATGTGTGTAGTTCCTTTATTTTGTGTTATTTCAAGCTCCATCCTACTACATTGACGAATCATTGGACAGAAGAGAGCCAGGCCTGACTTCTGAGTCACATTGTTGTGTTTTTTTTTTTCTTAATATTGAAAATTGCCTTTTTGTTGCCTTTAGGCTACGTCTGGACAACAAATGTATGGAGAGCAAGTTCTGGCACCTATAGTGCTGGGAGACTGCTGATAAAGTAATCACTGGGAGTGGATGGAAAATTGAAGCCTGAGAGTTTCTGCATTTATTACTTGTTGTGTTCACCAAAAGTAGCAACCTGTGGTGTGATATGATGGGTACATTAACTTGCATTTAAATTTTGGAATCCTATATTTAGGAGACTGTAAACATTTTATAGTAGTAGTGGACATGACCGCATTCTCTGTAAATGCAAGGCATGCCATAAGAATCTCCTCCCTATATACAGTGGCTCGTGAAAGTGTTCACACCCATGGCATTTTTCATGTTTTGCTACTGCACGATCTGGAATTTTTTTTTTTATTTATTTATTTTTTTTTATGGTTTGCATCTGTTTATGTAAAGAACATGTCAACAGAACGTTGTTGTTTGCTTCACAATAAAAAGAAAAACAAAAATAGGACAAAATAACTGAAAACTTTAGTGTGCATAACTATTCACCCTTTCCCCCTACAGTCAGTACTTTGTAGAGCCTCCTATTGCGGGAATTACAGCTGCAAGTCTCTATGAGCTATATACATCTTTCCACTGGGATTTTTGTCCTTTCCCCAAGGCAAAACTGCTCCAGCTCCTTCAATCTATGGTTTCCTCTGGTGAACAGCAATCATCAAGTCTGATCACAGATTCTCAACTGGATTAAGGTCTGGGCTTTGCTTATGCCACTGCAAAACATTAACGGTACATGTTTCCCCTTAAGGGGTATTTCTGTTTTTTTATCACCTTTTTTTTTTTTTTTTCTCCACTTCTTCCCGGAGCCATAACTTTTTTTATTTTTCTATCAATATGGCCATTTGAGGGCTTGTTTTATGCGGGACATGTTGTACTTTTGAACGACATGATTGGTTTTGCCAAATATTCTACTGGAGAATGGGAAACTATTCAAAGTTCAGTGAAATTGCAAAAAAGTGCAATTCTACAATTGTTTTGATTATTATTTTTTTTTTTTTGCATAGGTTTTTTTGTGGTAAAAAAAAAAAACAAATCCGAATTTGTATTAAAAAGTTCCCAATTTCAGAGACACATAACGTCTCCATTTTTCGGGATCTGTGGCAAGTTGAGGGCATGTTTTTTGCACCCCAAGCTGACTTTTTTTATCGATACCATGTTGGTGTAGATAGATCTTTACCAACGGGAGAAGAAAAAATCAAGCTGCACAGCCCGTGTTGGGCTTTAGATCTTTAGATTACATGTTATTTCATTTTAATGCAATGTTGAGGCGACCCAAAAACAGAACTGTTATTATTGATTTTAACAGATTGAATTCATCCCTTTTATACATTGATAGATTCAGGCGATTCTGAACGTGGCAATAACAAGTGTGTGTGTGTATACATCTTGAATAGGGGGGATAAGGGATGATTTAAACATTACACACTAGATGGTGGCCCGATTCTAACGCATCGGGTATTCTAGAATATGTATGTCCACGTAGTATATTGCCCAGTCACGTAGTATATTACCCAGCGACATAGTATACAGCACAGAGCCATGTAGTATACAGCAGAGCCATGTAGTATATTGCCCAGTCGCGTACTATATTGTCCAGTCACGTAGTATATAACACAGCCCACACAGTATGTAACAGTGGCCACGTAATATCTAGCACAGTCCACAGAGTATATCACACGGCCCACATAGTATACGGTATAACACTGCCTATGTAGTATATAGCAGCCACGCGGTATCTAACACAGCCCACATAGTATACAGCAGTGTGGGCACCATATCCCTGTTAAAAATAAATAAATAAATAAAATAAAAAATAGCCTTGAGAAAGGTCCACATCCTGGACTGAAACGTCGCACATGGGCCAATAAACCACTTTTATTTTTCCTATTGGAGTGCTGCCTTAATTTTTTGGATTATAGTTTGAGGTTTGGTATATACCTGGTAGGATTTTTTGCACCCCTTGTTTTCTTATGGTGCTGCTTTTTGTTTTCTTTTTCTAAAATAAAAAAGTTATATACTCGCCCCTGGGATCCACCGAAGCTCTGGCGATAGGCGCGCGGCTGCCGCCATCTTCTGTTCCCAGGATGCATTGCGAAATAACCCAGATGACTTGGGGTACCGTCACACTAAGCGACGCTGCAGCGATAACGACAACGATGTCGATCGCTGCAGCGTCGCTGGAGAGCTGTCACACAGACAGCTCTCCAGCGACCAATGATGCCGGTTCCCTGGTTACCAGCGTAAAAGTAAAAAAAAAAAACAAACACTTCATACTTACATTCCACTGTCTGTCCCCGGCGCTGTGCTTCTCTGCACTGTGTAAGCACAGCGGTGACGTCACCGCTGTGCTCTGCTTTCCGGCTGGCCGGCGCTCACAGTGCAGAGAAGCCCAGCGCCGGGGACAGACAGCGGAAGGTAAGTATGTAGTGTTTTTTTTATTTTTTTTTTTACTTTTATGCTGGTAATCAGGGTAAACATCGGGTTACTAAGCGCAGGGCCACGCTTAGTAACCCGATGTTTACCCTGGTTACCAGTGAAGACATCGCTGAATCGGCGTCACACACGCCGATTCATCGATGTCTGCAGGGAGTCCAGCGACGAAATAAAGTTTTGGACTTCATGCAGCGACCAACGATGGCACAGCAGGATCCTGATCGCTGCTGCGTGTCAAACTGAACGATATCGCTAGCCAGGACGCTGCAACGTCACGGATCGCTAGCGATATCGTTCAGTGTGAAGGTACCTTTAGCGTCTCGCGAGACCGTTAAGTCTTCTGGAGGGCTATGGAGTCGGTAAACTTTGCATCAATTAACTGTGAGTACATGAGGAATAACACAATTTAATTTTTAAAAATATTTGGATCACAAGGACCGTGCAAAGCGTTCCCGCATAGAAGAGCATCAAAGAACACAGCCAGTACATTTCAGCAGAATTTTTCATGTGCACTAAAAGAAATTGAGAAATTTGACCGTTCATCAAAAGTAACAGTGCAACAAGCGATTCCTCTGTATCCTGACATTGTCAGAGATGTTGCCCGAGTGGTTACTGCTTTGCCACTAACCCAAGTTCGTGTAGAGAGGTTGTTTTCTGCTCTCAAATAATTAGATCACATTTGAGGGCATCCATGAAGGAGGATCTGACAGAGGCAATACTTTTTCTGAGGACAAATTTATAGATTTCTTCTTATTAACTGCATAACAGTGTTTATTGCATATTTCCTTATAAGAGTTTATAAAAGTTTATTAAAGTTATATTTGCTATATTCTAATTGTATTCTAATATAGTTTTTGCTCTAAGTGGTCTGATTACTTATATGATGGTGAGAAACTGAATAAGCACGATGTTAATATTTGACAACAGTAAATTTCTTGTTACGAATTGGCCATTTATGAAGGAGCCGGAGTCGGAACCTGATAAAATCCAGGAGTCGGAGTCGCAACTGTGGCTTACCGACTCCACAGCCCTGCTTCTTACAGTCTTCCTCTTCTGAGTAGCAGCTGTGAGATACTTGGAAGACGCACACCAAACATCTAGTCTAGAGGAGGAGCTTTACTACTAAGAATTTGCAACACATTTTCACTTTCAGTTTCATACATTGTAAGTAGGGGGGTTGGGGCAGCATGAGGTTAACCAAGTATAAGGCTACTTTCACACTGGCGTTTTTTTATACGTCGCAATGCAAAGTTGTTTGCAGGATGCGTTTTTGCCCCATAGAGTTACATTACCGACGCATTGCGACGTATTGACACACGTCGCAACCTTCTTGCGCCGTGTTGTGGCGGACCGCCGGGAGCAAAAAAAAAGCTTAAATGTAACGTTTTTTGCAGCAGACGGGCCGCTTTTTGAATATCTGAGACAGACAGACGGAAGAGATATATATATATATATATATATATATATATATATATATATATATATATATATATATATATATATATATATATATATATACCAGGCCTCGACCAATCAGCAACTGGCACAGCGACGATGATGTCATAATGGTTGCCATGGCGACGATTATGTCATAAAGGTTGCCTCGACCAATCAGCGACGGGCACAGCATGGCGACGATGATGTCATAAAGTTAAGTAAACAAGGCAGCACACTGCAGCGCTAGAACATGCAAACTTGAAAACACGAAATTTGAACTGCATTACTGCACTAGAAATATGAAAAATGAGAGCGTTTAGTGCATAAAAATGGCCAATTTTTTGTGCGCGGGATTTCTACGTCGATACTGTGCTTGTCGCGGCCTCGACCAATCAGACGCGGGATTTCCAAGACAGACAGACAGAAAGACAGACAGACAGACAGACGGAAAAACCCTTAGGCAATTATATATATAGATATATATATATTTTTTTTACTTCAGTAGTTTTCATGGGAGAATTGAACCTGTGATCTGTTCGCATATATATATAATTGCCTAAGGGTTTTTCCGTCTGTCCTGGAAATCCCGCGTCTCTGATTGGTCGAGGCCTGGTGGCCTCGACCAATCAGCGACGGGCACAGCGACGATGATGTCATAATGGTTGCCATGGCGACGATGATGTTATAAAGGTTGCCTCAACCAATCAGCGACGGGCACAGCATGGCGACGATGATGTCATAAAGGTTGCCTCGGCCAATCAGCGACGGGCACAGTCTGCCGCGAATTCTGGAATCATCATTGTCCATATACTACGGGGACATGCATATTCTAGAATACCTGATGCGTTAGAATCGGGCCACAATCTAGTATCTATCTCTCTCTCTCTCTCTCTCTCTCTCTCTCTCTCTATATATATCTATATATCTATATATATATATATATATATATATATATATATATATATATATATATATATATATATATATATATATAATATATAATATATATATATAATCTCTCTGATCACCTGTGCTACACTGCGGGGCTTCAGTCCTGCTGTGTGTAGCAGAAAAGCTCACTTGCTCTGAGTGACAACCACCGGGTGCCTCTCAGAGCTACCCAGCAATGATGACCACAGGGGTCATGTGACACAGGCGCCGATGGGCGTGGTTTGCTATGCGCTTCCGGTGCTTGCATGTTAAATGCCGTTGGAGAGATTGCCATCAGCATTTAATATGTTAACAGCCACTGGTATAGTGTTTCCACCCTCGGCTGTTAGGCTTCTTTCACACTTGGGTTGTGTGACATACGTCGCAATGCGTCGTTTTGGAGTAAAAACACATCCTGAAAAGTTGCCCGCATGATGAGGTTTTTTTTTTTCCATAGACTTGCATTAGCCGACGCATTGCGACGTATGGCCACACGTCGCATCCGTCGTATGACGGATGCATCATGTTTTGGCGGACACTCGACACAAAAAAAAGTTACATGTAACTTTTTTTGTGCGTCGAGTCTGCCATTTCCGACCGCGCATGCGTGGCCGTAACTCCGCCCCTTCCTCCCATTACAATGGGGCAGCGGATGCGTTGAAAAACTTAATCCGCTGCCCACGTTCATTATTTTCACAACCTGCGACGGTACGTCGGGCTGACGCATGGCGACGGCCCCGTACAGATGCAAGTGTGAAAGTAGCCTTAGGGGCACATGACAGCTGATCACATGACATGTGCCGGAAAAGGTGCTGGCTCATCGCCAGTGCCCGCACCAAGCAGAGGGAGGCACTCTGACGGATACTGCACATCATTGGGTGTTAAGGGGTTTAAATCACTCGTGTTGCTTTCACAGTATGCTTTGGGTTATTGATTTGTTGGAAGGTGAATCTCCTTCCTGATCTCAAATCACTGATGGACTGAAACAGGATTTCCTCAAGAATATCCCTGTTTTTTGCACCATCTATCGTCCCCTCTTTTCCTGACCATTTTCCTTGTCCCTGCTGCCGAATAACGTCACACATCATGATGCTGCCACCACCATGATGCTGCCACCACCACCATGTTTCACTGTGAGGATGGTGGCCTTGGGGTTATGAGCTGTTTGTTTGGCACCAGACATGGCGTTTACCTTGGTGGCCAAAAACTTCAGTTTTGGTTTCATGTGACTACAGCACCTTCCTCCATAAATTTGAAGAGTCTCCCACGTCTTTTTGCAAACTCAAAACGAGCCTTACAATTTTTGTCTAAAATTAAAGGCTTTTTCTAAACACTCATCGATTAATGACCACCATAAGATGTACACTCCATAAATTTGACCTATGTACAGATCTTCCAGTATGTTTGTGAACTTTTTGGTCTCTGTTATGTCGCTCTGATTAATGTCCTCCTTGCCCGGGCTGATAGTTTTGGTGAGCTGCCATCTTGGCAGGTTTGTTGTGATAACATGTTTTTTTTTTTTTCTTTTTTTCCATTTGATGATGATGGATTTTGTGATGCTCCATGTGATCCTCAGAGATTGATTTTTTTTTTTCTTCTTTTTTTTAGAACCCATCTCTGGCTTGTACGGAGATCTCCTTGGTCTTCATGGTGTTTGGTTAGTGGAGCCTCTTGCTTTTAGGCTAGGTTTGCATTGCGTTAATGCAGCCCGTTCAACACATGGGTTAAATGAGCTGCGTTAACGCTAGTGCCATCTTGCTAGCGCAGATAGAGCATCTGTTAGCTCTATCTGCGCTAGCGGTGACTGACCCGGAAACGCTGCAGCCCGCGTCCCAGGGTCCGTCACTCAATGACGGTACATCGCTAGCCCATTGTGGGCAGTTGCTAGCAATGCGCCTGAAATAGAGCTCAATGGCAGTGTTAACGGACTGCGTTATGCTGCGGTGTAACGCAGTCCGTTTAAGGGACTGCCAGAACGTAATGTGAACCCAGCCTTAGTGATGTTGCAGCCTCTGTGGCCTTTCAGAAAAGGAGTGTATATGCTGACAGACCACGTGACACTTAGATTGCGCACAGGTGGACTTCTTTTCACTAAGTAAGCGACTTATGAAGGGAATTACTTGTATCAGAAATTTTTAGGTGCTTCATAGCAAAAGGGTGAATACATAAGCACCTGCCAATTTTTAGTTATTTGATCCCATAAATTTAATTTATTCCTATATGGTCTCACTTCACCAACTTAGCCTACTTAGTTACTGCTGGTGCATCACACACAAATCGGATTATTTAAACAGGTTGTAATATAGCAAAATAGATAAAAAGTTGAGGGTGAATACCGTACTTTCTCAAATGTCTCTAGCAAGGCTTGTTAGAACTAGACGAAGTTTAATCGTACAATTAAAACATGACATGGCAGCTAATCAAGCTTCCCCGTTGTTTAATAGGTTTAATAAAGCAAGGGAGATGAAGTGGCCCCATTACATTGAGTCCAAGGGACAGGTTTACCAAGCTCATATCATGTGCCGAGCATAGTGAGAACATGCCACGCAAACAATTTGGCTTTCGATGGCACATAGTGTGGGAGATGTTAAAGGTGATCTATTGCCACGTTTTTACCACCTAATTGGAGAGTGGTATAATGTAGACAGATTCCACTGATGTAACTTCATGGGCTGCTTGCTGTAGTTATGATCTTTTGCTGACACATCAGTAATGTTATCACTAGAGGACTAGTAAATGTGCCGTCATGTAGTCCTCCATATTCATGAGCTCTGTATAACCACGCCCCCACCACTGATTGGTAGCTTTCTGTGTGCTCTGTGCCTATCGGTGGTGTGGGCGGGGTTATACAGAGCTCAGCATTCAGAGCACTGCTAGATATGCAGCAGAGTAAACTGTGATCTTATCAAAATGAGGACAAACGGCTCCGTAAGTGATACATCTCTGGAATCAGGATCTCTGCCCCTATATCATGCTGCTCTCAGATCAGGTAGCAAAAAAACTGCTGACAGATTCCCCTTAATAAATAAATCTGCATGCAGATACACCACACATTTCCAAATATTTTGGGGAACAAGCTACAGATGTCTGTGGATGGAGGTTTATGCTAACCCCTAGCTCCTTTCATGTAATCGCAGACAGAATCCATGTTGATAATATGGTCGTATTTCACTGCCAGGACTGTTTTCTTCTCAGTGGGAAATATAGATATAATATTGGGTCCAAATGTATTCTGCACCACAGCGATGACCCCAAACCTACAACCAGACAGCTCCCTGATGGAATTACATCATGGAGAAGTAGATTTCTCCGCACTGAGGACACCAAGAAAGTGGCCACATTGTGATCTGTAGACTGGGTGGTCAGTGAAGGACACTTGGTGCAGCAGATGAGACGCATCATGCTTATTACCTAAACATTAATGTCCAGCAGTGCCATCACCCTAGAATTGGCAGCAACCAGTGGGGTCCAGCTTCATCCATCTGTTCAACAGTCCGGCAGCCTCTTCTTCCAAAAGCTGTGCCTTTAATTTCTCCATCCACATAGCCTTATGAGGTGTTGTATATTTTTTTCCTTTTTTTTTTTGCTGGGTGAGTTTATTCCTAACAACTTTATTAACATTTTCAACCAAAACAAGACATAGAGCGAGCAAGGATAACATAAATGCAATGACCTGAAACATTCATGAAGCATAAAAGTAAAAATAGAATAAAATAAAATGGCAAAACAATAAATACAGTAAATTCTTATGGAAATATTTCCAGCCAGCGAGACCATTTTTTCAAAAAGGAAGGAAAGCAGCCATTCAGTAACCCCAATTTTTGTTCATAGGATTTATGCAAAGCCAGTTTGTCAATTTCTTGTGAACAGGGTACTTTAGAAGATTTCCAAAAAAAAGCAATTCTTAGAAACTAAAAGCAGATATATAACAAGTTTCCTAAAAGGTGGAGTCAATTGATCTGCATTCAACGAAAGCAGGGCCAACTGAGAAGAGAAAAATCCGAACGGTTTAACCCCTTAACGACCGCCGATACGCCTTTTAACGGCGGCAGTTAAGGGTACTTAAACCACAGCGCCGTTAATTAACGGCGCTGTGGAAAAAATGAATAGCGCCCCCCAGAGTCAGATTTTCTCTGGGGTCTCGGTTGCCGGGGGTAGCCGAGACCCCAGAGAACATGATTGGGGGGGGGGGGGGGGGTGTTTACAGACCCCCGAGTTGCGATCGCCGGTAATTAACCGTTTACTGGCGATCGAAAAAAAACAAACAAACAGATTTTAATATCTCTGTCCTCCGATGTGATCGCACATCAGAGGACAGAGAAATGGGGTCCATGATAGCCCCCCGATACTCACCTGTCTCCCCCGGTGCTCCTTGCGGCACCCGATGAGCGCCGCCATCTTTTTCCGGCAAAGAAATGGCGGACGCAGTGCGCCTGCCGGCCGGCACCGGGAGGATCTTTGGGGTCTCGGCTGCCGGGGGTAGCAGAGACCCCAAAGAACATGATCAGGGTCGGTTTTTACCGACCCCTATTTTGCGATCGCCGGTAATTAACTGTTTACCGGCGGTCGCAAAAAAAAAAAAGCGATGTGTAATTCTCTGTCCTTTGATGTGATCGCACATCAGAGGACAGAGAAATAGGGGGATTCGGGGACCCTATTATACTTACCGGTGTCTCTGGGTCCTCCTGCGTCCTCTCCTGCCCACCGGCTTCTTCATGGGGAAAGAAAATGGTGGGCGCAATGCGCCCGCCACCTGTTGTCATCTGCCGGCCGGCAGGAGAGAGCAGTTGGGGCTAAAATGAGGGTTAGGGTTGGGGCTAAATTTAGGGTTAGGCTTCTTTCACACTTGCGTCGGTACGGGGCCGTCGCAATGCATCGGCCTGACATACCGCCGCACGTTGTGAACATTGTGCACAACGTGGGTAGCGGATGCAGTTTTTCAACGCATCCGCTGCCCAATCTATGCCCTGGGGAGGAGAGGGCGGAGTTATGGCCACACATGCGCGGTCGGAAATGGCTGACGCGACGTACAAAAAAACGACGCAAGTGTGAAAGTAGCCTTAGGGTTGGGGCTAAATTTAGTGTTAGGTGTTGTGAATTCTGTGGCAGAGCTCCCTCCTGTGGTCACAAGTGGTACTTCGGCTGGTTCTCTCTGTGAGCTTCCGTTGGTGGAGGAAAGTGGTACTGCGGCTTCTGAGTTTCCTTCCTCAGGTGATGTGGTGAAGTCGTTAGGTGCTGCTCTATTTAACTCCACCTAGTGCTTTGATCCTGGCCTCCAGTCAATGTTCTAGTATTGGACCTGTTTCCTCCTGGATCGTTCCTGTGGCCTGCTGCTCTGCATAGCTAAGTTCCTCTTTGCTATTTGTTTGCTGTTTTTTTCTGTCCAGCTTGTCAATTTGTTTTTTTCTGCTTGCTGGAAGCTCTGGGACGCAGAGGGTGTACCTCCGTGCCGTTAGTTCGGTACGGAGGGTCTTTTTGCCCCCTTTGCGTGGTTTTTGTAGGATTTTGTGTTGACCGCAAAGTTACCTTTCCTATCCTCGCTCTGTTCAGAAAGTTGGGCCTCACTTTGCTAAATCTATTTCATCTCTACGTTTGTCTTTTCATCTTAACTCAGTCATTATATGTGGGGGCTGCCTTGTCCTTTGGGGTATTTCTCTGAGGCAAGGTAGGCTTATTTTCTATCTTCAGGCTAGCTAGTTTCTCAGGCTGTGCCGAGTTGCATAGGGAGCGTTAGGCGCAATCCACGGCTGCCTTTAGTGTGGTTGGAGAGGATTAGGGATTGCGGTCAGCAGAGTTCCCACGTCTCAGAGCTCGTTCTTGTTTTTTGGGTTATTGCCAGGTCACTGTATGTGCGCTAAATAGTAACAGTGCGTGCACTATTAGAGATGGTGCAAAAGGTAGGTTCCCACACCTTGTAGTACATAAAATGATAAACCTATGCACCTGAGCATTTAAGTTGAGTGCATAGGTTTATCATTTTATTTTTTACTGTATGTGGGCTGACCTCTATGTCCATTGTGGTACTGAATTACCTTTCATAACAGTTAGGGTTGGGGCTAAAGTTAGGGCTAGGGTTGCGGCTAAAGTTAGGGTTAGAGTTGGGATTAGGGTTAGGGTTTGGATTAGGGTTGGTATTAGGGTTACGCTTGGGATTAGGGTTAGGTTTGGGATTAGGGTAAAGGTTAGGGTTGGGATTAGGGGTGTATTGGGATTGGGGTTAGGTTTCAGGTTAGGGTTGAGATTAGGATTTGGGGTGTAATGATTTAGGGTTTTGATTAGGGTTATGGTTAGGGTTGACATTAGGGTTCTTTTGGGGTTAGGGTTGTGATTATCGTTAGGGTTGTGATTAGAATTATGGATTGGGTTGGGATTAGGGTTAGGGGTATGTTGGGGTTAGGGTTGGAGTTAGAATTGGGGGGTTTCCACTGTTTAGGTACATCAGGGGGTCTCCAAACACGACAGCCAATTTTGCGCTCAAAAAGTCAAATGGTGCTCCCTCCCTTCTGAGCTCTGCCGTGCACCCAAACAGTGGTTTACCCCCACATATGGGGTACCAGCATACTCAGGACAAATTGGACAACTTTTGGGGTCCAATTTCTCTTGTTACCCTTGTGAAAATAAAAACTTGGGGGCTACAAAATCTTTTTTTTGTGGAAAATTTTTTATTTTTTTATTTTCACGACTCTGCATTCTAAACTTCTGTGAAGCACTTGGGCATTCAAAGTTCTCACCACACATCTAGATAAGTTCCATGGGGGGGTCTAGTTTCCAAAATGGGATCACTTGTGGGGGGTTTCCACTGTTTATGCACATCAGAGGCTCTCCAAACGCGATCTCTATTCCAGCCAATTCTACATTGAAAAAGTAAAACGACACTCCTTCTCTTCCAAGCTCTGCGGTGCGCCCATACAGTCGTTTACCCCCACATATGGGATATTGACGTACTCAGGAGAAGTTGCACAACAACTTTTGTGGTCTAATTTTTCCTGTTACCCTTGTGAAAATAAGAATTTGTGGGTGAAAAGATCATTTTTGTGTAAACAAATGCGATTTTTTTATTTTTTTATTTTCACGGCTCTACGTTATAAACTTCTGTAAAGCACTTGGGGGCTCAAAGTGCTCACCACACATCTAGATAAGTTCCTTAACCCCTTCATGACCTTGGGATTTTTCGTTTTTCCGTGTTCGTTTTTCACTCCCCTCCATAACTTTTTTATTTTTCCGTCAATTTGGCCATGTGAGGGCTTATTTTTTGCGGGACGAGTTGTACTTTTGAACGACATCATTTGGTTTTAGCATGTCGTGTACTAGAAAACGGGAAAAAAATTCCAAGTGCGGTGAAATTGCAAAGAAAGTGCAGTCCCACACTTGTTTTTTGTTTGGCTTTTTTGCTAGGTTCACTAAATGCTAAAACTGACCTGACATTATGATTCTCCAGGTCAGTACGAGTTCATAGACACCTAACATGACTGGGTTATTTTTTACCTAAGTGGTGAAAAAAAAATTCCAAACTTTGCTAAAAAAAAAATTGCGCCATTTTCCGATACTCGTAGCGTCTCCATTTTTCGTGATCTAGGGTCGGTTGAGGGCTTATTTTTTGCGTGCCGAGATGACGTTTTTAATGATAGCATTTTGGTGCAGATACGTTCTTTTGATCGTCCATTATTGCATTTTAATGCAATGTCGCGGCAACCAAAAAAAACGTAATTCTGGCGTTTCTAATTTTTTTTCTCGCTACGCCGTTTAGCGATCAGGTTAATGCTTTTTTTTAATTGATTGGGCGATTCTGAACGCGGTGATACCAATTATGTGTAGATTTGATTATTTTTTTTATTGATTTATTTTGATTGGGGCGAAAGGGGGGTGATTTAAACTTTTATATTTTTATTTTTTTCACATTTTTAACTTTTTTTTTTTTTTTTTACTTTTGCCATGCTTCAATAGCCTCCATGGGAGGCTAGAAGCAGGCACAGCACGATCGCCTCTGCTGTTCGCTGCTATGTAGCAGAAAATCAGGTGTGCTGTGAGCGCCGACCACAGGGTGGCGCTAACGGCGATCAGTAACCATAGAGGTCTCAAGGACCTCTATGGTTACAATGGAGAAGCATCACCGACTTCCGATCATGTGACGGGGTCGGCGATGCCGTCATTTCCGGCCGCCCGGCCGGATGCGGTAGTTAAATGCCGCTGTCTGCGTTTGACAGCGGCATTTAACTAGTTAATAGGTGCGGGCAGATCGCGATTCTGCCCGCGCCTATGACTGGCACATGTCAGCTGTTCAAAACTTTGATGCGGGCTCACCGCCGGAGCCCGCATCAAAGAGGGGCTTCTGACCTCGGACGTACTATCCCGTCCGAGGTCAGAAAGGGGTTAAGGGGTGTAGTTTACAAAATGGTGTCACTTGCGGGGGGCTTCCACTGTTTAGGCACATCAGGGGCTCTCTAAACGTGACGTGGTATCCAATCTCAATTCCAGGCAATTCTGCATTGAAAGTCAAACGGCGCTCCTTCACTTCCAAGTTCTGCGGTGCGCCCAAACAGTGGTTTACCCCCACATATGTGATATCGGCGTATTCAGGAGAAATTGCACAACACAATTTATGGTTTCATATCTGTTTTTACACTTGTGAAAATAAAAAAAAAATGGTTCTGAAGTAAAATGTTTGCAAAAAAAAGTTAAATGTTCATTTTTTCCTTCCACATTGTTTCAGTTCCTGTGAAGCACGTAAAGGGTTAAGAAACTTCTTGAATGTGGTTTTGAGAACCTTGAGGGGTGTAGTTTTTAGAATGGTGTCACACTTCATTATTTTCTATCATATAGACCCCTCAAAATGACTTCAAATGTGATGTGGTCCCTAAAAAAAATGGTGTTGTAAAAATGAGAAATTGCTGGTCAACTTTTAACCCTTAACTTCCTAACAAAAAAATATTTTGCTTCTAAAATTGTGCTGATGTAGAGTAGACATGTGGGAAATGTTATTAATTAACTATTTTTCGTGACATCTCTCTGATTTAAGGGCATAAAAATACAAAGTTTGAAAATTGCAAAACTTTAAAAATTTTCACCATATTTCCGTTTTTTTCATAAATAATCGCAAGTAATATCGGAGAAATGTTACCACTAACATGAAGTACAATGTCAAGAAAAAACAATGTCAGAATCAGCGGGATCCGTTGTAGCGTTCCAGAGTTATAACCTCATAAAGTGACAGTGGTCAGAATTGGCTCGGTCATTAAGTACCAAATTGGCTCTCACTAAGGGGTTAATATAATAGAAATAAGAGAAGAGACCGAAAAGGTCTAATACGTGAACAAAACCAAAACAAATGGGAAAGGCTATCATAATGTCCACAATCCCTCCAGCAGAGAGGGGACATGGAAGGATTAATAAATGCTAAGCGAGACTGTGAATACTACCACCTAGAGATAAGCTTAAAATAAGACTCATGAAGAGCCATGGACATGGTGGCAGAATAAGTCAAGGACATGGCCAGTTCCCAATCATCTAGAGCTACATGTATGGGGATTTTATAATTTTGAAATCATTATTAGACCACTAGTAGATATATTTTGCTGGGTGAGTTGGTTTTTAACCCCTTTCTGTCATTGGACGTACTATTCCGTCCATGTGGGGTGGGCCTTAATTCCCACGGACGGAATAGTACGTCCAACGCGATCGGCCGCGCTCACGGGTGGTTCGCGGCCGGGTGTCAGCTGCCTGTAGCAGCTGACGTCCGGCACTATGTGCCAGGAGCGGTCACGGACCGCCCCCAGCACATTAACCCCCGGCACACTGCGATCAAACATGATCGCGGTGTGCCGGCTGTATAGGGAAGCATGGCGTAGGGAGGGGGCTCCCTGTGTGCTTCCCTGAGACCCCCGCAACAACGCGATGTGATCGCGGTGCTGCGAGGGTCTCTTACCTTCCTCCCTGCAGCAGCCCCGGATCCAAAATGGCCGCGGCATCCGGGTCCGGCAGGGAGGGAGGTGGCTTACCAAGTGCCTGCTCAGAGCAGGCGCTTGGTAAGCCTGCAGCGCTGTAAGTCAGATCGCTGATCTGACAGAGTGCTGTGCAAACTGTCAGATCAGCGATCTGTGATGTCCCCCCCCCTGGGACAAAGTAAAAAAGTAAAAAAAAAAAAAAAAAATTCCACATATGTAAAATAAAAAAAAATAATTCCTAAATAAAGAAAAAAAAATATTCCCATAAATACATTTCTTTATCTAAAAAAACAAACAATAAAAGTACACATATTTAGTATCGCCACGTCCGTAACGACCCAACCTATAAAACTGTCCCACTAGTTAACCCCTTCAGTAAACACCGTAAGAAAAGAGGCAAAAAACAACGCTTTATTATCATACCGCTGAACAAAAAGTGGAATAACACGCGATCAAAAAGACAGATATGAATAAACATGGTACTGCTGAAAACGTCATCTTGTCCCGCAAAAAACGAGCCGCCATACAGCATCATCAGCAAAAAAATAAAAAAGTATAGTCCTCAGAATAAAGCGATGCCAAAATTATTTTTTCTATAAAAGTTTATCGTATAAAAGCGCCAAAACATAAAAAAAGAAATGAGGTACGCTGTAATCGTACTGACCCGAAGAATAAAAATGCTTCATCAATTTTACCAAACGCGGAACGGTATAAACTCCTCCCCCAAAAGAAATTCATGAATAGCTGGTTTTTGGTCATTCTGCCTCACAAAAATCGGAATAAAAAGCGATCAAAAAATGTCACGTGCCCGAAAATGTTACCAATAAGAACGTCAATTCGTCCCGCAAAAAACAAGACCTCACATGACTCTGTGGACTCAAATATGGAAAAATTATAGCTCTGAAAATGTGGTAATGCAAAAAATATTTTTTGCAATAAAAAGCGTCTTTCAGTGTGTGATGGCTGCCAATCATAAAAATCCGCTAAAAAAGCCGCTATAAAAGTAAATCAAACCCCCCCTTCATCACCCCCTTAGTTAGGGAAAAATTAAAAAATGTATTTATTTCCATTTTCCCGTTAGGGATAGGGCTAGGGTTAGGGTTAAGGCTACAGTTAGAATTGGGGATAAAGTTAGGGTTAGGGTTTGGATTACATTTACGGTTGAGGTTAGGGGTGTGTCTGGGTTAGAGGTGTGGTTAGGGTTACCGTTGGGATTAGGGTTTAAGGCTGTGTTTAGATTAGGGTTTCAGTTATAATTGGGGGTTTCCACTGTTTAGGCACATCAGGGGCTCTCCAAACGCGACATGGCGTCCGATCTCAATGCCAGCCAATTCTGCGTTGAAAAAGTAACACAGTGCTCCTTCCCTTCCGAGCTCTCCCGTGTGCCCAAACAGAGGTTTACCCCAACATATGGAGTATCAGCGTACTCAGGACAAATTGGACAACAACTTTTGGGGTCCAATTTCTCCTTTTACCTTGGGAAAATACAAAACTGGGGGCTAAATATAATTTTTGTGAAAAAATGATTTTTTATTTTTACGGTTCTGCATTATAAATTTCTGTAAAGCACTTGGTGGGTCAAAGTGCTCACCACACCTCTAGATAAGTTCCTTCGGGAGTCTACTTTCCAAAATGGTGTCACTTGTGGGGGGTTTCAATGTTTAGGCACATCAGTGGCTCTCCAAACGCAACATGGCGTCCCATCTCAATTCCAGTCAATTTTGCATTGAAAAGTCAAATGGCGCTCCTTCGCTTCCGAGCTCTGTCATGCTCCCAAACAGTGGTTTACCCCCACATACGGGGTATCGGCGTACTCAGGACAAATTGTACAACAACTTTTGGGGTCCATTTTCTCCTGTTACCTTTGAAAAAATAAAACAAATTGGAGCTGAAGTAAATTTTGTGTGAAAAAAAGTTAAATGTTCATTTTTATTTAAACATTCCAAAAATTCCTGTAAAACACCTGAAGGGTTAATAAACTTCTTGAATGTGGTTTTGAGCACCTTGAGGGGTGCAGTTTTTAGAATGGTGTCACACTTGGGTATTTTCTATCATATAGACCCCTCAAAATGACTTCAAATGAGATGTGGTCCCTAAAAAAAAAAAAAAATAATGTTGTAAAAATGAGAAATTGCTGGTCAACTTTTAACCCTTATAACTCCCTAACAAAAAAAAATATTGGTTCCAAAATTGTTCTGATGTAAAGTAGACATGTGGGAAATGTTACTTATTAAGTATTTTCTGTGACATCTGTGATTTAATTGCATAAAAATTCAAAGTTGGAAAATTGCGAAATTTTCAAAATTTTTGCCAAATTTCTGTTTTTTTTTTCCACAAATAAACGCAGGTTATATCAAAGAAATTTTACCACTATCATGAAGTACAGTATGTCACAAGAAAACAATGTCCGAATCACTGGGATCCGTTGAAGCGTTCCAGAGTTATAACCTCATAAAGGGACAGTGGTCAGAATCGTAAAAATTGGCCCGGTCATTAGCGTGCAAACCACCCTTGGGGGTAAAGGGGTTAAAGACTCTGTCCATTTTACCATAAAATGTACTGAAAATTGGGGGGGGAAAAATCCAAGTGTGGAGAAATGGTGAAGAAAATGTAAGATTTTTGGTGTAAGTAATGCCACTGCTCATCATGAATTTAAGCTGGGGTATCAGATCCAGATCCACACGCTTTGTTGGAGCTGGGGGAATATGTTGTGAAAACGCCAAAAGCCACACAAATTTTGCACACAATTGTGCCAGCTTTCTGTGATTTTTACATCTGTTTTGTGACATCAAAGCCTTGATAAATCATGCCACAGTGTGTGGGGAGTGCTGTGTGTAGTGCGTGCTGTTGGGATGGTCTTTCACTATATGGATTTATATATAGGAATACAGACTGATCAATGACTCCTCTGCTCTGAGTGCAGTCATCTGTATCCATCACGGTAATCTGTGAAATCCCATTGTCTGGTCAGGAGAACATGGTTATTTCTATAAGGTTCAGAACATAATTGTAATGTAGAAAAAGTATTCTGAAAGATTGTTCTGATAAATGATAACCTAAACGTTAGGAGGTGTCATGTATCGGCAAAATCCTTCTGCGACTTTGACTCTTGGTATTCTCCTGGAGTTCTGAGTTATGGGGGGGGATTTAAACTTGTGTGTGTGTGTGTATATTGCACATGCACACACACACACAACACACACACACACACACACACAAGTTTGAATCCCCCCTCTCCCACATAACTGAGAACTCCAAAAGATAATAAGTTTATATATACTATAGTAGTTTTTTTTTTTTTTCTTTTTTTTTTTTTACCGCTGGGGGTGAACCTGCAGTTGTTAGCTGACTTTTGAGGCTGGGTAAAGTGTGAGGCCATCAACAGTAATGGGAGTGATTAATGGTTGGTTGGTTTGATGGAGATGGTGGCAAGAAAAGTTTTCTCCATGTTGATCTACAAGGTGAGCGGAAAGGGTAAATTTCTGATTGACAAGCTGGAGGCTGGAGTTTTGAGTAACAGAGAGCTGCATTCTGTTCCACGGGTATATTTGAATATCATCAAAGTGGTACTGAAGGGTATGGCCAAGAGTTTGGATGAAGAGGAGTAGGGGCCAGTGGCAGGTTTGATGTGACACAAAGATGATGAGTGAGGCTGTGTTAGATAGGTAATCATGACTTCGGTGGAGATTTTTTTTAAAGATTAGAAGGATAAGACCGATTATAGAAGGTCAAAGAGCGAGCTTGATGAGCGGTTGGAGGACAGGTTAAGGTGGACATGTTGTTCAAACAGTTTTGGGAGTAGGGAGTCAGCTAGATGACAGCGATGTTTTCTCGGATGGGTTTGAATGGAAACTAGGTATTACTTGAGCCACCACATTGTGTAAATGGATGAAAAGTTGCATTGAATGCATCGTCATGCTGTATTACATTTGGGTGCTTTGTATTATCTGCGATTAATTTTCTTTTTCCTTCTTTCTACAGATTTGTCCTGATCTGTTCTGGTGAATGCATAACACAAACAGCCTGTTTACAAAAATATTTGCATGGGCTTCTACTCCACCTTGGTCAAGACGTAACTTTTGTTGTTCTTTGGAGTTTTTTATTTAAATTGAAATGCCCTGACTGAAGTGTTCAAAGCTGAAAGGCAGCAGGATGAATGTAGATAATGTGGCGGAATCAACCAGGAATGGATTTGGGTCCCCATTACTATATGATGACGAAGGCAATGGAAATGATGGTGCAGAGAAGATTCCAAAGTGCACAAAGTGTGAACAAAACCTAAACACCATATTTGATAGCAATGGCAGAAGCATTGAAGATAGTAATGATTCTTTGCTAAAGTGTCACAATGGATTGGAGATGGAAAGTACCGTGGACTATATAAAAAACACAGATGGTGATTGTATAACAGCCACGGGTTCGGAGTATATAAAAACAATAGATCTGGAGGAAACAGTGGATTATGTTAATAAGGAATACTCTGAGAAAATCAGTTTATTGTCCAGTAAGATTATTTTGCCTGCACAATATGCATCCACCACAAATCCCGGTGTTTCACCAAATAAGCACATTAATCAGAATGTTGAAGACTCTATGCCTTATGTACAAAAGTCAAAAGAAGCACAAAATAAGAAAATGGATAGTTCAAGGACTTCTCATTTCAATATAAAGCAAACTGATGAACCCTGTGAAAATGTCCTCATGGAGCAGGTAGAGGTGGATTCCCCATTTTCTAAACACAAGGATACTGAGGTACCAACATTAAGCGTGTTCTCCCTGTCATTCGACTTAAGTAATGAAGAACTTGTGAGGAAAAATAGTCTTGCTTCTAGTGACTCTGAAAAGCCAATGAGTGCTTCTATACTCGAATCTTCCATGTTACCCAATACCTCCACTGAAGTGTTTTCAGGGTCCTTGAAATGGACAAACAATCTACATGGTAACTATCCAAATGTGGAACAGTCCAGCAAAGACTTGAAAGACTTGAGTAATTTTGAAGTGCCTCCACATAATAAAGATTCCAAAGAAAGGGTGCTGAACAGTATGGGTGAGGAGTGTATAGATCTTGTAACTATCGCAGATGTTCCCACTGGCAATATGCCTACAGAGGACAGTGAAAGAGTCTGCCAACCACTAAACAAAATCGGCTCAGTTGTTAAAGTACAGGACTCAAATAAAAATAACTTGTGCTCTACTCCAGGGTCAGAAGAAGCCATCATTCCAGTTCTAAAGATAGAGGAAAATGATATTGCAACCAAAAACTTAAAAGGTGTCCTGGTTGAAGACACTGGCTCCGATAAGTCCTCTGGTGGTACGCAATCTTTAAGCCCCGAGTCAAAAGACTTTTTAAATAACCTAACTGGACACACCTGTGAGGACACTTTCTTAATTGCAAGTCCCTGTTCAGAAACTGATGCCAAGGCATACACATCTACACCTCTGCCAGAGTCCAAAAATATGACTTTCTGTGTTCCATTGCTGGATATTGGACGGATTGAGAAAACAAAAAATCCAAATTCCGTGAAGGACGTAAACCGTTTCAATGGTCTAGATACTGTTAAATCTTGCCCTGGCAATGGTGCAGCAAGACAAGCAAATAGGAAGCCAGCCATGGTACCATCCGTTCTGAAAGGCAAAAAAACTGAATTGGTGAATTTTCCAAAACCCAACTTTAAAAATGTAAGGGCAAAAGTCCTGAGTAGACCTGCATTAATCGCAAGGGATTGTCCTTCTTCTGCTTCAAAACAGTCTCCAAGGTCCCCGCAGTCTCAGTCTAATGTCTCTTCACCTGTAGCGTCACCTCGGTCCTCTGCTTCTACCATCAAAACATTAAAGAAAAAACCTGTTCCTGATCAGGACCTGAGAGCTGAGGCTGCTATTGCTAAATCTCAGAAGCAGCCAATTAGTAAGCTGCTCTTCCCTGGCCAAACTGCACATGCCCCAACCCATACTAAATATGCTTTAGGTAAAGTTCCCAGAGCGGCTGTGTCGAAGCAGACACCTGATGAGATTGAGAGAGCGAGTTCTTCGAATTCAACGCGCTCCTCTGGATCAGCGGCGGTCGTAACCTGCACAGCCAGAGTGACAGAACAGAAGGGAGACAAGGCGAAAACCAGTTCAAAGACTGCCACTGTGAATGGTGTACACATGGGGCCGGACAAAACGGAGCAGAACGGCCTTATCGAAGCTCCATATGAAAGAAATGAATTGCAGAATGGAGATGGCTCTTCTGGTGATATATTTGGCAACGTATCAGTAAGTGTGCCTTGTATGTATTGTTCTTTGCACTTGTACATACTCAATCTTCATAGTTGTAGGTACTATCTAAGTTTTCTTCTACCCCCTGGAATGCATTATTTTATTATGAGTTTATACGAAATGTAAGTTTTGTTCACTCAAGATATGAGGAAATTGCAATTTGAGCATTTCCAGATGATCGCATCTCCAACTCTTGTATTTTTTGCATCCCATATTTCTGGAAAAGTAGCACAATACTCTACATTGGGCCTCAGTGCTTTGTCCATATAAACATCCTGCATGATTGTGAAGATCATATTTCATGTCCTTTCTGCCAAGACCGCAAGTATCTCTGCAGTGGCCAAACTCCTTCCAGACCATCCTGCTCACGCATTGTGCTTTTGTTTGCTCCCCGTCCGGTTATCCTGAGCTTCTAGGTTTTATGTTTCCAACAACATGAGACAGAAGGGCACTACTGGGAACCAGCGATGTTCTGGGCTAGGAATTTGTTCTCCTCGTTAGACGGTAACGGCTGGCTCACCTAATGTACAAGACACTGGGTATTTTCAGCTTCATGATATTACTGTTACATAATTGGGAGAGGAGTTGGTGGCGGAGTCCTTTTTTAGTTTTCTGGGTGGTTCTTATTGTTGAACACGAGCCAAGGCAGAAGTGTTTTGATCTGTCAAGTACGTACTGACAGTATTTTTTTTTTTTTCTTCTTGTCATTCTAAGCCTGCCCTAAGGGAAGGTGCTTCAGATCAGGGTAGAGGAATGTCCTGTTCTACAGGCTTATACGTGATCTTGGCTCAGATCTGAAAAAAATGCAGAATTTCCAAAGAACACATTAAATTATAGCTTAACACGGAATGTACAATGAATGTTATTAACTACTTTATTTTGCACCATTAACTAGCCAAAGAAGTAAAAAAATAAATAAAAATAATAAACACCTAATTTATGGTGTGATAGACTTATTTAAAAGTGAAATAAAGTTCTAAAATTGGCTTCTTTTTTTTTTTTACTTTGTCCTAAAATTGCCCTTGATAAGTTCAAAATAGACTGTTTTGGTCACATAGAAAATTTTATTTTTGTAGATCTAATGTTGATCCTGTACCAACTGCATAACAGAACCAGAAGATTTAATGTTGCCGGACATCAGTGGCACCCGATGGATTCCATCGGTTAGAAGAATGTGGTTGTTCCCATTTTCTACACCTTATTTTGTTGTTAAAATGGACAGATAGTCCACCAGTTAAAGGTGGAATGACAGAAGAATTTTGGCTAGTCTATGAAATTCTAATGCTCCAATTACTTGAGAATGACGTGTTTTACGCTGGTCTTGATGAACAGCGCTGATCTTTCAGCTGCCGTGTGTAACTGCAAGAAATGGACGACAATCTGTGACTAGAGTAGATCTGTTGTCATTTCTGCCATTTTTGTGGTGTAACCTATGAGTTTTCTGAATGTGCTTGGCCACACCGCCTCCGTGCAATATTTTGCCCACTTTTCAATAAGTTAGCAGACTGGTGTAAAAAAATACCCAATCACATAAATTGTGACTTTTCAAGTAGGGCTGTGGAGTCAGTATAAAATGGACCAACTCCGACTCCTAAATTATGTAATAAATTGGTAGAGTAGTTACAAGCAGGATGTGTTGTAAATGTTTTCATAAGTATTTGGTAAAGTTATGAAATGTCCTATAAATGTCTGTTCTGTTCCTGATCTGAGGATCTGGGCTTTTAGCTGATAAATCTGTGCTGCACTTTATGTACATGCTGAGTAGTGACCAGTGCTGTGGAGTTGGGTAATTGCGGAGTCAGCGGTTTGACTTAGAGTCCATAGGCCTGGTTTCAAGTGGTTTAACGCCAGAAGTCTGGTGACAATCTTCTTGGTGAATTTAGCCCTGCAACTGGGATCGCACCTGTTGATTTTTTGAGTCCGTGTCAGAAGTGGATTCTACAGAAAAGAAAATAAGTTATTACTTTGGATCTCCGATTCCCTCTAGATCTTCTTTGAGGCTTGCGTCTGGCGCTTGCATCAGCTCGGGCCCCCGTGTTGCGGTTTACATTTGCAGGCCTGGCTGTTTAAGCAGCAGTAAATGCAGTAGTCCTTGGTTATCTCCATTCTTACCTTATATCTTCATCCCTTCAGGCAACAAGAATCCCTTTCTATGTACACACAAAGCGTGTCGGTCAAAGACTGATCCCAATAATGGTGTGGATGCTTATTATGTAAACACTGGCTAGTACTAATTAGGAGCTGAGCTGTATTCACACATCCTTTGTAGGTTGAACTGAGGTCACGTTAATATTGGTACAGTTTTTTTTGTATGTATTTTGCTTAACTACTTAGTCGACTTGTCACCAGGTCAAAAGTGGAAGGTTTTTCTTATTGTATTCCTTCTGCCTCACTTATTCCTTTTTCTTTAAATCCACCATACACTTTCAGATGAGTGTTCCTTTTTTTATTTATGGATAATTATTATCTTTACCAAGTGGGTGTGGCTCAAAAGGTAATAATGGAGACAATCCTAAAGACACACCCCAGGATAATCTTGTGAGCTCCACCCCCTTGGTAAAGGCCATTAAAGAATAGCTCTAAATAAAAGACCCATATGGTGACTTGAAAAAATAAGAATGAATGTCCTATGGGGAGCAGCAGAAAAAAAGAATTTGTGCAAAAACTGAGCACTATTGACATGTCCACAATAAGGAGCAGTGTACATGGTATAGTTGCTGTGCCTGTAATCGTGACTGACCATGTCATTGTGGAGATGCTGGACCACCGGACCATTGCTGTACCGTTACATTACAAAAGTATAGGGTGAGGGTAAACTAGTGTCGGGGGCTACACATATACCCCCGCCATCACCAATTTGTGGCGGAGCTTACACAGTTGCAGCTCTCTGGTGCTCCCGTTACCCTCATGTTAGTCAGAGAACTGCACCTAGGATAAGTATATATACACTGCTCAAAAAAAAAATAAAGGGAACACTTAAACAGAATATAACTCCAAGTAAATCAAACTTCTCTGAAATTAAACTGTCCACTTAGGAAGCAACACTGATTGACAATCAATTTCACATGCTGTTGTGCAAATGGAATAGACAACAGTTGGAAATTATTGGCAATTATCAAGACACTCAATAAAGGAGTGGTTCTGCAGGTGGGGATCAGACCACATCTCAGTACCAATGCTTTCTGGCTGATGTTTTGGTCACTTTTGAATGTTGGTTGTGCTTTCACACTCGTGGTAGTATGATACAAACTCTACAACCCACACAAGTGGCTCAGGTACTGCAGCTCATCCAGGATGGCACATCAATGTGAGCTGTGGCAAGATGGTTCTGTGTCTGTCAGCGTAGTCTCCAGAGGCTGGAGGCACTACCAGGAGACAGGCCAGTACACCAGGAGACATGGAGGGGGCCGTAGGAGGGCAACAACCCAGCAGCAGGACCGCTACCTCAGCCTTTATTTAAGGAGGAACAGGATGAGCACTGCTAGAGCCCAGCAAAATGACCTCTAGCAGGCCACAAATGTGCATGTGTCTGCACAAATGTTAGAAACCGACACCATGAGGATGGTCTGAGTGCCCGACCTCCACAGATGGGGGTTGTGCTCACAGCCCAACACCGTGCAGAACGCTTGGCATTTGTCTCAGAACACCAGGATTGGCAAATTCACCACTGGCACCCTGGGCTCTTCACAGATGAAAGCAGGATCACACTGAGCACATGTGATAGACGTGAAAAAAGTCTGTGGACGTCATGGAGAGTGATCTGCCTGCAACGTCCTTCAGCATGACGGTTTGGCAGTGGGCCAGTAATGGTGTGGGGTGGCATTTCTTTGGAAGGCCGCACAGCCCTCCATGTGCTCGCCGGAGGTAGCCTGACTGCTATTCGGTACCAAGATGAGATCTTCAGACCCCTTGTGAGACCATATGCTGGTGTGGTTGGCCATGGGTTCTTCCTAATGCAGGACAATGCCAGACCTCATGTGGCTGGAGTGTGTCAGCAGTCCCTGCAGGATGAAGGCATTGAAGCTATGGACTGGCCCATTCATTCCCCAGACCTGAATCTGATTGAACACATCTGGGACATCATGTCTCGCACCATCCACCAACATCACGTTGCACCACAGACTGTCCAGGAGTTGGCAGATGCTTTAGTCCAGGTCTGGGAGGAAATCCCTCAGGAAACCATCCGTCGCCTCATCAGGAGCATGCCGAGGTGTTGTAGGGAGGTCATTCAGGCACGTGAAGGCCACACACTACTGAGCATCATTTCCTTGTCTTGAGGCAATTCCACTGAAGTTGGATCAGCCTGTAACTTCATTTTCCACTTTGATTTTGAGCATCATTCCAACTCCAGACCTCCGTGGGATATTAGTTGTGATTTACGTTGATCATTTTTAGGCTTTATTGTTCTCAACACATTCCACTATGTAATGAATAAAGATTTACAACTGGAATATTTCACTCCGTGATATCTAGGATGTGGGATTTTAGTGTTCCCTTAATTTTTTTGAGCAGTATAAAGTACAGACCAAAAGTTTGGACACGCCTCATTTAAAGATTTTTCTGTATTTTCAGGACTATGAAAATTTTAAATTCACACTGAAGGCATCAAAACTATGAATTACCACACATGGAATTATATACTTAAAGGGACACTGTCACCTGAATTTGGAGGGAACAATCTTCAGCCATGGAGGCGGGGTTTTGGGGATTTTGATTCACCCTTTCCTTACCCGCTGGCTGCATGCTGGCTGCAAAATTGGATTGAAGTTCATTCTCTGTCCTCCGTAGTACATGCCAGCGCAAGGCAATCTTGCCTTGCGCAGGCGTGTACTATGGAGGACAGAGAATGAACTTCAATCCAATTTTGCAGCCAGCATGCAGCCAGCGGGTAAGGAAAAAGTGAATCAAAAACCCCAAAACCCCGCCTCCATGGCTGAAGATTGTTCCCTCCAAATTCAGGTGACAGTGTCCCTTTAAAAAAAAGTGTGAAACTGAAAATGTCTTATATTCTAGGTTTTTCAAAGTAGCCACCTTTTGCTTTGATGACTGCTTTGCACACTCTTGGCATTCTCTTGATGAGGTTCAAGAGGTAGTCACCGGAAATGGTTTTCACTTCACAGGTGTGCCCTGTTAGGTTTAATTAGTGGGATTTCTTGCCTTATAAATGGGGTTGGGACCAGCAGTTGTGTTGTGCAGGAGTCTGGTGGATACACAGCTGATAGTCCTACTGAATAGACTGTTAGTTTGTATTATGGCAAGAAAAAAGCAGCTAAGTAAAGAAAAACGAGTGGCCATCATTACTTTAAGAAATGAAGGTCAGTCAGGCCGAAAAATTTGGAAAACTTTGAAACTGTCCCCAAGTGCAGTTGAAAAACAATCAAGCGCCACAAAGAAACTGGCTCACGTGAGGACCGCCCCAGGAAAGGAAGGCCAAGAGTCACCTCTGCTTCTGAGGATAAGTTTATCCAAGTCACCAGCCTCAGAAATGGCAGGTTAACAGCAGCTCAGATTAGAGACCAGGTCAATGCCACAATGAGTTCTAGCAGCAGACATATCTCTACAACAACTGTTAAGAGGAGACTTTGTGCACCATGCCTTCATGGTAAAATAGCTGCTAGGAAACCACTGCTAAGGACAGGCAACAAGCAGAAGAGACTTGTTTGGGCTAAAGATCAGTGGAAATCTGTGCCTTGGTCTGATGAGTCCAAATTTGAGATGTTTGGTTCCAACCACCATGTCTTTGTGCGACGCAGAAAAGGTGAACGGATGGACTCTACATGCCTGGTTCCCACCGTGAAGCATGGAGGAGGAGGTGTGATGGTGTGGGGGTGCTTTGCTGGTGACACTGTTGGGGATTTACTCAAAATTGAAGGCATACTGAACCAGCATGGCTACTACAGCATCTTGCAGCGGCATGCTGTTTAGTTGGACCATCATTTATTTTTCAACAGGACAGTGACCACAAACACACCTCCAGGCTGTGTAAGGGCTATTTGACCAAGAAGGAGAGTGATGGGGTGCTACACCAGATGACCTGGCCTCCAGTCACCAGACCTGAACCAAATTGAGATGGTTTGGGGTGAGCTGGTCCGCAGAGTGAAGGCAAAAGGGCCAACAAGTGCTAAGCATCTCTGGGAACTCCTTCAAGATTGTTGAGACCATTTTCGGTGACTACCTCTTGAAGCTCATCAGGAGAATGCAAAGCAGTCATCAAAGCAAAAGGTGGCTACATTGAAGAACCTAGAATATGAGACACATTTTCTGTTGTTTCACACTTTTTAGGTATACAATTCCACATGTTAATTCATTAGTTTTTGATGCCTTCAGTGTGAATTTACAATTTTCATAGTCATGAAAATACAGAAAAATCTTTAAATGAGAAGGTGTGTCCAAACTTTTGGTCTGCCCGGTATGTGTGTGTATATGTATATAGGCTGCCAACAGTTCTTAGTTAGATATAAGCCCAGTCTGTTATCAAGCTATATCTGGTCAGAGACCAACCTAGCATATAAGTACTTCCTTAACTCAAGGACATGGGAAATTGGGTTTTGAGATGAAAAAAGCAGCCCAAAATTAATTGATATTTTAATTGCCAAAAGGTGCACTAGATAATACAAATAAATACCGAATAATATACAGAAATTGTAGCCAGAAGTACAGATAAATGTAGGGTACAGGTATGGGTTTGCAGTTAGCTGTATGTGTCATGATGCGGTTTCTTATAGCTTCTGGGTCCCAGGGAAGCGCTTGAGTCCACAGGTACTTTCTTAGTTTCTGGTCCGTCTCCACGCATGATGTGACGTGGCTTCTGTGGCAGAACAATGACTCTGGCTAAAGGTGTGTGGTTATCTTTTAACCCCTAGCTCGCCCCCTACCAAAGTTCCCACCGCCCCTCTGGGTTGGACTAAAATCTCCTTTGACCTCCTAGCTGAAATAATTCTCCATATTTCGGATGGGTCATAACTTCCTAGTGGTAGGTCCTAACAGGACGACTGACATCTCCACGGGTTCGTTGTGGCCGGACTGATATGGAGAGTCCAAACTTGGGTCGGCTAAGTGGTTCTGGAGAGCCAGTCTCGATAACTCAGCATGATTCTGTTGGTATATTAGGCTTAACCCTGAGGTGCACGGAACTCTCATAATTCATCTCTCTAGGTGCATGTGTTGCTCCATCTAGAGTTTCCATTGACAGCTGGCCGCTTTGCACAAAAGACAGCAGGGGGCCCAGCTCTGTTCCTCTTCGCCTTAATTAACACGTGGCCTCAATTCTCTGGCCATATAGCTAAAGGCCCCTTCACATTAAGCGACGCTGCAGCGATACCGACAACGATCCGGATCGCTGCAGCGTCGCTGTTTGGTCGCTGGAGAGCTGTCACACAGACCGCTCTCCAGCGACCAACGATGCAGGTAACCAGGGTAAACATCGGGTAACTAAGCGCAGGGCCGGAAAGCAGAGCGGTGACGTCACCGCTCTGCTTTCCGGCTGACCGACGCTCACAGCCAGTACAGGAGGAGAGCAGAGCACAGCGCTGGAGGACAGACGGCTGTAGGTAAGTATGTATTGTTTGTTTTTGTTTTTACTTTTAGGATGGTAACCAGGGTAAACATCGGGTTACTAAGCGCGGCCCTGCGCTTAGTTACCCGATGTTTACCCTGGTTACCAGTGAAGACATCGCTGGATCGGTGTCACACGCCGATCCAGCGATGTCAGCGGGAGAGCCAGCGACCAAAGAAAGGTCTGGCCCTCTAGCTCCGACCAACGACATCACAGCAGGATTCTGATCGCTGCTGTGTGTCAAACTAAACGATATCGCTAGCGAGGACGCTGCAACGTCACGGATTGCTAGCGATATCGTTTAGTGTGAAGGTACCTTTAGTCCTGTTCTGTTGGGAATTTGTGTACTGATGTCAAGGGTGGTGGCCACAATTCAGGGCTGACAGGAGATCTCTGGATAATCTATTGGGCCTAAATTAATAAATCCAAAATGGAGTCTCCCTCGTCCCTCACATATAGTGTAAAAGAACAAGATTTTTAATTTCTGACCTTTATCAGAGAGACCTTATATACCTTAAATATTTTCCCAAAAAATACTTAAACTAATCCCGCTCCCTAAATTATAATGTAAATCTTCAAAAATAAAATGCTAAAACACCTCTTAGTCATTTGTGTAACCCGCAGTATATATAATAAACACACAGATGCCGTTACTGTATATGGTGTGTAAATATTATGCCATGGTAATGTATAAGTGTATTTGTTTTTGTTTTTTAAATTGGACTTTCTGGGATGTAAGAGTCTGCTCCATTAGCTCCTACTGCATATTGTGTAAAAGCTCAGGCACACAACCAATTTTCTCATCAGCGTGCTATCGGTTATTGCAGGTAGCCCTTGGACCTATTCAATTCTGTGGGGCTGTGTCCCATATCCTGCACTATTTGGTGGCATAGAATAAAATCCATTTAGAAAAGGTGATGTTTGCTAAAGGTGGTTGGTAATTTCATGCCAAGAGCTCCGATCGGTACTGGATGCCATTGTATTAGATAAGAATAGCGGTGCCTTTGTGAGGTGGCCTGGAGAGCGTTGTGACCTGGCCACTTAGCCCCATTATGGAGCATGGACTGAGACTTGACAAGCATTTCATATAAATCCATGTAATCTTATCAAGATGTGTACGATAATGCGCTTTCTCAACTGGTGTGTGAAGTGTTTTTTCTCCTTTGTACACTGGAGGTGTGGGAGGGGTGTAAAATTGGCGTGAAACTGTATCACTTTACTACGTAAAAAGCAGTTGAGGTGAGATCTTGCCTAGGGCGGTGATGAATTACATTTTCGCGTGCAGTTCTGGGAGTGATCTTGGCTTCCAGTGCAAGAATTTTACAATAAAGCTTTTTTTTGGGAGCTCGGATAAATGCAGTATAGTAAATGAGAAGTAATTGAGTTCTGATGACCCACTTAAACATAGATTTGCAGACTGCACAGCTAACCATGTCAATGTTAATTTCATGACTTCAGCTTGTGTTGCATGAAGCACCAAAGAGCCGGTGATGTTTTTTTATTTGTGTCCTCACAATTTCTATTTATTCTATAGTCTAAAAACACCAACGGGAAACAAAACCATTGTTGATCATGTATGTAAAAAAGCACAATGCCATGACTGGTCCCACGGGAGCAGTTTTAAGAGTCCTATATTTGGGGCTCTAAACCACTTTCTGCATCACACAGAAAATAGCTTTCAGCCATTCCCTCTCAGACTTTCTGGTCTGAACAGTCCTAAAATGTGATCGTTTGCGTCTGGCCCTAGTATAAAACTGCTAGCTAGACAAAACTGGCATAGATAAACCCAGCTCTTTTTGACATATGTGAAAGCATGTCCATCTTTGTGTTTTTTCCCCCTCTGTCTTGTGATCTAAAACACCTGGAATTAAGGAATTGCCCCAGTATATTAAATTACTTGCATGCTGTTGATTAGCATTTCTGTCCATATAACTGAATCGTTACTATAAATAGGAATGAAACAAAATAATTACAGGCTTATTTAAAGCACCACTTCAACGTTTGTTTTTTATGTGCAGCACTGGAGTGGTGTTGTAGCAGACAGGGAGTGGTTAGGTAAGCCCCAGGAGGATACTGGGAAAGTTGTTGTTGCGGTGTTCTGGACATCCAAGAGTAAGGTGTGTGCTAGTCTTCTGTTAGACTGAAGTCAGACAAGCTGTATAGCTCCGTTCTTCCTGGGAAGCGATGGCTGTAATTATAGAAGCATTCAGGACAGCCAGGAGTATCTTTATTACCTAAACATAGAAGTGAGAGAGCTACAGCACTGGACTCATTCCCCTCCCTTCACTTCATTGCATGAGCAAGGTACAGTTCTGCTTAGGTTAAGACACGTGTTTGAAGAGAAGTTATCTGTGCAGAGAAATGATCTGTGAAGAGACTTTCATATATATTGATGCATTGCATGAGAAGCGATTCTGTGTTATGAAAAGAAGCTTGAATAAAAAAACCCTGTGATAAACTAAAGTTCAGAACAGTCATAGCTGTGTACCTGTAAATCATTACCTCCTCTCTACTGTGAAGAATTAATAATTAATGGTTGTCCTGAGTAAGATTTCCCCAGGATTCCAAAATAAAATGTTTCCTTAGTATAGCCTTCATATGCTGAGTGGCATGCATGCAACATTTGCCAGCTGCTGTCTTCTGTTACCAGCACCGCTTTGGTCGATCTCCAGTAGTTTGTGGAATCGCGTATGCTCTGTTTGCTGGAGGTCACTTTTGAAAAGAAGTCTGAGAGCCTCAGTCTGGCTCTAGTAGCCTTAAATTGAGAACTTATGACTGTTGCCTCTAACTTATTGTCAGTCACTAGATGGCGGATTGAGACCGAACCGGCACTGGTATCAGCTGAAGATGGTGGGCGATGAGTAACACTAGGACAGGGACCGAAGATTAGAAGCACCACTTCAGCACTGCAATAAAAAAAAACTTTAAAAAGCTCGAGTGGTGCGTTAAAGCGGGCACATGCTTCTGTTCTCAATGCACAGCAGTGTAACCTGCCCACCTGGCTTTGCAGAGAATAGGCAAAGGTAGCGCTGCAGCGCCTTAGTTCTCAGATCATTTGGAGGTCTCGGGGGTCAGACCTCCATGGATCTTGGAAATATGCCATCCCTTTATAAAATTGAAATAACCCTTTGAAGGGATTATGAGGAATCGAACCCTCAAACTGCCACTAATCTGTTATCTGGGACAGCAGCAGTTTACAATAATGCGCTTCTACACTCAGCAGATTTAGAATTGTGCTGAAAAAGAACCTTGGTTGTTGTATTGGAGTAGGAGAGCAGGTTTTTCCACCAACATAGAAGAGGATTCTTTACTGTTAGGGCAGTGAGAATCTGGAATTCCTGAGGAGGTGGTGATGGCGAACTCAGTCGAGGGGTTCGAGAGGTTTGGATGTCTTCCTGGAGCGTAATAGTATTGTATCTTACAGTTATTAGGTTCTTTAGAAGGACATAGATTGGGGGTTTTATTCTGACGGAATATAGGCTGAACTGGATGGCAAATGTCTTTTTTGCTAACTATTAAAATACTTGTGAGGAGCCACAAGGGTATAACCGATTGCTGGCTGTATCGCTCTAAAATACTTCAGACGTCAAGCAGAGCATGTTTTCGTCCTTCCTGGGTTCTACTCTGGCTCAACGCCGCTGCTTTGGTTTCTGTGTTTTGGATGCAGCCATAATATCTTGTCAACATTATGCCTGAACTCTAGTGCCACCTATAGGAAGCAGCAATCCTAAAAGTCAATATCGACCCTTTACCGAACCTTGTCACATGACTTGGGATAAAAGCCAAACCAGAATCTCAATTTGCAGACAAGAGTTTCGGAGTGTTGCCTGTCGTCAGTACAAGAAACATGATGATACACAATAGATAGGAACTCTGTATTAGCCTGAGCAGATAGTCGTCATAGTCCTCTGGAGCTCTGTTTACAGCCTATAAATGCAACTCTTGTAGATGCTGATGGTAAATGTTGATCCAAACCTGCTGTCAGACCGGGATGGCAAGGGCCAACCAGTAACTTTGACTGTGTGGGTCCACCGTTCAATTACAGGAAAATATTGCATTACTCTCTCAATTTTACCTCTGCTTCTATATGATGAACTAGGTAGTTGGTCACATGAATGATGAGATGCTGCTCTTGTCTGTACATGAAGAATTGGATGTATTGGGCCAACTACTGCTCATGATGGGCAGTTGGTGACGTGTTTCTGCACAGAGGCCTACCGGGAGATCCACCGGTTCCCCAGTGGGCCAGTCCGAGCCTACAGGCAATATTCTTCTCAACCTTCTCTCTAGTTCCTGCTGATAATTGGACCTGTCAGAAATCTTTCACTGTTTCTGTCCAAATATCAAGACAGTTTGGATGTTACGAGAATGGTTTCTTTGAGTTTTGAGTTTTAGGCTACTTTCACACTAGCGTCGGAATCTCCCCGTCGCAATGCGTCGGGCAGAGATTCCGACGCTAGCGTTTAACGCACTGCACAACGGAGGCAGCAGATGCATTTCTCCGGCGCATCCGCTGCCCCATTGTGAGGTGCGGAGAGGTGGGGGCGGAGTTCCGGCCGCACATGCGCGGTCGGAAAAAGCGGTCCGTCAGGAGCAAAAAACGTTACATGTAGCGTTTTTTGCTCCAGACGGTCCTCCAAAGCACGACAATCCGTCGCAATGCGTCGTCAATACAAGTCTATGGGGAAAAACGCATCCTGCAAGCACTTTTGCAGGATGCGTTTTTTCTGCAAAACGACGCATTGTGACGGATTGCAGTTAACGCTAGTGTGAAAGTAGCCTTACCTTAATTTTTAGCTGGTAACCAAACAGAAGCACTCTGACTAATGCAATTACTGCCGACAGTGTTGCATAACCATTCAGTTTGTTTTAGTTACCGCTTATTCTACCTGGAGCCGTTGGCTACAATGAGCTGTAGACTCCCGGCATGTTTTGTTGGAGAGGTCAAAGTCGGAGAGCCGAAAATAAGATTTTCTTCACCTAAAAGCCTGGAGGGTTTGACTGAAAGAAATAGGAGAAGTCCGTTTTAATCCTCTCTGCGAGCAATTAGCTAAGAAAACAATTACCTCTGCATTCCTGTAGTTGGCTGCAAGACGCGCTCCGCACTCCTGCTCACCCTGCTCAAATCTCTGGATTAGGAGCTGACAACCAGTGAACTGGTTATTGACTTGATGGCATTTTCATGTTTTGCATATTTCTCTAATGTACTACTTGAGGTTTCCCACTTTAAGTTCACACAGGGCGTTTTTGCTGGGTTTTTTTATGCTAATTTTCAGCAGTTTTTTACAGTACCAGCAAAGCCTATGAGATTTTAGAAATCTCATGCACACACATTGGTTTTTTGTGTGATCAGTATTTTGTGCTTTCTTTTTTTGGACATAGAGTATATCACTTCTTTCAGCGTTTTTTACTGTGTTTTTTTCAGCTTTTTTTTTCACCCATTGATTTGAATGGGTCTTGAAAAAAAAAGCCGCAAAAATGCAGGAACCTTATTTGCCTCGTTTTTGCTGCTGAAAATCCAAGGACAATAGCATGGACAAAGAGGAAAAAAAAGCAAGATCAGGTTTTGCTGTAAAAAAAAAAAAAAAAAATTGCAAAACCGCCCAGTGTGAACTTACCCTTAAGATGAGATTTGTTGAGGACATGAAGGCTGCCTTGATTTACCAGCAGATGGATTTACTATGGAAATTCATCTGGAGCCATTTGTGAGGGTTGCATTTTAATCTGTACTGGGATATTTGATTAAAAATTGACCTAATGTAACACTGACTTGGGGGTCAGCTGACTCTTTATATGTCAATCAGCTATCACAGAAGATTGCAATCTTAAGGACTTTCAATCTAATACTGTGCTTTAAGTTCCAGACTTGATACAACCAATTTTCTTGGCAAAAGTACATCAGAGCACAAAAGTCGTCTTTAGTCCATCTGACCACTAACAATAATCTATAGAGCTTCCAACCTTTCTGGAAAAGTATAATGTTACAGGGTATATATACTAGATTCCTTGATAGGGCGTTGATCCAGGGAACTAGTCTGATTACTGTATGTGGAGTCGGTAAGGAATTTTTTTTCCCAATGTGGAGCTTACTCTTTGCCACATGGTTTTTTTTTTCCTTCCTCTGGATCAACATGTTGGGGCATGTTAGGTTAGGCTATTGGTTGAACTAGATGGACTTATAGTCTTCCTTCAACCTTAATGACTATGTAAAGTGTAAGGCCATGTTCACACAATGCGTTTTTTACTGCGGAACCGCCGCGATTTTGCCGCTGCGCGTCCGCAGCTGTTTTCCATTCAGGGTACAGTACAATGTACCCTATGGAAAACAGGAACCACTGTGCCCACATTGCGGAAATTCACTAAAAAAGCCGCGCTGAATAGCTGCGGTAAAAAAGAAGGACCATGTCACTTCTTTGTGTGGAACTGCAGCGGTTCTGCACCCATTGACCTCCATTGTGAGGGTCAAACCCGCAGTAAAACCTGCAGACGAAAAAAATATCTGCGGGTTTTCTGCGGTTTGTGGTGCAGAACCGCTGCAGCAGGAAGTGCGTGGGCGGAGTGTGGCTGTCCCCCCGTGCCCCAATCCCACCCCCCCATGCTCCGATGCCACCCCCATGCTCCGACGCCTCCCCGTGCCCTCATCTCCCTTCCCCCTTATACTTACCGGGCCTCCCGGTGTCCGTCCGTCCGTCTTCTCCCTGGGCGCCGCCATCTTCCAAAATGGCGGGCGCATGCGCAGTGCGCCCGCCGAATCTGCCGGCCGGCAGATTCGTTCCAGGCACATTTTGATTACTGTGATAACCTCACAGTGATCAAAATAAAAAAAGGAAATGACCCCCCCCCACCCCCCCTTATCACCCCCATAGGTAGTAACAATAATAAAATAAAGAATTTATTTTTTTTCCCCCCACTACAGTTAGAACTAGGGGTAGGGTTAGGGTATTTTCAGCCATTTTAACCCTAACAAAACTTGCTAGAAAACACAGACTCTGCAGAGAAAACTGCATAAAAAACCGCACTAAAAACCGCATCAATAAATGCATCAAACGCACCAAAAAATGCACCTGCGTTTTCCGCCAAGAGCTGCGGTTTTTAGTGCAGGGAAATCAGGAACGTGTGAACATGGCCTAATGGGCCTGAGCCTGCTGCCCAGCATCTCCAAGACCTGTTCCCTACCATTTCTGTTATGGGACATGTCTTGGAAGTTCTGGACTCCATCCTAGTGACTCCATTAGACCTTTAGAAGAGCCTGTTTTTTTTCCAACTGTAAGACTTGCCTCAAAGGCTTACAACCTTTTTAAAGGAGTTCTCTTTATTTCCTGTCTCGGGCTTATTAGGTAGCCCACACCTTGGATGTGGAGTCTTCTCCTTCTACTCCACAATCTGGTTCTTAACACCCCACCACACCATATCACAAGGAAAGATTTAACACCTCACATCCCAAACATTACATTTATCACACTTTGTGACACAACCCACCATCTCACACAGTCTCCGTAGCTGTCACGCTAGCTTTTAAAGAGCATTTCAGGGAATCTGATGGGGATAACATGATTTTTTTTTTTTTTTTTCACAAGCTAGAGGTTATGAGCCCTCTTCAGGGCAAGTTAACAATGCCAGTCAAATTTGAATTTTTCCTATGTGATTCTCCTCCCCTAGATTATCTTCCCTATCTTCCATCCATGTGACGTTCGACTGAATAGCTGTACCAGATACAGCTGCATAGACATTAGCATGGCTGTATCCGGTACTGCTGATGGGTGATGGTTGGTACGTCTGTGGGACATGCTTTTAATTTAAGAAGACTTGAATGTACATTAGTAAAAAAAAGTTATTGTCTACGTCAGAGGCTCCATAGATGGAGTTCTCACATCTACACTGATAGTTTCCACAAAGCTGTGCCATGCCCATGAATCGGAGGCACCAGACAAACTCAATAGAAGTTTAAAGCATGAAATGTTTAGTTCTCCGTAACCCTTAGGGATGGTGTTATCAGAAAATGAACTATTGTTTAAATCTTCTAAAGAAGACTTTTCAGAAGTCTCCATAATCATCACAGGATAAAGACGGGTAATGCCGCTATACACAGCGGATGACACAGGATCATCTCACAACCACCTTAACAACAAGTTTACTAATTAACAATAGGTAACTTTCAGGTGCAGGCCCAAATCTTAAGAATGTACGGTAATATTAGGAGAAACATTTTTTTTTTGTAAGGACTTCAAAAGAACAGGTCTCGTTTAACAATAGTCTCTATATAAAAGGTTGAGAACCTTGAATCCTACTTGAAGCTGCTAGTTCGATTGTTCTTTGTTGTATAAATTCATCTATCTTCCAAGAATGTGGTTATCCTTCCATTATCTGAAAGAATGTGCGGTTTTTCTCTTGCAGAGACGAGCACGGTACAATCTCATGACAAGGGCACCGTTTATACCCTTACGATGTGGGAGTGTTGTGTCTGAATATCTTTGAAAGTGTAATGTTTGTTTTTCTTTACACATTGTAGTCCCTAAATGACCGGGCATGGTGCTAGTTACTCTGGGGTTTTGCCTAGGCTGCAGATGACCTAAGCAGTTAATTTCTGTGCAGACTACCACAGTACCTTGCACCAGACTCCATGGGGCCTATTCAGCAAATAATTTTTGCTAATATTCCGGCCTAAAAATACTTGAAACGCAACTTGTAGTTAAGCAAGTTTAGTGAATTTTGGCATTTTTATGCTAGTCCCTGTCTGCTTTGCCAACTTCTTAAAATGTGGGCAGAGTTTCGCAAAATGAGATGGTGGCCAAACATGGCCCATAGATTCCTCAGAATGTAAACTAGAAAAGTGGCACAAGTTGTGACAATTGTACTTAAACCTCTGGAGTACATTCCTTGTGGTGGCGCACAACAACTGAGAGGCGCCAAATACATTAGGAGGTGCATAACACTTAAGGTGATGTTATAAAGTTTTATAGTTCTCCCCTATTCATAGGATATGGGGTACCTTTCTGATACCTGGGTTTCTGACTGCCATGGCTCCCATTGATTTCCAGACATGGAGCAAGGTTGAGTATAGCGGAGGTTGATCATGCACCGTGTCTCCTCTGTTTATTTAAATTGAAGTACCGAAGATCGGCTAAGGGCTCTGTTCATTAAGAATGAATGACGTGGTAGAGTGTAGAATGGACCTGTGATGCCAGGGAACTTGAGAGCCCTGTTTCTTGGATTTGTTTAACCCCACTGTGTAGTCGGTTTCCCAGCTATCAAAAAGTTATCTCCCTGTCCCATTATGGGATGACTTTTAAACTTGAGATCTCCCTTTAATAAACTTGCCACATTTTTCTCCAGTTGACTCTTCCTCAAGACCAGTGTACAGAACGCCAGTGTTGATGAATCGGAGTCCATGAGTTTAGAACAAAAATTTCCTTCCTAGTTAACAAATTGCTTGTCTTAGGCACCTTCCATTAGTTAGCGGGATGGTACCACATTCATCACCTCTCCACAAGTAATAGTGGTTCCAGACTTCCTTGTGTGTATGGAGCAAAAGAGCACATGCACTGACTTGTAACAATGGACTTGGGTCCTTTATTGTAGACCCCCTAGAGATCATACATTGATGGCCTATGAAATGTTTACTTAGGTCACCCTTTTAAAAGTGGATTTATATACGACCATGTATGCAACTTATTAAACGCTGACGCTTACAATAGTCTCAACCTCAAATGTGTTAAAAATGTCTTTAGTAAAATAATTTGTGACTGTGATAGTGACTAGAACTTCAGAAGGAAGAAAAAGCACCACTGTAAGATATGCACACCACCAATATAATCATAAAAGGAAAACTTTATTGACACACAAAAAAAAGTTAAAACATACATAAAGCCATGTAGGTCCCCCATGCAATATATAATGCCACTTGAGTCTATTTACCATGCAAACCATTCAAAGGCAATGAGAAATGCATGCCCCTAGTATATCAAACATCATGGATGAAAACTGCAGCAATGTCAAATATAATAGTCAAAATTCCAAATATCTGGCAAATACAATGTATCTCCCTTTAAATGTATATGGCAAAACCATATAATAACCAGGGCAGCACACTCAGAGGTAAGGCTGAGTAATATCTAATAGCAAAATGTGTGGAACCGGGCAGTCCCACAAGAACTAGAATGCCTCTAAAAGATATGTCAGAAAGTGGTAAAAGAGGGGACACCCAGAGGCCAAATGAGAAGTATCAGATCAGTGATCTATATTAATGGAACGGTCAATGTAGCCTTGGAGATGAACAATAGCCTTCACAGTGCAGATGAAAGCCCTAATAGAAGCGCGGCATCGGCAAATGGCCGGACTTACTGACAAGAACCCTCCGTGAGGGATGAGGACAATAGAGGCCGCCTGGTGCACGTAAAGGACAAGGAGCAAAGGAGGGAATCTACACACCACCTGTGTAGCTGGACGGCTGTCAGGGGAAGACAAGTGACTAGAACTTAAACTCCATTGCAACATCCAATATCACATGGTACTCTTCCTTCAAGATCAAGAATTAGTCAAACATTGGATTGTCGCTAAATCCTATGTATTAATGTTCTATGTACCCTCATGCCTCTTAACATGAATAACTGTCATTGTCACTAATGGCAATAGACAAACGCCAGTTTTCATAGGCACACAGGTTCTTCGAGTGTCCAGCGCTGCCATTAATGGTCACACTTGTAAAATGCCTTATCACTCTGGTTGGGGCAACATTAGTCGCTGAGATCTGTTATCGGCCACTTGACATTTTAAGAATACTCTTGCCTGTGCTTTGGGTAAGGACTTGTAATCAGAGAAGCTTTTTGATATGTTCCTGTTAGTTTTAAACTGAAATGTCATCTTTGTTAAGTTTTCTCTACTAGAGATGTAAAGTTTGCTTAAAGAACAGTTCAAATTTCCACATATTTCAAGGATTTAATGATCAGGTAAAACACAAAGTCTGTAATCTTGGCAGCGAAATCTGCTTCCTTCTCCATTTATCAACCACTTTTTCTTCTCGCCCCTGCCTCCTGAACTTGTCATTCACTCTAGCTGAAAAAATAACATCTCGATCAATTTTTTTTAGACTAATTTGACTGCCAGCTCACTGTGATGTCAGGATACAACAGGCAATTTATACTGAGGAATTCCTTTACCTCCCCCACAAGATGTAGATTCACAGATGCACAGCTCAGTACTGCTGTTTAATTTCTTCTATGCTTTTGTGTGTGTTGAAAAAATAAGAAAATTTAATTATAAAACCAATAAAACTTTGAAATGCAAAGAAGGAATAAAGATCAGAAATCCCTCCGTCTGCTCTGCCGCGTATGGGAAACGTTACAGTTGGTCTCAGCTTAAAGTCGATGGAAAATTAAAGAAGCCTCCAATTAACTTTTTTTAAATTAAAATCTGTGTATATATGTTTGTAGTCTGTCAGAGTGGACAATGTTTAGGGTGAAAGTTAGAATGTTTCCTTAAGGTGGCAATCCAGCAGAGTGGTTACTTGGCTCCTCTATGACTTATATCTTCACCAAAGATGGTGGTGGTCTTTTTCTACACAAAGGAGAGCTTATTCTTACAAGGTACAATCTTCCGAGTTTGAAAGTTATTAAAGGCTAACTGTAAGATCACATTTTTAGATGTTTTTTATTTTTATATTAGTTTTGGAAAACTTGGCTGCTCACTATTAGAGGCAGTAGTCAGTACCGCTCTCTTCCACGGGATGTGTCTGGTATAACAGGTAACAGGTTTGTCCCGCTCAATTGAATGATGTTGATCTGCAATGCCAGATGTAATTCTTGCTGGAAAGTGAAGATACTTCTGGAAGAAAGTGACCACAATTTTTAAATATACTTTTTTACCCTGTTTTTTAACACTTTTGGTATGAAATACATTAACTCATGCATCCTCTTTAATAAATGTTTCTAACTTTTCAGAAATGGCTTTTGTCAAAGAGCGCAATGTAAAAAATCGAATATATTGTCTTTTCGCAGCCTTTTCCTACAAGGATAACCACCCCAAGCAAGAATTTACATAAGGAGTTGTTGTCCTGTCTAAAGAGTACAACTGCCCAAGTCACAACGGCCAAAGCAAGACTCCACTCCACTGAGCCAAGACGAGGAAGTCTAACGAGAAATGTGGTCAGAGTGTCCTCTCCTCCTAGGGGAAACCAGCCGCTAAGTGGTGGGAAGAGCCTTGGTGAGTGATCATGGCGTCGTTCATTTAGTGATTTGCAGTGCGGTCTTCGAGTCTGTGAGCCCAATATAACTCTTCCAACCAAGCAGAGGCGTTCTGCGTACCCCTGGCGTGGCTGAGCAGTTCAGTGTCATTCCTACTTACTACTTTACATCTGTCTTTTTCTTGGAGTGACAGCTATGGCTTTACAGGAGCCGACAGACTCCCTTTGAGGGTAACTTCACGCTGCTTCTTCAGTGTGAGTTCCCCATTGGAAATCTCTGTATAAGTTTACTGGATGGGACTAAATCACTCATAAGCTCATAATGTACAGTACAGACCAAAAGTTTGGACTCACCTTCTCATTTAAATATTTTTCTGTATTTTCATGACTATGAAAATTGTACATTCACACTGAAGGCCTCAAAACTATGAATTAACACATGTGGAATTATATACAGGTCCTTCTCAAAAAATTAGCATATAGTGTTAAATTTCATTATTTACCATAATGTAATGATTACAATTAAACTTTCATATATTATAGATTCATTATCCACCAACTGAAATTTGTCAGGTCTTTTATTGTTTTAATACTGATGATTTTGGCATACAACTCCTGATAACCCAAAAAACCTGTCTCAATAAATTAGCATATTTCACCCATCTAATCAAATAAAAGTGTTTTTTAATAACAAACAAAAAAACCATCAAATAATAATGTTCAGTTATGCACTCAGTACTTGGTCGGGAATCCTTTGGTAGAAATGACTGCTTCAATGCGGCGTGGCATGGAGGCAATCAGCCTGTGACACTGCTGAGATGTTATGGAGGCCCAGGATGCTTCAATAGCGGCCTTAAGCTCATCCAGAGTGTTGGGTCTTGCGTCTCTCAACTTTCTCTTCACAATATCCCACAGATTCTCTATGGGGTTCAGGTCAGGAGAGTTGGCAGGCCAATTGAGCACAGTAATACCATGGTCAGTAAACCATTTACCAGTGGTTTTGGCACTGTGAGCAGGTGCCAGGTCGTGCTGAAAAATGAAATCTTCATCTCCATAAAGCATTTCAGCCGATGGAAGCATGAAGTGCTCCAAAATCTCCTGATAGCTAGCTGCATTGACCCTGCCCTTGATGAAACACAGTGGACCAACACCAGCAGCTGACATGGCACCCCACACCATCACTGACTGTGGGTACTTGACACTGGACTTCAGGCATTTTGTCATTTCCTTCTCCCCAGTCTTCCTCCAGACTCTGGCACCTTGATTTCCGAATGACATGCAAAATTTGCTTTCATCAGAAAAAAGTACTTAGGACCACTTAGCAACAGTCCAGTGCTGCTTCTCTGTAGCCCAGGTCAGGCGCCTCTGCCGCTGTTTATGGTTCAAAAGTGGCTTTACCTGGGGAATGCGGCACCTGTAGCCCATTTCCTGCACACGCCTGTGCACGGTGGCTCTGGATGTTTCCACTTCTCCACAATCTTCCTCAGGGTCCGGTCTCCTCTTCTCGTTGTACAGCGTTTTCTGCCACATTGTTTCCTTCCAACAGACTTACCATTGAGGTGCCTTGATACAGCACTCTGGGAACAGCCTATTTGTTGAGAAATTTCTTTCTGGGTCTTACCCTCTTGCTTGAGGGTGTCAATGATGGCCTTCTTGACATCTGTCAGGTTACCCATGATGGGGGTTTTGAGTAATGAACCAGGCAGGGAGTTTATAAAAGCCTCAGGTATCTTTTGCATGTGTTTAGAGTTAATTAGTTGATTCAGAAGTTTAGGGTAATAGGTAGTTTAGAGAACCTTTTCTTGATATGCTAATTTATTGAGACAGGTTTTTTGGGTTATCAGGAGTTGTATGCCAAAATCATCAGTATTAAAACAATAAAAGACCTGACAAATTTCAGTTGGTGGATAATGAATCTATAATATATGAAAGTTTAATTGTAATCATTACATTATGGTAAATAATGAAATTTAACACTATATGCTAATTTTTTGAGAAGGACCTGTATGTATATATTATGCAATTGCACATATGCACGCACGCATACACAGACCTACTCCTTTGATAAACTTTACTTGCAAATATATGAACATACATAACTGTATCGTTGGCATATCGCCTTGGGTAGGATGGTCAGTGCTGGTTTTCCTGCATCGATGACCTGTAGGAGATTGTAATGGTCATTGCAGTCAGCTGTGTCTTCAACAATGTTGTATTATATGTGCTAGAATCACTGGTTAGGCCAGTGATTGGCTGCAGTGGTCATGTGACTCTACAGGAAAATGGACTGATGGTCACCACCAGAACATCAGTGGGTATAATGGAAGAGTGGTGATTCTGCTTTTTATTTTGCACCGATTACTGCATCTATTATACCTTCTTGAAATTTTTGCTATCTCTTCTAATGAGTTTTCTAATTGCCTTCTTTGCTTTCTATCCTCCATTATGTGTTTGGTTTGGCCCTGTAATGTCTTGGTATACTACATGAACAGACATGTTGAATGATGGAACAACAATTTTATGTGTTTGATTATTTCGGTTGATGTAGGGAGAGGTGCCAGACAGATGCCTTAGACGTTGGTGTTTTGAAATATCAGTAATGGGTGTTTAGTGCTTATGTAACCATAAAGGTTTAGGCTTGTTCATCTAAACCATGGCGTGTCACACTGGAATTGTGTGTACCCTAAATTATATCAGACACTGGCTAAAAATGTGCTGAAAATGCTCGTGATACTTCACACTGGTTTTTGGACTATAATCAAATGTTAATTCATAAAAGGAGCAGTTTCCCCATTAGATTTTTGTAGGTTTTCATTTTTTATGACCTACTTGCCAATTGTTAACCACTGGGAAAGTCAACAAAAATAGGTTTTGGGACCATTATGGCTGCGTACTTTCAGATCTCAATCAGATCTTTACGCTGAACTGAGTTTTGTATCAAGACTATCGCAATTTAGAAAAAGATTGTTTGATCCTGGAGATTGTAGTACAGTTCTCTAAAGTCATATTGTGTGTGCTTTAAGCATTTCTTATGAATCCCTAGTCCCACTCCATATTTCTGACTTACTATCCATATTAATCTTGCACATTAGCTTTTTAATAGTTTATTATTGATAACGTCATCAGGAAGAGTCTCCTGAAACTTTACCATTGTCCTTTATTTTCTACTTCTAGTGAATAAACTTTGGGCCGGGGTCACACTTGCGAGTTCAGTACAAGAAACTAGCGCAATTGTCTCTCAAGTCCTGGCACTGCCGCCGGCACTTGGGACCGGAGAGTTCAGGTGCATAGAAATACATGCAGCCGCACGCTCCAGTCCCGAGTGCTGGCGGCAGTGCCGGGACTTGAGAGAGACTTGCGCGAGTTTCTCGTATTGAACTCGCAAATGTGACCCCGGCCTTACAGAGATTGTGTGTCCATGGATATAGTCGGTATATTTGATGTTAAATGCGAAGGTTCTAAAACCATTAGCCAATGTACTGAAAAAGAAGGGTAAAAAACCATTAACCTGTAAATAAACAGATGTGTCTTACAGGGTATTTCCACTACAGAATCAATATTTCTCTCCAGTAAAATATCACCTGTACTCTCCACCAGTGCTGATCCTGCGGTATCTGCACTTGCTCTCCTGGTGCTCCAATGACATCGTCACGCGATCCTTGCGGTGATCAGCACTGGCTCCACTCTCCTGTCGGAGCTGCCACTGCTCTCACTTCCTTCGGATGTCTTGATTTGTCTGAATGAGGGGAGAGCAAAGCCAGCACGGATTGGCCAGTGATCATGTGACATGACCGTATCTGCACTAGAAGTGAGTGTAATTGTCGGTATTTTAATGAAAGGGATTGTCCGATAGTGGTCAACAGCTTTCAAGGGAATGTGTCATACCTATTGTTTTAAATCCGGTTTTGTTGCCTGTATTTTTTTTCCCCCCAAGTCAGGATCTGTATTGGACATTATTAAATATTCAGATAGGACGTTGCTTCTTTTTTAGGCTCATTCTGTTTGTCCCTTCCTGCCAATTCAGAAGAGTTTACAGAAGTTTTCTTAACGGGATTACATTGATAGATGACCTCTCTATACACAGCTGATAGCAAAGAATTGGTCAAATAAAATTATTTTTGCACAGCACTTTAGATGCTTCAAAAAAGGCAGGGTTGGGGTCTGACTATTTTGACTATGTACATATGTTGTTTCCTGAAACTGGAAGTTAAAAAAAAAAAAAAAAAAAAAGCCTCAGTGGTCAGTGTGAAAATGGGAAGGTTTTTTTTTTTTAACTTTTTTATTTTAAATACAGGTTGTTAGGTGATGACCCATTTCCTTTTAAGAAGGCTAAATTCTATAGCTTTTAAAAAAACAAAAACAAAGTAGAGATTCTCCCCTTCTGACTATCTGTATTATGTCCTTTAGCCTTTCCGATAACTTTAGGTTTAAGATTCTGTCAGCCCTCTGGACGTTCACACATTGGCACTTCTTCCATTTTGTCCAGATATAGCAGACTACTTGCATATCCTATACAGCTCGTCTTATTACATGCTAGTGTAAACCAAGAATAATATCTGTGAGAAAGGTAAAACGCCTTCTCTGTTGCTTCATACTTTGGTTGCAATTGCGTACTTTTGACTTAGTCTTTCATGTGTCACGCCAAGTAATCCAGATTATACTGCTTAATGGTGGAGCCAGGCTATATGTGTGTATATGTATATTAAATAATGATCCAAAACACTGGTGACTAATGTTATGTTCATACGTACAAGAAATATCATGGATGTCTGAATGAAGTCTTATTGCGAGATGGAAGTTTTATCTCCGATTATTTTGGACCTGCGTTAAAAACTTAAATCTCAATTAATCACCACTTTCACGCTATAAAAGTGGTGTCAAAAGCTTTGAAAGTTGTCAGAACTAAGCAAAAATGGCCTCTAGTTGTACAAAAAATGATACTAAATGGGTGCAGCTGGGGCATCTTCTAAATACCAAAGTTACTTTCAATGACATGTTTGACATCTGTCATTGTACATGCGCCTAGGAAATGTATTCACAAAAAGAACGTCAGTAAATATCATTACAAATTGTTATTCTGTCTATTCAGCCAATAATGGTGATTGAGGCATCACTTAAAAGGCTACAGATACCTCCTACCTTGAGGCAAAAGAGGTTTAGGTTTCAAGTTGCAGTCTCCATTTCTTTATTCAGATAACTTTCACAACTTATTCTCCAGCATTTTCTTGTGTTTGTGTCACTCTCAGTAATACACAACAGATGTCAGATCTAAGTCCCCGATTCATGAAGATCTGAGTTTTTACGCCAATCTGAACGGTAAAATAAGCCACTGAATTAATTTTGCTTCTCATTTAGCTGCCATTGACTATTTCAAGAAATGTATGTTTGTTGTAATTTACGCCACTGTTGTGATGTAAATTATGATGAACTTGACAAATACACTTGACCATGCCCTCTATTCAAAGTTCTACACATTTTACAAAAAGTTGGCAGAGCAGGTTGGTGTGAAAATGTTTTGGTCAAAAAACCTTCAGCCGTTGAAAGGAGTTTCACACCATAATTCTAGCAAAAATGGCTTGATGTATTAAGCCTTAAGTTTTGAGGCTGCTTTACTAGTAGCTGTCATGTATCAGAACATCTTTTCTGTACTGCATCCTCCTCCACTAGCTCATTGGGGATTACCTATTTTGGGCTGATTAATGTTGGGCTCTCCTTGCTAGCTATGCAGTCTGATCTCTCCCAGCTTTTCTTCCTATACAGTTTGTACGGAAAGTATTCAGACCCCTTTAAATTTTTTCTTTGTTTCATTGCAGCCATTTGGTAAGTTCATTTTTTCTCATTAATGTACACTCTGTACCCCATTTTGACTGAAAACAACAAATGTAGTAATTTTTGCAAATATATTAAAAAATAAAAACTGAAATATCACATGGTCATAAATATTCAGACCCTTTGCTCAGTATTGAGTAGAAGCACCCATTTGAGCTAGTACAGCCATGAGTCGTCTTGGGAATGATGCAACAAGATTTTCACATCTGGATTTGGGGATCCTCTGCCATTCTTCCTTGCAGATCCTCTCCAGTTCCATCAGGTTGGATGGTGAACGTTGGTGGACAGCCATTTTCAGGTCTCTCCAGAGATGTCCAATTGGGTTTAGGTCAGGGCTCTGGCTGGGCCAGTCAAGAATGGTCACATAGTTGTACTCCTTTGTTGTTTTAGCTGTGTGCTTAGGGTCATTGTCTTGTTGGAAGGTGAACCTTCAGCCAAGTCTGAGGTCCAGAGCACTCTGGAAGAGGTTTTCATTCAGGATATCTCTGTACTTGGCCGCATTCATGTGTCCTTCAATGAAAACCAGTCGTCCTGTCCCTGCAGCTGAAAAACACCCTCATAGCATGATGCTGCCACCACCATGTTTCAATGTTGGGATTATAATAAGCAGGTCATGAGCAGTGCCTGGTTTTCTCCACACATACCGCTTAGAATTATCACCAAAAAGGTCTATCTTCGTCTCATCAGACCAGACAATCTTATTTCTCATAGTCTGGGAGTACTTCATGTGTTTTTTAGCAAACTCTATGCGGGCTTTCATATGTCTTGCACTGAGGAGAGACTTCCGTCGGGCCACTCTGCCATAAAGGCCTAACTGGTGGAGGTCTGCGGTGATAGTTGACTTTGTGGAACTTTCTCCCATCTCCTTCTCTGGAGCTCAGCCACAGTGATCTTGGGGTTCTTCTTTACCTCTCTCACCAAGGCTCTTCTCCCACGATTGCTCCGTTTTGCTGGACGGCCAGGTCTAGGAAGACTTCTGGTGGTCCCAAACTTCTTCCACTTAAGGATTATGAAAGCCACTGTGCTCTTAAGAACCTTGAGTCCTGCAGAAATTCTGTTGTAACCTTGGCTAGATGTGTGCCTTGCCACAATTGTCTGAGCTCCTTGGCCAGTTCCTTTTGACGTCATGATTCTCATTTGGTCTGACATGCACTGTGAGCTGTGAGGTCTTATATAGACAGGTGTGTGCCTTTCCAAATCAAGTCCTATCATAGCTGGACTCCAATGAAGGAGTAGTACCATCTCAAGGAGGATCACAAGAAAATGGACAGCATGTGACTTAAATGAGTATCTGATAAAAGGGTCTGAATGCTTATGACCATGTGATATTTCAGTTTTTCTTTATTAAATTTGCAAAAATTTTGACATTTCTAGGTTTTTTTTTTCAGTCAAGATGGGGTGCAAGGTTTACAATAATGTGAAAGAAAATGAACGTTTTTGAATTTATCAAATGGCTGCAATGAAAAAAGTGAATTTTTTTTTAAAGGGGTCTGAATACTTTCCATACCCACGGTATACGCTTCAACACGTCCAGTTGGTGGGATGTACCCAATCAGAAGTCCTCAATACTTTCATTCCTTTCTGCACTGATCTGCCCTAAACAGTCTGTGCCAGATTGTTGATCTCTGTCAGAAGCATTAGGACAGCCGGCTATGTGAAGGCGTTCAGGCTCCAGAACAGCAAAATGGTAGGACATTTTTAATGAATACGATTTTAAAAAGTTGTTTAATTTTGTATTTAGGAAGCAAATTGCCAAATTCAGTGTAAAGTTTTGCAGATTTTTGGAGTGACATTCGAGTCTAGAAATTAAAAAAACTTGAATCTCGAATTTTAAACATGGCCCTACAGGACCGATTAAACATGCATGAAAGAAATGACACAACACAGAATATAGTGGATGAAAAAATGGCCGTGCGTTTTATTTTGGGTTACATAAATTTAAATAAATAACCAAAATCCAATGAATAATCCAAATAAATACTCATTAAAACTGTACCAATCGACCAATCCACCCAGGGTAAGGGTGATTTTTCCCTCAAATAAAAACTCATGACAGAAAGGAGAATCCAATCGGGGAGGGAGGGAGGGGAAAAACTTCTTTCTTTGCAGGAAAACAGTTAGGTATGAAAATAATCCCACAGCAAGGCTTTATATAGTGCAAAAGACCGCCAAAATATCAAAGACCAATCACAGCCCGTAGAAACGGCGCCAAACAAACTAGGATTAACCGGTTTGAACTGCTTGACAGGCATCAGAGAAAAAGGTTTAACCTTTCATTAACCCTTCTGTGAGGGAAAGAAAACCACTCGGTTAACAATAATAAAATGGAGGTTACAATGCCGGCCTGTATGGCCATGAGACTCCCCCCCCCCCCCCCCCTTTATTCCATTTCATGTCCTGTCGAGGGCTGCCATTAGATAATGTTTGTTTTGGATGTGTTATGTATTTGTCAACTTTAACTTAAAAATACCCGTATTTTTCGCTTTGTAAGACGCTCCGGATTATAAGACGCACCCCAAATTTTGAGGGGAAAAATAGGAAAAAAAACTTTCAAATAAATAGGTGGTGCTTCTTATAATCCATGCATCTTATTGCTTATCGGGGGTTGTGGTTGCAGTGGATCAGGGTCCCAGGGTCGCTGCTGGAGACAGGAGTGAAGCGTTGCTGCAGACTGAGATGACGGGGTGTGCGGGTGTCTCTGGTGCTGCAGGGGGTGTCTCTGGTGCTGCAGGGGGTGTCTCTGGTGCTGCAGGGGGTGTCTCTGGTGCTGCAGGGGGGGGGGGTCTCTGGTGCTGCAGGGGGGTCTCTGGTGCTGCAGGGGGGTCTCTGGTGCTGCAGGGGGGGGGTCTCTGGTGCTGCAGGGGGTGTCTCTGGTGCTGCAGGGGGTGTCTCTGGTGCTGCAGGGGGGGGGTCTCTGGTGCTGCAGGGGGGTCTCTGGTGCTGCAGGGGGGTCTCTGGTGCTGCAGGGGGGTCTCTGGTGCTGCAGGGGGTGCCTCTGGTGCTGCAGGGGGTGCCTCTGGCGCTGCAGGGGTGTCTCTGGCGCTGCAGGGGTGTCTCTGGCGCTGCAGGGGTGTCTCTGGCGCTGCAGGGGGGTCTCTGGCGCTGCAGGGGGGTGTCTCTGGCGCTGCAGGGGGGTGTCTCTGGTGCTGCAGGGGTGCCTCTGGTGCTGCAGGGGTGCCTCTGGTGCTGCAGGGGTGCCTCTGGTGCTGCAGGGGTGCCTCTGGTGCTGCAGGGGGGCCTCTGGTGCTGCAGGGGGGCCTCTGGTGCTGCAGGGGGGCCTCTGGTGCTGCAGGGGGGCCTCTGGTGCTGCAGGGGTGTCACTTCACCCTGCTTTGGAGGTAGAAATTGGCCCCTTAACCTCTTGGGCTCCTGAGCGGCTGCACAGGTTGAGCCACCAATGGGTCATAGCACAGACACAGGGGTCAGGTAAGTGTGTGTTTGATGCTGTAAGTAAGACAGATTTCCATCTTTGGCCGACTAGATAATATACAGAGAGGATTTGATAAAAGGCTCTAGATACAACAATATAGATTTGTTCTTGGGAGCAGCCGATCGTTCCGGTCAGTGGCGGAAGCAGTGAAGAGAGGCCCATTGTGCAGGAGCAGTACATGGGCTCCTTTGTGTCTGACAACTGCTTGCTGCTTTTGGAGGTAGAACTGGGCCCTTTCTCATGGCCCCTGTGCTCAGGTGGCACCAATGGTATGTCTGCCTACCTAGTTTACTGCATCTGCAAACTGGGAGGTATAGAAGAGCTGGAGCTTATTGATCATGAAGAACGCTGAGTCAGGCCACCAATATGAATTATTCATGGCGGCGGGCACAGATTCAGCAGAGCGAATTCTTCTCTGGTGTGGATTTAGTCTGGATCCAACACCACATATAACAGTGGTACAAGCATGAAATGTATATACCGTATGTGTGTGTATATATGTATGTTTATATATGTATGTGTGTAATAAATATGTATTATATTTTTTTTAACGTAAATTGGACGTAGAACACAGGATACTTTAACCAATATTTCTCTCATTCTTTAAAAACAGTCATAAATCAGAGGGTGATAGATTATTCTTACTGCAGCAGAGTGTGCTGTCTGGTCTAGATGTGATGGTGGCAGAGCACCACACCTAAGTGGATCCTGGTGCTCCCTAGGAATGTGAATTTATCCCATTGAGGTCTACAAACACATAGGAGGAGCAGGAGTGTCTTTTTAAAGTCCGGTTGTGGGCTGATCGTTCTGCCTCTTGTCCCATAGACCTTGTGCTTCTGTTGTCAGCACCTAAACTGACAATCTCAAAATCTCTGATATATGTTATATCCCAAACTTTTAGACTCCTCCTATCGCTCTATTTGTGACCTTGTTTTTGTAACTGAACACTTGCAGGCTATACAAGTGCTGCCATCTAGTGATTACTTTAAGGAGTTTCTGTTCTAAAGAGCGTGACACTGGTATGAATTACACTCCACGTATTCTTGCCTTACAAGCTCCTCTAGTGCTGAAATGACAAAGGAGTTATAATGGGGTATAACGAGCCCCCTCTATTGCTGCTGTCTGTACCACCTTCTCTGTGAGATGGCCGTGGATGCTCTTCAGCAGCTCAACACCTTGGTTAGATTTCAGCAGTACTGGGGCAATTTCACTTAGGAGGTTTAAATGGAGACTTTATATGTCTTTGTTCTATAGAGTTGCATAGAAATGGCAAGTAAAGCAGTTAATCGTCTTCTTGGGACTACGTGGGGCCTCTTCGAGCTGCTCCATGCTTTGTTTATTGGAATCTACAGTTGTCACATGTAAAGCTCCCTTAACCACTGCAGCCAATCATTGGGCTCAGCGTCTTGTGCATTTGTTAGTTCCATAAGTGGTTGTGATGTATGGCCTCTGGCTTCCATTTAGGGTTTCTGATAGAGCCTGTCTTAAACTGATCACTAGCGACCTTCAGTTTAACAGCGTAGTCAGGCGACCATGTAACATAAATCACATCGCAGTGGACGGATTAGTTGGTGGCTCTCCTGATGTGCCGGAGCATAGAGATATATATTGTCAGGCTTGGGTCAGGAGGGCCACCAAGCATTGTGATCATTGTCCGTGTTATACGGCTGTCTGACTGCGTCTGAAGTTCGGATTTTCTTGGTGATCAGCCCCTATTTGTATGTAACGCTATGACCTGCTGTTTTTTGGATGGTCTGATACGATGTCCCCTTTACCCATGTGTGAACTCAGGTCGGCAAATAACCTGCTGGATAACCTAATGCCAAGCTAAAAGAGGTCTGACATTCTAGTATGTGATTGCCTCCCATGAATGGAAGGGCTAAGTGGATTCCTACTTCATAGGCAGCAGCTGCTGTTGTGCAGATTATGAGGGGATCTAGTGGGCCGGGGTTTTTTATTGAGGCGCAGGAAGTTGCGACACAAGTAAACCATATTATAATCCTTCTTTGTTGAGATGATCTCACTGTTGGTGCGCTTTTAGCATTGCCTCAGCAGAGGGAGGTATATGACAAACAATGTGTGATACACGCCATGTAAAATGCCACAATGCCCTGTCTATATACCTGAAAACTGACGTAATCGCATAGTCTGTGGTGGCAGAGGAGCTGTGCTCGCACCACCATTTCTGAGGGGTCCGCTCTGTTCTACGACCGACACACCACTCAGCCATGATCGCCAATAATGCTGATTATATAAGGCTATGTGCGCACGATTCGTATTTGTTGCGTTTCCACAGTGTATTTTCCTCACGGAAATGCTCCAAAAACGCAAGTGACAACTGAAGCAGTGTTAATGACATTCCTGAAGTGTTGTGCACATGATCCGGAAACTTCCGCCCTTAGTCATAGCGTTTTATTTTCCGCAGCATGTTAATTCTTTTTGCGGATCTGCAGCATTTCTGCACCGATTGACTTCCACTGAGTCAGTCAAATCCGCAGCAAAACCGCAGGTGTAAAAAGGTTTGTGGATTTGCTGCGGATTTGCCACCAAAATTGCTGCAGAATTGTCAAAGGGAAATTGTCAGAAGGAGGGCGGAGAATGTATGGCAGAGTGTGGGCTTGTGTGTACCCATGTGACTAACAGCCCATAGTGATTTCTACTTGGGCGTCGTCTGATGGGACTACTACTCCCATCCGGCTATGTCTGCTGCCACAGACCTATAACAGAACGCATGAGCCGATGATGGGAGAATAGTCTCATCATCCGGCGCCTGAGCTCAATTGTAAAGAAAAAAAAAATCAAAACATTTACATAATCACATACACAATACATACTCACCGAACACCTAATCCCCCACGTCCGCGTGTCCTGCAAGCAAGCAAAAATCATAAACCAACACATACTCCGCCGTAGTCCATTTAATAGAGTCCCACGTCGATCACACTCGGCCGTCGGTGATACACCAGTGTATAACTGAGACACCGTGAGAGTATCTCACTTACGGCACCGCTGTGTGGGAAAGTTCACGCAGCGGTAGTGCCGTAAGTGAGAGCACCGGAGCTGATCAGCTGATGAACTCCAGTGTACTCTCACGGTGACTCAGTGACACACTGCGGGAGTGATTGTCTCCTGTCAGTGTATCGCCGGAGGCCAGGTAGAGCGGTGCTGTTCTACACGTGAGATTGCCGTGGTATACTTTGAATTATGGAGTACGTCGGACAGGATAGTATTATGTGTTGGTTTATTTTATTTTTGTTGCAGGCGAACGAGGGCGTCGGGTATTAGGCGTACAGTAAGTATGGTTAATTTAGATTCATAAAGCAGTCTGTGATTATTTCAAATAAAGGACTTTATTCTTTGTGTTTATTTACCATATAACTATAGGATTAGTAATGGATAGGTGTCTTGTAGACGCCTCTCCTTTACTAAGCCGTGGGCTTGATGTCACCTGACAATACAAAGGTGACATCGACCCCACAAACCTGAACCTCACTTGCCACTGCTACAGGGCAAGTGGGAAGAGCGAGGTTAAAGGGACACTGTCACCTGAATTTGGAGGGAACAATCTTCAGCCATGGAGGCGGGGTTTGGGGGTTTTTGATTCACCCTTTTCTTACCCGCTGGCTGCATGCTGGCTGCAATATTGGATTGAAGTTCATTCTCTGTCCTTCATAGTGCACGCCTGGGCAAGGCAAGATTGCCTTGTGCAGGCATGTACTACGGAGGACAGAGAATGAACTTCAATCCAATATTGCAGCCAGCATGCAGCCAGCGGGTAAGGAAAGGGTGAATCAAAGACCCCGCCTCCATGGCTGAAGATTGTTCCCTCCAAATTCAGGTGACAGTGTCCCTTTAAGTGCCAAAATTGGCGCATCTATAAGATGCATCATTTCTGGGGCGGCTGAGAGCTGATTTTTTTAGCCTGAGGGTGCCAATATCCATTGCCCCTTCCCAGGCTATTAATATCAGCCCACAGCTGTCTGCCTTGCTGCTGCTGGTTTGATTTTATAGGGAGACCCCATGTCAATTTTTTTTCTGGGGATCCCCTGTAAACTAGCCAGTTAAGGCTAAGTAAACATCTGTGAGCTGATATTAATAGCCTGTAGCCTGGGAACCTTTATGGCTATTGGCTCCTTCCCAGAATATTAACATCAGCCTTCAGCCGTTGGCTTTCTCTCTGCTGGTTAATAAAATTACGCGTGAGCCAAGGCAATTTTTTTTTAACATTTTTTTTTTTAAATTATAAACAGATATTGCATTTCACGCAGATCTCTGAGGGTATGTTCCCTCAGTCAGTAAACGCTGCGAGTTAGACGCTGCATACATCCGCAGTGTCCAACCCGCAGCGTCCAGATGTTACAGCATAGTGGATGGGATTTAAAGAAGTCCCATGTCCACTGTGTGTGCATCGGCGCCCGCGGCTTCCCTGCGGAGACCTACATGCGGGGCGTCTTTCTAGACCGCAGCATGTCTATTTATTTTGCGGAGACGCTCAGTCTCTGCAAGAAAATATCACCCGTCCAATGTATTGGGCGCCGTGATTCCGCACAAAACATCAAGACCCTCGTCAATAGATGTATTATTTTTCTTTTATTTTAATGTGGATCTTCCTGTTAACTTCTGGTGGCGTAAGACCGGTGGTCCAAGGTTATTTAACCCTTGAAAAATGCCAGTTACGTGGCCAGTTGTCCCAGATTTATTTGCCAACTTTGATGCCAATTCTGATGCCCAGAACCCATTTGGGCCAGGCTGGAGTGACCTGAATTTGATGTGGGATACCACTATCTGTGTAATGCTGGTGTAAGATCAGTGGCTCAAAGTCATATAACCCATGAAAAACACCAGTTATTGAAATCTGGGAGAATTGGCTATTTGCCCACTTTGATACCAGTTCTCATGTCCAGAACCCGTTTGGGTCAGTCTGGAGTGACCTGAATTTGATGAGGGCCATCACTGTCTATGTAATGGTGTGAGATCAGTTGCCCAACTTCATACACCTTATATACTTGATAATAAGCTGACCCGAGTATAAACCGAGACCCCTAATTTTGCCGCAAAAACTGGGAAAACCTAATGACTCGGGTATAAGCCTAGAGTGGGAAATGCATCAGCTACTGGTAAACTTCAAAAATAAAAATGGGTACCAGTAAAAGTAAAATTAATTTAGACATCAGTAGGTTGTGTTTTTGAATATTCATATTGAATAAGGAGCCCCATATAATGCTCCATACAGTCCATGATGGGCCTCATAAGATGCTCCATATTAAAATATGCCCCATATAATGCTCCATACAAAATACGCCCCATAAAATGCTCCATGCAAAATACGCCCCATATAATTCTCCATAAAGTTCATGATGGGCCCCATAAGATACTTCATACAAAAATATGCCCCATACAATCCTACATAAAGGTTGATTATGGCCCCATAAGATGCTCCATAGCAACATTTGCCCCATATGCTGCGATAAAAAACAAACAAAAACAAAACAAAAACACATGCTCACCTCTTGTCCTGAGCTGGCGGGGTCACCTGTCCCCGTTCCACCGCTGCGTGCTGCTCTGTCTTCCGCACACTAACCACGTCATTGCCCCCTCTGACCTGAACGTCACGGCCAGAGGAAGTGGAAGACAGAGCCCGGCGGTGGAACAGGGACAGGTGAATATCGAAACGCTCACCCTCCCCCGTCATACTCACCTTCCCGGTGCGGTCCCTGGCAGCCTCTCACTGACAGATGGTTTCTGGCGTCAGCAGCTCCGCGCCTATGGGAGTGGAGTCGCGTCCATATTCATTACTTTAATGAGCGGTACCACATGACTGCTGAGCACAGAAAGAGCTGCGGGCTCCTGGAGACCATGGGAGATGCAGGGACCGCACCAGGAGCAGGTGAGTATGTGACAGATGCCGATCCCCCTCCCCCGCCGACCCCCTGGGACAATGACTCGAGTATAAACCAAGAGGGGCACTTTCAGCCTAAAAAAAAATGGGCTGAAAATCTCGGCTTATACTAGAATATATACAGTAACCTTTCAACAATTTTTTTTTTTTTTTTTTTTATTACTGCTTTTAAGTGTTTTCACATCAGGGCGCCTCACCGCATTGTATTTTCTTGTGATTGTTATTTTTGTTGTTAAACCTGTAAAAAGCAGAAAAATTAAAATCGCTGAATAAGAAACCAGCTTCAGCGTTGTGGTCAGAAGGCCGCCATGCTGAGTATTAGTGGATGTCTCCTTAATTAGACCTTCAGCTATAGAGTAATAATCTGTCCTGTGGATGGGTGATGACAAATTCTTACCATAATATCCTTTTAAATAATTATTTGACCTAAACCCAACTCCTTTATATTGGGTGCTAGGGGTTACTCTTAGCTGTGTCGCAGTATGTTCACCTCCTGATTCCACAGATTGCCTTAATACTATGCACATGGCAATATTGTGTTGCTGTATCCAGAGATGCACGCTCAGTATTGCTCCCATTCGGTTTAGTGTCCCCTGTAATACTGTGCTAATGTCTAACCATGTGAGTGCATGGACGGAGTGAGGAAATGTCTAAAATATGGGAGAAGTGCCCTAATGGATCCAGTAACCCCATGCATGTAGTTGCTGGGGACAATGAGATTGGAGGGTGCAGTAAAACCTCTTTATAGCAGACAAACACATGAGCCTATAGATCATCAATTATCAATGGCGTACCCGTCACTATATAGGGAAAAGATCTGCTGGAATGTGACTTTTAGATTATAATGGGCCTGGGTAGGTGCACCCTAAGTGATGCCGTAAACGAGATAGTAGTAGATTTACCACAAGATGCCAGCAGGGGGCAGGATCCTCTTTCTGTATAGTTCAGTAGCACTCAAAATATGGAAAGTAATGTCGGAGCTGGTTTACTGCAGACATTGGACTGCTGCCATTGAACACCAGCAAATCTGTACAGCTTCTAAACGCCCACCCTTGTTGCCCCCTATGGTTGTATACAGAATGTTATTATTTAAAAAAAATATATATTTTACTTTATTAAATAGTGCAAAAACTAATGTTGGAAATGTGTGTGTGTGTATTACATAGATATATAGATACTAGATGGTGGCCCGATTCTAACGCATCGGGTATTCTAGAATATGCATGTCCCCGTAGTAGATGGACAATGATGATTCCAGAATTCACGGCAGATTGTGCCCGTCGCTGATTGGTCGAGGCAACCTTTATGACATCATCGTCGCCATGGCAACCATTATGACATCATCGTCGCTGTGCCCGTCGCTGATTGGCGGCCTCGACCAATCAGAGAGGCGGGATTTCCAAGACAGACAGACAGACGGAAAAACCCTTAGACAATTATATATATGTGTATATATATATGTGTATATATATATATATATATATATATATATATATATATATATATATATATATATATATATATATATATATATATATATATATATATACACACATATCTATATATATATATATAATTGTCTAAGGGTTTTTCCTTCTGTCTGTCTGTCCTGGAAATCCCGGCTCTCTGATTAGTCGAGACCGCCAGGCCTCGACCAATCAGAGACCGGCACAGCATCGACGTAGAAATCCCGCGTCTCTGATTGGTCGAGGCCGCCAGGCCTCGACCAATCGGCAACGGGCACAGCGACGATGATGTCATAATGGTTGCCATGGCGACGATGTCATAAAGGTTGCCTCGATCAATCAGCGACGGACACAGTCTGCCGCGAATTCTGGAATCATCATTGTCCATATATTACAGGGACATGCATATTCTAGAATACCCGATGCGTTAGAATCGGGCCACAATCTAGTGTATGTATATACACACACCTTCTCATTAAAAGATTTTTCTGTATTTTCATGACTATGAAAATTGTACATTCACACTAAAGGCATCAATACTATGAATTAACACATGTGGAATTATATACTTAATTTCAGTTGTTTCACAATTTTCTTGTTATGTCTTATATTCTAGGTTCTTCAAAGTAGCCACATTTTGCTTTGATGACTGCTTTGCACACTCTTGGCATTCTTTTGATGAGCTTCAAGAGGTAGTCACCGGGAATGGTTTTCACTTCACAGGCATGCCCTGTCAGGTTTAATAAGTGGAATTTCTTGCCTTTTAAATGGGGTTGGGACCATCACTTGTGTTGTGCAGAAGTCTGGTGGATACACAGCTGATAGTCCTACTGAATAGACTGTTAGCTGCTTTTTTCGTGCCATAATACAAATTCTAAGTAAAGAAAAACGAGTGGCCATCTTTACTTTAAGAAATGAAGGTCAGTCAGTCCAAAAAATTGGGAAAACTTTGAAAGTGTCCCCAAGTGCAGTGGCAAAAACCATCAAGCGCTACAAAGAAACTGGCTCACATGAGGACCGCCCCAGGAAAGGAAGACCAAGAGTCACCTCTTCTTCTAAGGATAAGTTTATCCAAGTCACCAGCCTCAGAAATCGCAGGTTAACAGCAGCTCAGATTAGAGACCAGGTCAATGCCACAGAGTTCTAGCAGCAGACACATCTCTACAACAACTGTTAAGAGGAGACTTTGTGCAGCAGGCCTTCATGGTAAAATAGCTGCTAGGAAACCACTGCTAAGGACCGGCAACAAGCAGAAGAGACTTGTTTGGGCTAAAGAACACAAGGAATGGACATTAGATCAGTAGAAATCTGTGCTTTGGTCTGAGTCCAAATTTGAGATCTTTGGTTCCAACCACCATGTCTTTGTGTGACGCAGAAAAGGTGAACGGATGAACTCTACATGCCTGGTTCCCACCGTGAAGCATGGAGGAGGTGGTGTGATGGTGTCGGGGTGCTTTGCTGGTGACACTGTTGGAGATTTATTCAAAATTGAAGGCATACTGAACCAGCATGGCTATCACAGCATCTTGCAGCGGCATGCTATTTCATCCGGTTTGCGTTTGGTTGGACCATCATTTATTTTTCAACAGGACAATGACCCCAAACACACCTCCAGGCTGTGTAAGGCTGCTTTCACACATCAGGTTTTTTGCCGGATGCGGCGTCACGCCGCTTCGCTGGATCCGGCTTTTTTTAAAAAAAAAACCGGAGGCAACCGGATGAGCCGGATCCGTTTTTTTAGCGGGATCAGCTGTCTGGATCCGGCGAAAAACCGGATCCAGCTCATCCGGTTGCCTCCGGTTCGTCCGGTTTTCTTTCCGGTTTTTTACGGATCCGACTTTAAAAAACTCCCCCTGAAAGGCTAAAAAGGTGATTGGCCGGCTGAAAACTATATATACAGTGTTCTTAACATCTGTGACGGGTTGGAGAGGAGCAAGATACAGAGCAAGATGGATGGCATTATTGCAAAGATTCTGCAGAACAACGTGGATTTCATCACAGAGGCAAATCGATTAAAAGCTATTGTGATTGAGGAAGAGAGACAGCATGTCATGCGTCTGTGACGCCGCCGTTTGTGGATCCACCCCATCACGGCACAGAGAATGACCCGGGGAGTCTTTTCAACGTTGTATATGGAGCTTCGAGGTGACCCTGAAAAGTTTTTCAGCTATGTTCGGATGAAAGCGGAGAACTTTGATATATTGGTGGAGCGGGTTCAACATCTGATAAGGAGTGATACCTATTGCCGATTCTCCATTACCCCGGCTGAGCGTCTGATGGTCACTCTTCGGTAAGCATTCTTTTTGGATCCACTTTTGTTGTGGACTCTTTATTTGATATTGTGAATTTGTAGTAATTTCTGCCTTCCTTTTCTTCACAGATTCCTAGCAACCAGTGAATCCCTGTCTTCCCTACATTTTCAATTCAGACTGGGCATTTCCACAATATCAGGAATAGTGAGGCACAATGCAGACATGGTTGGAAGTGGCTGACAGATTCCTGAAAGTGTGCCAGTTTCCCAATTGCTTGGGTGCGGTGGACGGGAAACACATCCGTATCGTGAAACCGGCTGGTTCTGGATCTCAGTATTTCAACTACAAGAAGTACTTTTCCATCGTGCTGATGGCCATCGCCGATGCGGATTACAAATTTGTAGCGGTGGACATTGGGGCGTATGACCGTTCTAATGATTCGCAAGTTTTCAAACTGTCTTCTATGGGGCGGCATTTATATGGACAAACCTTTCAATTCTCCCCCCCCCCCCCAAGACCACTGCCTCAAACCTCTGAGCCAACAATGCCATTTGTATGTGTTAAGGATGAAGCTTTTCAGCTTTCAGAGCATCTTTTGAAACCCTCCAGCCGTGGTTTAACCAATACTAAAAGAATTTTCAACTACAGACTCACACGTGCAAGGAAAATGGTGGAGTGTGCATTTGGGATCCTAACCGCCAAATGGAGAGTTCTCTTGACATCCATAAACTTAAAGACAGACACTGTGGATGAGGTGGTGAAAGCGTGTGTTGTCCTACACAATTATGTTATATCCAAGGAACAGCTTTCCATTGAGGACCACTCTGCCGAAACCACCTTGACGGATTATTGCAACCAGACATACAGAAGTTCTGCCACAGTTTCCAGAATACGGGATCACTTTGCAGAATATTTTATTTCACCCCAAGGAAGAATACACTTGCAGGATGATAGAGTTTAAACACTTTGTATGTACCTAGTAATAACTAACCTTTACCCATGTTGTGTACCTGTTGTTTTTACCTTACCCATGTTGTGTACCAGTTTGGTTTTTACCCTCATGTTGCGTACCTGTTTGGGTTTACCTTTTACCCATGTTAGGTACCTTTTTGAGTTTATTTTTAAACCAAGATGTACATCTTTTTGGGTTTTACCCAAAGTACTACTGTTACCAATAAACCTTTTTTAACAAAAGTGTTATTTGTGGCTAATGAATAAATACAAGAGTTTTCAACCAAAAAGTTTTATTAACATAATGTAACAACACGCAAAAAAATGGGATACTAAATGTTTTCATACGTCGGGGTGGAGATACTATCGGAGGCACTGTCTGATAGGGACACTTCGACAGTGGGAGTGTGGAGAGAGGAATGTGATGGTGGTGGAGAATGTTCAACGGTTAGGGGTGAAGGAGTGGAGAAAGCTATTGAGCGGGTGGACAAGAAAGTGGGATTGGGGTTAGAAATTTGGTAGGATGGAGGGGTGTAGGAAATGTTTTGTGAGGATTGGGTGGCAGAATGAGTGATGTGTGTAGAAGATGTTTGGGAAGAGGGTGATAGTCTGTTGGAAGTGGGCAGGGAGAGGAGGCGAGGATGAAGTAGATGTGAAGTTGTATGGGTCGGGATCATCATATGGGTGGGAAGTGGCACGGGCGCGAGGCTGGTAGTGTGGATGGTGGGAAGGGGCACAGGGCTGGTGGTGTGGCTGGTGGGAAGGGGCACGGGAACGCTGATAGTGTTGTGGTTGTTTGGGACGGGGCACGATGTGGATGATGGCGAGTTGGGTGGGATGGGGCAAGGTCAGTTTGGCGATACGGGTCAGGAGGATGGTACTGGCTGTAGTGGTGGACAGTGGAGGAAGGGGGGCCAGTTGGAGGATGGTTGGAAAGACTATCTGCTCTAGAGGCAATTAGCGCTAGAGTAGACTGGCAGGATTCCATTACTTGCATCTGCTGAGAAGTAGATCGCGTCTCCATTTGCTCAAGCACCGACTGAAAAAAAGTGTTGTTTGGTGACTGTTTTGCCTCTGAACGCATCGTTACCAGAAGTGTATGCATCTCGAGCATACTTTTATTTATGAAATTGAATCCTGCAGCCATTTGCTCAGACAAAACTTTCAGACAGTTCTGGAACGATGCGTTCAGGTGCAAGAACTCGGGAGCATAACTATGTACCTGACCCCTCTGGCGAAACCACCCCGATGCTACAGGTGTACTAGAGGTGGCTGCAGCAGAGGGGTGGGGTACAGGAAACGCTATGTTCTCACCAGCAGCTACATGTAATGGAACTGGCCAGGATGCTCCAGCGCTCGTGGATGGGAAAGAGGGATCAGTAGAGTGGGAAGGTGTAGAGTGGGAAGGTGAGAGGGTTCCTCAGTGTCAGTGTCCCTAGGTGGTGGCCTCCTGAGGGATCGCCCCAGAAGTGTTCAATTGTGCTGCAGGCTCCCGAGTGCTCCCAACGGTACTGTGGAAAAAGAGAGAAACAAACAATATACTGTCATTGCATGGCCATGGCTGAAAGAGCAAAAGAGGTTAGACATGTAAAACATTAGTGCATGTGGTGGGTAATATTTACCTTCGGGTGACCATCGTTGACCTGAGGAACGACAGGGCCCTTGCGTATTTGTACGTGCTCCTGCGTCCTCCAGATCCACTCGGGGCCCGCATTTCTTTATTGAACTCCTTCTTAAAGCGATCCCTGATCGACCGTCACCTTTTCACAAGCCGCTCACCTGTTAAAATAGGAGAAAGACAACTTGGTTAGAAACAGCATTTTAGAATGCATCACCAAAACTGAACTGAGGATACTTACGTTCTTGAATCTGGGCCTGAACATCTAGGTCCTCCCACCTCGGAATCAGTTCACAGCAGATTTGCTCCCAGAATCGACGGGTCACTGAGAGATCAGCATGGCGGCGGTCACCCATATTCCACAACGGCTCCCTGTCTCTGACAAGATCGATGAGGTCAATATCAAGGCCGACCTCCTCACCGTCCGAATCTGGAGAACGCTGTGAAACCTGTTTGAAAAGGGGGAAAAAAATTAACAACAAATTTGAAACATTGCTAACCTCCACCCAAAAAATAACAAAAAACCTACACGACGACGGCCGCCACATGAATGTCGCCGACGACCCTGGGAGCCACTGGAAGGACCTATTGCTTGGGCACCAGATTCAGAACTCTAGAAGAAAAAAATAAAAAATTATGTGCTTGTTGGTAGCCATTCTATGTGTTGTGTGCCATGTGATATATATGTTTTGTATGTGTTGTGTGAGGTTTGACAGTATCAGTTTCTATGTATTTTGCTGTAGGAATCTAGTGTTATGTTTTGTGTGTAGTGTAGGGTGTGTTTCCGCAATACATCACAGATACATACCAATTGTGAGCCCTCTCCGTGGGTTTCTCCACCCCTTCCCTCATCTTCGGGGACCACCTCTTCTCCTGGGGACTCAGCCTCATCAGCTTCCTACGATGAAAGATAAAAAAATACATGATACACACACACACACACACACACACACACCTACCTTAGGTTCATACTAACCTCTGTGCGTTGACGGCGAGGAGGAGGAGAGCTCCCCGAAGACATGGCTGCAGGCTCTCGGCTCTGTGGCTGGCTCTGGGCTCTGTGGCTGGCTCTGGGCTCTGTGGCAGGCTCTGGGCTCTCTGGCAGGTTTCTGGCTCCTTCCGTCTTGGCAGGGTGTTGGCTCTTCTGCTTTTGGGCTGGAAATGGCTGAAGGCCTCATGGCCCTGCTTTATATATAGTCCAGGGGGCTGATCAAAGTTTTTTGAGCATGCTCAGTGTAAAAAGCCGGATACGGCCGCCGGATCCGACTTTTTCCGGATCCGGCGCTTTCCGGCGTCCATAGACATGCATTGTTGTACAAAGCCGGAAAGGCTTTTTCGCGTGAGACACACAACGTTACAGTAGACGTTTTTTCCAGACGCCAGAATCGACTTGACGCCGGATCCGGCATCAAACCGGAAGGAACGCTGGGCCATCCGGCGCCATACGGCACCAATAATATTCAATGGGGGAAATGCCGGATCCGGTTTCTCCGGTTTTCTATTCCGTTTTTTTATCGGAAGAGCCGGAATTCGCCTGAAACAAAAAACCTGATGTGTGAAAGCAGCCTAAGAGCTATTTGACCAAGAAGGAGAGTGATGGGGTGCTACGCCAGATGACCTGGCCTCCGTCACCAGACCTGAACCCAATCGAGATGGTTTGGGGTGAGCTGGACCGCAGAGTGAAGGCAAAAAGGCCAACAAGTGCTAAGCATCTCTGGGAACTCCTTCAAGATTGTTGGAAGACCATTCCCAGTGACTACCTCTTGAAGCTCATGAAGAGAATGCCAAGAGTGTTCAAAGCAGTCATCAAAGCAAAAGGTGGCTACTTTGAAATTATGTCTTGTATTCTAGGTTCTTCAGTTATATCACACTTTTTTAAGTATATAATTCCACATGTTAGTTCATAGTTTTGATGCCTTCAGTGTAAATGTACAATTTTCATAGTCATGAAAACACAGAAGAATCTTTAAATGAGAAGGTGTCTAAACTTTTGGTCTGTACTGTGTGTGTGTGTGTGTGTGTGTGTATATATGTATATACAATAAAGAGGAGAAACTGGCCACTTTTGAATAGTGACTTTTATGTTTTTTTTAAACCGTTGCAATAAAAAGTTTGTTAAACAGCAAAATTTGATATCCAATCGTGAGACCACCTCTGTCATCAGAGATTTTCCTAGGTAACGAATGGCAGAGTGATCGTACAGTGTGGAATACTTGTTACACCTGTACTTGTGGAAATTAGTCTATTCATACTCCGGAAATAACTTGTATCCGCGCCACACATCTGGGCAGAGCTGCTGATATCACGCCCAGTGTTCAGTCGGCGTGTGGTCGTGCTGCAGCCCACAGGTCACAGAATAGTAGTATTATGTATAGATACCAGAAGGCAGACCATGCAGCTGTTAAGGGGCTCTTGGAGAGCGAGGCCACCTCTGGTAGGTGCCGTGCCAAGTCCTTCTCTAACTGGTGATGACGACCAGTTTGGGACCAGTATCCTCCTGGTGACTGCAGTGCTGGGGAGTTGTCCCAATAGCACAATAATTGGGCTCCCATCCTGACACTGGAGGCCTCACTGGCATATAGCGCTGCTCTCGTGCGGTGATGGATTTTTAATAAACTATATGACATACTTTTTTTCTTTGACACCCAACCCCTAGTTGCATGCATCCATTCTCTGAGTACCCAGGGGAGCAAATGTTCTCTTTAGCTATATTTTAGCTGCAGATCTGTTAATTGTTTGTACCCATTGCATTTGCAGATCCATTATGTGCTTTAATCTGTGAGCAGTCTTCTTGGGACTTCGCCCTCAGTTCCATATTATATAAGTCAGCGCTGCATTAGTGCTTCACTCCAGGCCGTCAGACAATCGTCTATCAAACAGGAGATGTATTATAAGTGTTCTCGCCTGCAGCAAAGCATCTGCTTTGTATTAACTCACTCTTGTATTTTACCTCTAATCTTCAATCCTTTCAGCCTCATATAAAGTCTGTGTTCTGGAAATGTTTAAAATAGGAGGGAACGTAGAACAAGTGACCAAACTGCACACCCCTTTTTATTTTTTTTTTCAATGTCTCTTCATATTTTGCTATCCAGCCCGGCTAAATTTGAGTAAATGTAGAGCCTTTGTCAGCTGGTGATGATGTATCCAAGACATATTAATTTCTTGTTTTTTGATGCACAACTTGTTCTGCCCGTTAGGGCAAAAATGTGGTTAAAATTGCTGTTGTCAATTTTAGAAGCAGTAGCACTGGTAGTGATGTCTAATGTGGTAATGGCACCGTCTGGTGATGTTTTAATTGTATTACAAGTTGTTTTTCTGTAATAAGCTGTCAGTTACATTGTGGGAAAAACCAATGTATTTTGGGTAAGGCCAGATTGCGTTCCCCCAGTCCGTTAGACGGACTACGATACACCGTGGCATAACGTGGTGTAACGTAGTCCGCTAGCGCCGCCATTGACTCCAATGTCTGACGCATCGCTAGCGCACGCCCACAATGGGCGTGCGCTAGCCATGTGCTGTTATTGAGTGACAGACCCTGAGACGCGGGCTGCAGCATTTCTGGGTCCGTCTCTGCTAGCGCACATACTCTATCTGCGCTAGCGATGTGCCAAAGTCGGCACTTGCGTTACAGCAGCCCGTTTAATGTATGTGTTGAACAGGCTGCTGTAACGCAGTGTGAACCTAGCCTAAGGAGGTCCTGGTGAAGCAATCATTTTGTAAGAAGCAGTCTAGCAGAATAGTTGTTAAAATTTCTCCTGCATTACCGTATGTTACTCAAACGCCATTATCCTGGATAAAATTTCTGTTTTACCACAAACACATACATTTCAATTCATATGCATTGACCAGTAAACAAGTTGGACTACAAAGAACGGTCTGCTGATTTTGGAAGACAGAGAAGGTTTATGCTGTATGTCAGGTTGCACACCATCAGAACTTGTAAGGCATCTTTGACACTTCCGTTTTTACAATCTGTACAGGATCCGTCAAAATGTTGAAATGACGGATCCTGTGCAGATAGTAAAAAAACGGGTGCACTGGGCCCTTTTTTCAACGGACCCGTCAAGGCTATGTGCACCTTTTGTGTATGCGTCTTCGCAGCGGTTTTCCGCTGTGAAAACACATACACAACACATGTTAAAAAAAAAAAAACAAAATCAAAAAACTCAATATTCTCACCTTCCGGCGTCCCGCGCAGCGTTACCGATGCTCCCGGCAACTAGCGTTTCTCTTGAGGGTTAATCTGATGCTTGTTCCTCAGAAGTGCACCTCTTATTGCTCCGGGTGGCAGCACCCTCCTGAAGATTCAGTCGCATTGCTGAAATGCTGACCCAGTCTGCACTCTTTTTAAGGGTAATGCACCCATGAAAAAGCATTAAATAAATGCTAAAATGAATGACTATATACATTGCAGTTGAAAAACTACTTGCTTTTACTTTGTTCAGTCTTTTGATCTTATTTTAAGTGTTTCCAAAGATGTAAAGCTGTTGAAAAAAGTGACCTGACCAGTCTTCTGGTGGCTTTTGCTTGAAAGCCACTTACTAGTTTATACAGTACTAGTGTTAAAACCCTTAATCTTTTTTTTTTTTTGGGATGCCTAATCTTTTGCTTCTAGCAACTAAGATTTTATAGTTTTTATAATGGGTCCAATTTTTTGTGTTTCAAAACAGGAAATCATGTCATTGTCATTTTTAATTGAATATTGGGACGCCCTTTTCTGAAAAATCCGTACTTGTAAAAATTTGGCAAATTATGGTTTCTGATTCTTTAGGACCCAAAATCATTAAAAATCTGTCATAGAAAAAAAAAAAAGTAAATTGCTAATTTGGCAAGTAATGGGTTATAAAGTTGCCAGGAAAGATGTTGCAGAAACATTAAAAACTCTGTGAAATATGTTATGTGCACATATTCTAAGGGTGCGGGCACCCAACATTTTTTGCCCAGGTACTGTGACCCGGACGGCTCCAGAGCAGCACTTTATAGAAAAGAGCTTCCGAGCTAAGAAATTGTCCACCTTAGTGGTGACTGGTAGCTTGGACATTGAGTGATAGATTTCTAATTGTAAAGTTTTTCTGGTCTTGAGAATGCAGGGGATATTTAATACGTAAGTTGACAAGTTGCTTGTTTTTGAAACGACTTTAAAATTTTAATTTACACACCACAAAAAAGCATCTTTCTAACCTGCCTAATGTCTCTTCCACCTTTAAGATGTCTTTCTATGTGTTCACTAAGGTAGTGAAAATCTTGTGCTGAGCTCCTTTCCCTTTGAACCTCCAGAGCAGACAGCGCTTTCATGGATGGGTGTTTTCCTAATCTCGGTTGCTTCCCTTCTTCATTTACTGTTTTAACACCACCTTCACACTGGATTCATGACTACCCATGGAAGGTACAAGCTGTGGGAAGGAGGGCTTCATGTGTAGAACATACGATGAAACTTGTCCATTAGAGATAATGTAACGTCCTCCTCCAGCATCCACCCTTGGATGTGGTTCTTGTTGCCTTTCTCAGTTGGTCCCAGGAGATCCTTGCTGCTGATGCTGAGATGTTGTCTTGGTGAAGACTAGGCTGGATCGAATAAGTGCATAAACACACTGGAAGTGCCGCTTTGGGACCTGATTGATGCTACATTAAGGGCAGGCAGAAGACTGTGGGAAGTAAGATAAAAGCACTTTAAATGGGACGAGGAGTTTTACAGAGAACAGGATGAAGGTGGAGAAGCAGAGAAAAACAGCAAGTCATGAAGTGTGCACCAGAGAGAACCTAGCACAAAGGCATGGAAATCACATGCCATGGAGCGGAGACTCCTAGCTGTGGCCGGCAATTATTCTGGAGTCTTCCCAGAACTGGAGAGGATCGTAACCAGTGTTGGGATTGGATGTGAAGTCCTCTGAAGCAGATTTGGAGAACGCTCATCTTTCTGGTGACCATGCTGAACTACAGGAAAAGAGAATGCCGAAGGTCCGCTGTGTGGCCGCTTTCCTTTAGCCTGCATCTGCCATCATCTGCCAAACACCAAAACTGTGGCGGTAAAAACAGCAAAGAAAACTGTCATTTCACTGTTGTATTTTCTGTCTTAAGGTCTGGTCTCCTGTGGCTTATAGGCATAGAGTAGGATTCTGGAAGCACTAGCTCTATGCGTTTCTTTTTTATAAATGTGCTTTTTTCCCGTTTTGTTGCCATTATTGGGTATGTTTAGAATAATGGGTTGCTGGTTTACTAATGTAGCACCTGCTAATAATGCTGAAGGTATTTCTGTACCTTCCATGGCTAGAAATCAAGGAGATGTATTCCTTAGGGTGTGAATCTGTGACTGTAGCTTTTATACCATTGTGTCTAGCTGTGCCTTTATGTTCGGCACAATTTCTATCACTTATTACCATGATGCACATGTATAAGCTAAAAATGAAGCCGGTCAAAAGTGGGCGATGACTTGTTAGCTTTAATTTAGCTTCAGATAAATCGTTTTCTATCTTTGCAATATCACTTGGTAAGATTTCATCTCCAATGGTGCACACACGTTACCATTATATTGCTTTGCTTGCAGCAATTTGCCTACACATTTTTTTATTTTTTCTTCCTTCCAAAACTTGCTGATCAGCATAGGTCTGACTCCTTGCAGGCCATTACCTTCACTTCATTATTACATGTGACCATCCAGATATTATAAGAACTCGCTTTTACAGTATGTGTTGAGGATCACCAGTGGGGTAACCCATAACTATACATGATACATATCCCAGCAGGGATAATATACCAGGTTGCTTTTATGGGAAGTTTTTTTACACATTAATGTAGTTTTTGATATATGGAGTTGTTTTTGACACCAAAACTTGTGTATCTCCCCAAGAAATCAGTGTAGCATGTTGGTTGAGTGCATATACGAAACTCCTAGTGTACGGCTCGCTGTCAGCAGGATTGTGCTCAGTAACCTACAGTGTCAGGTCAGCAGCGTTATACTGAGTACAATGATCCCTTGGTTGATGAAATCCGTCTTGTGGTTGCTTTTGAATCTGTATTTTCAGTTTTGTGTTAACCCCTTCCCGACCTTTGACGCCACGTAGGCGTCATGAAAGTCGGTGCCATTCCGACCCATGACGCCTATGCGGCGTCATGGAAAGATCGCGTCCCTGCAGATCGGGTGAAAGGGTTAACTCCCATTTCACCCGATCTGCAGGGACAGGGGGAGTAGTAGTTTAGCCCAGGGGGGGTGGCTTCACCCCCTCGTGGCTACGATCGCTCTGATTGGCTGTTGAAAGTGAAACTGCCAATCAGAGCGATTTGTAATATTTCACCCATTATAACGGGTGAAATATTACAATCCAGCCATGGCCGATGCTGAAATATCATCGGCCATGGCTGGAAATACTAGTGTGCCCCCACCCCACCCCTCCGATCGCCCCCCCAGCCCTCCGATCTGGCCGGTACACTGCTCCGGCTCCCCTCCGTCCAGTGCTCCGCTCCCCCCCGTGCTCTTGTCCGCTCCCCCCGTGCTCCAATCACCCCCCCGTGCTCCAATCACCCCCCCTGCACTCCGATCCACCCCCCCGGTGCTCCGTTCCACCCCCCCCGTGCTCCATTCCAGCCCCCCCGTGCTCCGTTCCACGCCCCCCGTGCTCCGTTCCACCCCTCCCGCACTCCGATTCCCCCCCCCGTGCTCCGATCCCCCCCCCCCCCCGTGGTCCCTCCCCACCCCATCATACTTACCGATCCAGCCGGGGTCCCGTCCGTCTTCTCCCTGGGCGCCGCCATCTTCCAAAATGGCGGGCGCATGCGCAGTGCGCCCGCCGAATCTGCCGGCCGGCAGATTCGTTCCAAAGTGCATTTTGATCACTGAGATAGATTATATCTCAGTGATCAAAATAAAAAAAAATAAATGACCCCCCCCCCTTTGTCACCCCCATAGGTAGGGACAATAAAAAAATAAAGAAATTTTTTTTTTCCACTAATGTTAGAATAGGGTTAGGGGTAGGGTTAGGGGTAGGGTTAGGGCTAGGGTTAGGGGTAGGGTTAGGGCTAGGGTTAGGGTTTCGGTATGTGCACACGTATTCTGGTCCTCTGCGGATTTTTCCGCTGCGGATTTGATAAATCCGCAGTGCTAAACCGCTGCGGATTTATGGCGGATTTACCGCGGTTTTTCTGCGCATTTCACTGCAGTTTTACAACTGCGATTTTCTATTTGAGCAGTTGTAAAACCGCTGCGGAATCCGCACAAAGAAGTGACATGCTGCGGAATGTAAACCGCTGCGTTTCCGTGCAGTTTTTCCGCAGCATGGGCACAGCGATTTTTGTTTCCCGTAGGTTTACATTGAACTGTAAACTCATGGGAAACTGCTGCGGATCCGCAGCGTTTTCCGCAGCGTGTGCACATACCTTTAGAATTAGGCTATGTGCACACGGTGCGGATTTGGCTGCGGATTCGCAGCAGTGTTCCATCAGGTTTACAGTACCATGTAAACATATGGAAACCAAATCCACTGTGCCCATGGTGCAGAAAATACCACGCGGAAACGCTGCGTTGTATTTTCCGCAGCATGTCAATTCTTTGTGCGGATTCCGCAGCGTTTTACACCTGTTCCTCAATAGGAATCCGCAGGTGAAATCCGCACAAAAAACACTGGAAATCCGCGGAAAATCCGCAGGTAAAACGCAGTGCCTTTTACCCGCGGATTTTTCAAAAATGGTGCGAAAATATCTCACACGAATCCGCAACATGGGCACATAGCCTTAGGGTTGGGGTTGGAATTAGGGTTGTGGTTATGGTTAGGGGTGTGTTGGGGTTAGGGTTGTGGTTAGGGGTGTGTTGCCGTTAGGGTTGTGTTTAGGGTTATGGCTACAGTTGGGATTAGGGTTAGGGGTGTGTTGGGGTTAGTGTTGGAGGTAGAATTGAGGGGTTACCACTGTTTAGGCACATCAGGGGTCTCCAAACGCAACATGGCGCCACCATTGATTCCAGCCAATCTCGTATTCAAAAAGTCAAATGGTGCTCCCTCACTTCCGAGCCCTGACGTGTGCCCAAACAGTGGTTTACCCCCACATATGGGGTACCAGCATACTCAGGACAAACTGCGCAACAATTACTGGGGTCCAATTTCTCCTGTTACCCTTGTGAATCAAAAAAAATGCTTGCTAAAACATAATTTTTGAGGAAAGAAAAATGATTTTTTTATTTTCACGGCTCTGCGTTGTAAACGTCTGTGAAGCACTTGGGGGTTCAAAGTGCTCACCACATATCTAGATAAGTTCCTTGGGGGGTCTAATTTCTAAAATGGGGTCACTTGTGGGGATTTCTACTGTTTAGGCACACCAGGGGCTCTGCAAACGCAACGTGACACCCGCAGACCATTCCATCAAAGTCTGCATTTCAAAAGTCACTACTTCCCTTCTGAGCCCCGACGTGTGCCCAAACAGTGGTTTACCCCCACATATGGGGTATCAGCGTACTCAGGAGAAACTGGACAACAACTTTTGGGGTCAAATTTCTCCTGTTACCCTTGGGAAAATAAAAAATTGCAGGCTAAAAGATCATTTTTGAGAAAATATATATTTTTTTTTTCATGGCTCTGCGTTATAAACTTCTGTGAAGCACTTGGGGGTTCAAAGTCCTCACCACACATCTAGATTAGTTCCTTTGGGGGTCTAGTTTCCAAAATGGTGTCATTTCTGGGGGATCTCCAATGTTTAGGCACACAGGGGCTCTCCAAACGTGACATGGTGTCCGCTAATGATTGGAGCTAATTTTCCATTTAAAAAGCCAAATGGCGTGCCATCCCTTCCGAGCCCTGCCGTGCGCCCAAACAGTGGTTTACCCCCACATATTGGGTATCTGCGTACTCAGGACAAACAGGACAACAATATTTGGGGTCCAATTTCTCCTATTATCCTTGGCAAAATAGGAAATTCCAGGCTAAAAAATCATTTTTGAGGAAAGAAAAATTATTTTTTATTTTCATGGCTCTGCGTTATAAACTTCTGTGAAGCACCTGGGGGTTTAAAGTGCTCAATATGCATCTAGATAAGTTCCTTGGGGGGTCTAGTTTCCAAAATGGGGTCACTTGTGGGGGAGCTCCAATGTTTAGGCACACAGGGGCTCTCCAAACGTGACATGGTGTCCGCTAACAATTGGAGCTAATTTTCCATTCAAAAAGTCAAATGGCGCGCCTTCCCTTCCGAGCCCTGCCGAGTGCCCAAACAGTGGTTTACCCCCACATATGAGGTATCGACGTACTCGGGAGAAATTGCCCAACAAATTTTATGATCCATTTTACCCTACTGCCCATGTGAAAATGAAAAAATTGAGGCGAAAAGAATTTTTTTGTGAAAAAAAAGTACTTTTTCATTTTTACAGATCAATTTGTGAAGCACCTGAGGGTTTAAAGTGCTCACTAGGCATCTAAATAAGTTCCTTGGGGGGTCTAGTTTCCAAAATGGGGTCACTTGTGGGGGAGCGCCAATGTTTAGGCACACAGGAGCTCTCCAAACGCGACATGGTGTCCGCTAACGATGGAAATAATTTTTCATTCAAAAAGTCAAATGGCGCTCCTTCCCTTCCGAGCCTTACCATGTGCCCAAACAGTGGTTTACCCCCACATGTGAGGTATTGGTGTACTCAGGAGAAATTGCCCAACACATTTTAGGATCCATTTTATCCTGTTGCCCATGTGAAAATGAAAAAATTGAGGCTAAAAGAATTTTTTTGTGAAAAAAAAGTACTTTTTCATTTTTACGGATTAATTTGTGAAGCACCTGGGGGTTCAAAGTGCTCACTATGCATCTAGATAAGTTCCTTGGGGCGTCTAGTTTCCAAAATGGGGTCACTTGTGGGGGAGCTCCAATTTTTAGGCACACGGGGGCTCTCCAAACGTGACATGGTGTCCGCTAAAGAGTGGAGCCAATTTTTGATTCAAAAAGTCAAATGGCGCTCCTTCCCTTCCAAGCCCTGCCGTGCGCCCAAACAGTGGTTTACCCCCACATATGAGGTATCAGCGTACTCAGGACAAATTGGACAACAACTTTCGTAGTTCAGTTTCTCCTTTTACCATTGGGAAAATAAAAAAATTGTTGCTAAAAGATAATTTTTGTGACTAAAAAGTTAAATGTTCATTTTTTCCTTCCATGTTGCTTCTGCTGCTGTGAAGCACCTGAAGGGTTAATAAACTTCTTGAATGTGGTTTTGAGTACCTTGAGGGGTGCAGTTTTTAGAATGGTGTCACTTTTGGGTATTTTCAGCCATATAGACCCCTCAAACTGACTTCAAATGTGAGGTGGTCCCTAAAAAAAATGGTTTTGTAAATTTCGTTGTAAAAATTACAAATCGCTGGTCAAATTTTAACCCTTATAACTTCCTAACAAAAAAAAATTTTGTTTCCAAAATTGTGCTGATGTAAAGTAAACATGTGGGAAATGTTATTTATTAACTATTTTGTCACATATCTCTCTGGTTTAACAGAATAAAAATTCAAAATGTGAAAATTGCGAAATTTTCAAAATTTTCGCCAAATTTCCGTTTTTATCACAAATAAACGCAGAATTTATTGACCTAAATTTACCACTAACATGAAGCCCAATATGTCACGAAAAAACAATCTCAGAACCGCTAGGATCCGTTGAAGCGTTCCTGAGTTATTACCTCATAAAGGGACACTGGTCAGAATTGCAAAAAACGGCAAGGTCTTTAAGGTCAAAATAGGCTGGGTCATGAAGGGGTTAATGATATGCTCGTGCCGGCCTGTGAGGGTCTTCATGTGGTGCTCTGCTTAGGTACTCATGTGTGTGGGCTTATAACAGTTCACTGATCCCTCACTGACCTGCCCCCCCATTTTACATAATGAATATTATCGATAGCTTGATTAAAACAACAAACCCTGCTGCAGGCATGTGCCAGCCGTGATGCCTGCGCTGCAGCATGATCACATATGTAATGTGCATATAATTCATTTCTTTACTGTTATCCATAAATTCATTGAAAATTGGGTCTTCCACTGTTAGCTGCTACTGCGCAGGCGGTGCCATCTCGCTAGAGAAAAAAAAAATTCCACCTCCAAGATGGCAATCACGGCGGCTGCGCAGTAGCAGCGATCAGCGACAGGTGGCGCCATCTTGGAGGAGGACTTTTTATTTTTTTCTAGCAAGATGGCGCCGCCAGCATCGGATCACCAATAGCTGCTGCTGCGCAGGCGCCATTTTCAAACTGAGGATTTTTTTTTTTAAATGAATTTAAGGATAAGATCAAAGAAATGAACTACATACACATTACATATGCGATCATGCTGCAGTGCAGGCGCCAGCTTTTTTCAAGATATATATATAAAATATATTTTCATTATGTAAACTAGGGGCCGATCAGTGACCTGTCAGCAGTCTGCATTATGAGCACCTGAGCATAGCACCACATGCAGACCCCCCACAGGCCGCCTCGGGGCATGGGCATATCATTAACACAAAACTGAAAATAAAGATTAAACAACCACAAGACGGATTTCATCAACCAAGGTATCACTGTAATCAGTATGACGGCGCCGACCTGACACTGTGTGTAGGTCACTGAGCACAATCCTGCTGACAGGTTCCATTTAAAGGTGTTGAGACTTGAAGATGGCGTTGGCCTGTCTGACACTGGCAGAATGGGACACTATTATAGCCACTGTAATAGGCATGCGCTCTTCCTCTAGTACAAGAGGGTCAGAAGTTCTCCTTTCTGCCAGTGTGGGTCCCAGTTGTCAGACTCTTACCAGTCTGAAAGGTATCACTGATCTACACTGGACAACCCCTTTAAACTTATTTTAGGCCAGTCTCACACGTCCAAATAATTCTGGTACCGGAAAAAATCTGTACTGGAATTGTCCGTGTGCCCCTACATTTCTGTGGCACATCAGTGTGGCACACGTGTGCCGCCCGTGTGCCCACTGGGTACCACACGCACCGTGCTGGGTACCACACATACCAGCATCTGGTGCTGAAGCCACAATTCATATCTTCCCTGCAGCAGCGTTTGCTGCAGAGAAGATATGAATAATAGTGTTTAAAATAAAGATCTATGTGCCCCCCGCACCCCCCCTGCTGTTCTGAAAATACTCACCCGGCTCGCTCCCTCGCCGACGCTGCTTCCTGTTCTGGCCGCATCTTCTCCTGTATGCGGTCACGTGGGGCCGCTCATTTACAGTAATGAATATGCGGCTCCACCCCTATGGGAGGTGGAGCCGCATATTCATGACTGTAATCGGCGGCACCACGTGACCGCATACAGGAGAAGATGCGGCCAGAACAGGAAGCAGCGCCAGCGAGGGAGTCGGGTGAGTATTTTAAAGATCTTTATTTTAAACACAATTATTCATATCTTCTCTACAGCAAACGCTGCTGCAGGGAAGATATGAATCGCGGCTTCAGCACCAGTGGGGGGGACAGCGCTTAATGTAGCGCTGTCTCCTGTACGGCACACGGACTGCACACGGACAACGTCCGTGTGCGGTACGTGTTTTACACGGACCCATTGACTTTAATGGGTCCGTGTAATCCGTGCGCTCCCACGAACACTGACATGTCTCCGTGTTTGGCACACAGAGACACGGTCCGCAAAAAATCAATGACATCTGAACAGATGCATTGATTTTAATGTGTCTACGTGTGTCAGTGGCTCCGGTACATGAGGAAACTGTCACCTCACGTACCGGAGCCACTGACGTGTGAAACTGGCCTTAAGATGTATTTATATGCAGCAAATTTTAACAAAAATATTCTGCCTTTACAAATTAATGTTTTTTTCTGATACAATTCTGCTGTGTAAATATACCTATTACCTTGAATTTGCCGTAGGGCTTTCATAATATTAATGCAATTTTTTTAACATTTTTTTACATGTGTTTATCTTCCTATAGAGGAGTCTATTGAAAAACTCCTGAAAAATATGCCATGAAAAAAATCCATGGCCCCAAAAAATACTTGTGGTCTTTAAGTGGTATTTTTAACTCTTTTTTTCGTACAAAAGCCTTAATGTGCTGCATTTTTCTGAAAGCTGCTTTGGATGAAGACAGCACACTTTGATGCATACAATTTGGTGATTACTTCCTTGTGTGGGATTTGGCTATTTGGTATTTTAAAATTGTGTATTTTATATGTGCCAGTTTCTTATTCCTTGTCCGTCTAGAGCACTGGTCCCCAACCTTTCTGACCTTGAGAGCCACGTTAAGCTCTGAGAGAGGGTCGTGAGCCACATCCAGTTCCCACTCACCTCAAAGTTATGGCAACCAAAGACCCCTTTACTGGTATAATGATAACGAAAGCTTTTCCACATAAATCACACGGATGCAGTTTACCAAGATCCTGGGGTTCCAACAATACCCCCATTCAAAATTCTCCCAACACGCTGTCGCATCCAGCTACAAGTGTCTCTTCTGATAGGTAGTATCATCCTGTCTCCAGCGTACCATAGTTAAATTATCTCTAAACATATGTGCATCCAAATCTGCTCTTCTGTGCAGAGCTGCTCACAATATTCACCATTTTGAGATTTGCTCTCCATACCTGTTTGCTAGACTTGGAGCTAATGCATCAAGCTGGTAGACAGCCGCGAGCCACAATTCATAGGGCCGCGAGCCACATGTGGCTCCCGAGCTACAGGTTGGGGACCCCTGGTCTAGAGGTTCATACCCTGCTGCTGACCCATGTAACTAAGGATTCATTCCGACGTCTGAGAAAGTCGGTCCAAGCATGGGCCACCAATGCACGGACTGGCCGCGGCCCTCCCGCCCTCACGTCACATCCTCATAGACATATATGAAGCAGTCCGGCTCCGGTTGGGAGAGTCGTGGCCAGTCTGTGCATTGGGGACCTGTGCTTGGACCAATTTGTTCTGACGTGTGAGTGTCTTAAGAGCTGTTGTTGCGCAGTTATATTTGTATCCAGTGAATTGTAAATTTGACCTTTTCGGCCGCCTGAAGTGGTTGGGTGCAGGTATAGAAGTTTACCATGATGGTAAGTAACAGAATTGTATGAATCACCAAGGAGTGTACAGGCACCTCTGTCTTCTTGGCTGCTCCGGATGCGTTTTTAGGTTAGGTGATAGGTTTTTCCATCCGTTATCTTTTGCTACCGCTGCAGAGACCTAGAATAAAGCGCCCTACGAAGGTCGGTATAATTGGTGCATCATTAACTTCCTAGAGAGTGGATCTTGTTGCTCACAGGAACCAATCAGAACCTCACTTTCAGTTACTAAACTCATTCACAAAGGAAACGTGATCGGTGAGTGGTTGCTATACCCAACATGATCATTTTACCACTTAGACCGTTTTGAGACATGGGGACAATCTCTGTGCCCATTCGCGGGCAGTGATGTTTGCTGGACTCGGCGGAGATGGTCGCTGGTATCCAGTATGGGGAAACAATTTCAAGGCTAAGCCTTCACTACCTCTTATTTCTGTAGGTCACACATTCTATATATAATATGATGGTGAACTGGTATTGTGGTATCTTTGGTTCTCTGATCTGTAGCATGCAATTGTCTATAAATATAGTATGAAGCCAAAAGATGTAATGGCACACCATTAAAATAATCACCAAAAGGCTTCCATATTTACGTGTGTGTTATCTATACGGAGATAGATACAGTTATATGAAAAAGTTTGGGCACCCCTATTAATCTTAAGCTTAATGGTTTATAAAAATTGTTTTTTCTGCAACAGCTATTTCAGTTTCATATATCTAATAACTGTTGGACACAGTATTGTTTCTGCCTTGAAATGAGGTTTATTGTACTAACAGGAAATGTGCAATCTGCATTCAAACAAAATTTGACAGGTGCATATGGATCGCCCCCAGACACAGGGCCACGCGTTTCGGTACTGGGCCTCTCTGGCTCGATTCTGAGGTTGTCACGGTGGCTAGACCCGGTCCGCGACCCTGCTAAGGGGCGTCCAATAAAGGTGGTGGTACAGTCTGTCAGGGGTTCGTGACGCCACCTATGGTGTTCGGTCAGGGTGACCGACGCTGCTATGGGGTCCGCTGGGGTGATGGAATGGCAGCTAGATGGTATACCTTCCTACAGGTGAAGTATATCCCCAGGGCTTCCCAGTGGTGTAGGTAGCGATCAGTGGCGTAACTACCGCGGTCGCAGCGGTCGCCATTGCGACGGGGCCCGGGCTGGTCAGGGGCCCTCCCCCCGGCAGATCAGAGGCACCGGCCGACACCATGTTCATGGGCGGACATACCGCCGGTTCAACCGGTGCAGCTCTGGGGGGCCCCTGCAGTGTGGCCAGGGACGCTACTAGCGGCAGAAGAGAGGGCGGCAGAACTGGATTTGCGCTGCTAGTTTTTTTTTTTTTTATAAAACTCTGGGGTTAAGTGCCCGCCCCCCCTCCTCCCTCCTTCCCACCCCCCCTCCTCCCTCCTTCCCACCCCCCCCTCCTCCCTCCCTCCTTCCCAGCTCCCTCCTTCCCGCCCCCCCTCCTCCCTCCTTCCCGCTCCCCCTCCCTGAAGATGTAATACTCACCTTCCTCCAGCGGTGGCTGCAACTGCATCTCAGCGCCGGCAGCGCGTCCTGTCTTCAGCGGTCACATGGTACCGCTAATTTAAGATCATGAATATGCGCATATTCATGACCTTAATTAGCGCTATCATGTGACCGCTGAAGACAGGAAGGAAGACGCTGCAGAAGAGATGCCAGGAAGGAAGTTCTGTTCTGTGCTGCGCGGTAAGAGGTAAGTATGACAGGGAAAAAGGACGGGGAGCCATGCACACAAGGAAAAAGGATGGGGAGCCATGCATGCAGGGTGGGAGGATAGGGGAGGCATGCACGCAGGGGAGAAGGATGGGGGAGCCGTGAACGCAGGGGAGAAGAATGGGGGAGCCGTGAACGCAGGGGAGAAGGATGGGGAGCCGTGAACGCAGGGGAGAAGAATGGGGGAGCCGTGAACGCAGGGGAGAAGGATGGGGAGCCGTGAACGCAGGGGAGAAGGATGGGGGAGCCGTGAACGCAGGGGAGAATGATGGGGGAGCCGTGAACGCAGGGGAGAAGGATGGGGGAGCCGTGAACGCAGGGGAGAAGGATGGGGAGCCGTGAACGCAGGGGAGAAGGATGGGGGAGCCGTGAACGCAGGGGAGAATGATGGGGGAGCCGTGAACGCAGGGGAGAAGGATGGGGGAGCCGTGAACGCAGGGGAGAAGGATGGGGGAGCCCAGCACGCAGGGGAGAAGGATGGGGAGCCGTGAACGCAGGGGAGAAGGATGGGGGAGCCGTGAACGCAGGGGAGAAGGATGGGGGAGCCGTGAACGCAGGGGAGAAGGATGGGGGAGCCGTGAACGCAGGGGAGAAGGATGGGGGAGCCGTGAACGCAGGGGAGAAGGATGGGGGAGCCGTGAACGCAGGGGAGAATGATGGGGGAGCCGTGAACGCAGGGGAGAAGGATGGGGGAGCCGTGAACGCAGGGGAGAAGGATGGGGGAGCCGTGAACGCAGGGGAGAAGGATGGGGGAGCCGTGAACGCAGGGGAGAAGGATGGGGGAGCCGTGAACGCAGGGGAGAAGGATGGGGGAGCCGTGAACGCAGGGGAGAAGGATGGGGGAGCCGTGAACGCAGGGGAGAAGGATGGGGGAGCCGTGAACGCAGGGGAGAAGGATGGGGGAGCCCAGCACGCAGGGGAGAAGGATGGGGAGCCGTGAACGCAGGGGAGAAGGATGGGGGAGCCGTGAACGCAGGGGAGAAGGATGGGGGAGCCCAGCACACAGGGGAGAAGGATGGGGGAGCCATGAATGCAGGGGAGAAGGATGGGGGAGCCGTTAACGCAGGGGAGAAGGATGGGGGAGCCCAGCACGCAGGGGAGAAGGATGGGGGAGCCGTGAACGCAGGGGAGAAGGATGGGGGAGCCATGCACACAGGGTGGGAGGATGGAGTATAAATATGGAGTATAAATACTGGGCCCTATAGGGGGGACACAGTGTGAGTGGACAGTGTGAAGAGGGGGCCGGTATAGAAAGGAGAGGTCAGTGTGAAGAGTATGTACCATAAGAAGGACAGTGTGGGGGTCATATTTTGTGCAGACAATATAGTGAGGGGCAATTTTTTATTCCAGAGCATTATAATGACACTTGTATCTTTAAGAGCATTTGGTGGAGACTTTCTGCAAAAGAGCGGAAAAGATGGAAGTCTGCAGAGACGGCTGTGGATGAGAAAACTCATCATGGGATCTGGACAAGATGAAGAAAAGAAGAATGGCTCCAGAGACGACGTCATCTATAAGGTACCTGGATGTAAATGTTATTTGTGATACTGACTAACTCTCATGTTTTTATTTATGTTAGGAGCTTTAAAGGGGTTGTCCAGGTTTGTAATGAGTCTGCAGTCATTCTTTGTGACTGCAGACTTCTGACTTCTCACAGTGCGCCCTGCACGCTGTCAGGATTCTGTCGTGCTGGCGATTTACATACGTGCGGTCACATGCTGACTAGACATGTGTAGCCTCCGTCAGTGAAAATGAACTGAGCGAGGTCGGGCATGTCTAGTTGGAATGTGGCCAGAGGTATATAAATCGCATACTTGTGCTGACATGACCGTCCACCGGCAAGGGAGAATCCTAGTAGTGTGCAGTGCATGCGTTGTGAGAATTCAGAAGCTGCAATGTCAGGATTCAGCTCTGCAGGTTCTGGTGATGGTGGCCGCCATATTGGCAAAGCCTGAGGCGGCTGCTGGGACCGGGAACAGGTAGTGCCGGAGCTAGTGGGGGGCACGTGGACCAAGCCGCCCAGGAGGGGGATGCCGCAGCGGCTCAGCCATATGGAGGATCCGGGGATGAACATGGAGGTGTACGGGACCGGCGGAAGTGAGGTGTGTCTGCTGCCCGTGTGTCGCCGTCTCGGCCCCCAGCGTCCCTGGCCCCCTGTGACACCAGCCCCGTTTCCTCCCTGCTGTCCCGTGCCCCATGTCTTAGTAGGTCCCCAGGTTCAGGTCATGGTGTTCCTCTGGGCTCCCCGTACACACCTTGTTCCTCCTCCCCTGGTCTCCCAATGCTCCTCATGTCCCATGCCCTGAGTCCTCCTGCACCCCCCATGCATTCCCTGCCCCTTGTCCCCGTGTGACTCGTCTGCCCTGCTCTCAAGTCTCCCCTGTCACCTTTCTCACCGTGTGTTCTCCATCTACCCTGTCCTTGTAATCCCTGTGCCCCCTTCTTCCCTCCTCCCAAGTTTCCCCCCCCATCTTCCTCTGTCCCCTTGCGTCCCTATCTACTCTGCCCTCGGAGTCCCCTTGTGTCCTCTTGTGCCTGTCTCCATTGCACCCTAGTCCCCGTGTGTCCCATTGTGCCCTTCTCCCTTTCCTCTTAGTCCTTATGAGTCCCCTTGTGCTTCTATCCCTTGTCCCCGTGTGTAGCCGTGTGTCAGTGTCCCTTGCCAACTAGTCCCTGTGTGTCGCCTTGCGCCTGTCTCCCTTGTCCCCTTATGCTTGTGTCCCTTGTCCCCGTGTGCCAGTCTTCCTTGCCCATTAGTCCCTGTGTGTCCCCTTCTAAGTCTCCATGGCCAACTAGTCCCTGTGTGTCCCCTTGTGCCAGTCTCCCTTGTCCCCTTGTGTCAGTCTCCCTTGCCCACTAGTCCCCTTTTAACCTTCTCCCCTGCCCCCTAGCCCCCAAGTGTCCCCTTGTGCCTGTCTTCCTTGCTCCCTAGCCCCCCTATATTACTATTGTGCCTGTCTCCCCTACTCCCCTTGTGTCCTTGTCCCCTGCCCCCTAGTCACCATTTGCTCATGTCTTTCTTACTGCCCCTGTATGAGGGGCTGCATTATACTGTGAGGGGGGCTGCATTATATTTTATGGGGGTTACATTGTATTGTATGGCCGGGCTGCAGTATACTCTGTGGGGTGGCTGTATTATACTATATGTGGGCTGCATTATACTGAATCGAGGACTATGGGGAATATATTATACTATATGAAGAACTATGGTCCATCATACTATGGGAAGTGAATTGTACAACATGGATGACGATGGCGGTGCATTATACTATATGGAGCACTATGAGGAGTATATTATACTATATGGAGGACTGAGCAGTGTATTTTAATATATGGAGGACTATGTGGAGTGTATAATACTAAATAGAGGACTGAGGAGTGTATTATACTATATGGAGGACTATGAGGGGTGCATTATACTATATGGAGCACTATGAGCAGTGGATTATACTATATGGAGGACTGAGCAGTGTATTTTAATATATGGAGGACTATGTGGAGTGTATAATACTAAATGGAGGACTGAGGAGTGTATTATACTATATGGAAGACTATGAGGGGTGTATTATACTATATGGAGGACTGAGCAGTGTATTATACTATATGGAGCACTACGAAGAGTGTATTATGCTATATGGAGGACTGAGGAGTGTACAATACTATATGGGGGACTATGGGGAGTGTATTATACTATAAGGAGTACATTATAGTTCTCATATGGATCCCCATGACTTCTATGTTAACCCCTGATGAGTATAATGGTTTATTTTCTTTTATACATTACATAACAATGGCAGTACGGGGGACAAATATATGCCAGGATGGGGCACTGGATAGTTATGCAACTGAGGTCACACTATACAACTTTGCAATAAAGCTATAGTGTGCAATATTAATAGGGAAAATGTGAATTTGGGTGGAAAATATTTTGGCATGGTGGGGGGCCCCATTTGAAAGTTCGCACCGGGGCCCATAACTTTGTAGTTACGCCACTGGTAGCGATGGTGTGAGGTGCAGGCAATAACGAGGACACAAGGTTGCAGGCTCTTTACTGAAGACTTCAGGATCCTCAATCCAGAGCACGTTTAACAGGGCTATCAGAGACCGGCCGGTCTGATGGGCACTTCCAGAGTTTCCCTCGCAGATGGAAATCGTTGCCTACCACTCGCGCCTGTGTGTTGTAGTCCTACCCTGCTGAGCATTCGGAATAGTCCCCACAACTGCTGTTCTCGTTCGTTCGTTCTCTACAGCGCTCTCTCTCTTTAGTTCCAGATGTTACTAGTTTCTCGTCCCCCAGAAATGTTTTGGCTAAGATGCCCCTCTCCCAATGTTGCACCCTATGTCTTCTTAGGAAATTTAAGGTAGACAGCCAACCTATAATTAACTGTCCTGCGGAGTTCGAAGTAAGGCCTGAAGTCAGTTATTCCCGTGGTGTTCCGGCTACACGTCTCAGTAGGATGTTGCCTCGGTCTCACGGCACGACTCCTACTGGCTCTCCTTTTTGCTTGATCTCGTTTACACTGTTCCACAATATCCTTCCCTTTCTTATCTCTTTCTTAGGTTACCGCCGCAAGGAAGTGCAGGCGCGGTTCCGTAACGTTCTGTTCTGTTCGCTAGGCTACTGCCAGGTTCCCACGCCTGAGAGGGGCCCCCCTGTGTCTTCTCCCCACAACACCCCCTGCCACGGGATGTTGCCTGAATCCAACCCAGTCAGCTTCTGACTAACTTCCTATCCAACCCCTAGTTTTACCAGTGTGAAGAGTGGCTCAATAAATAAAGCCTTTTTCTCCCCCTAGTGGCCGGAGTGTGAAGTGTAATGTGTTCTGGTGATACCTGGTCAGGAGAATTCCTTCAGTGCCATCAGACGTACCATCACTCCCCTTAGTGGCAGAGTGTCATACTGCAACGACCAGATCTCTGGGGCGCTGCACATAAGTATGGGCACCCCACCAGAAAAGTGACATTAATATTTAGTAGATCCTTCTTTTGCAAAAATAACAGCCTCTAGTCGCTTCCTGTAGCTTTTAATGAGTTCATGGATCCTGGATGAAGGTATTTTTGACCATTCCTCTTTACAAAACAATTCCAGTTCAGTTAAGCTTGATGGTCGCTGAGCGTGGACAGCCCTCTTCAAATGATCCCACAGATGTTCAATGATATTCAGGTCTGGGGACTGGGATAGCCATTCAACAACAGTGTAATTGTTCCTCTGCATGAATGCCTGAGTAGATTTGGAGCAGTGTTTTGGATCATGATCTTGCTGAAAGATCCATCCCCGGCGTAACTTCAACTTTGTCACTGATTCATGAACATTATTGTCAAGAATCTGCTGATACTGAGAGGAATCCACTCGTCCCTCAACTTTAACAAGATTCCCGGTGCCGGCATTGGCCACACAGCCCCAAAGCATGATGGAACCTCCACCAAATTTTACTGTGGGTAGCAAGAGTTTTTCTTGGAACGCTGTGTTTTTTGGCCGCCATGCATAGCGCCTTTTTGTATGACCAAACAACTCAATCTTGGTTTCATCAGTCCACAGGACCTTCTTCCAAAAAGAAATTGGCTTCTCCAAATGTGCTTTTGCATACCTCAGCCGATGCTGTTTGTGGCGTGCTTGCAGAAACTGCTTCTTTTGCATCACTCTCCCATACAGCTTCTCCTTGTGCAAAGTGCGTTGTATAGTTGACCGATGCACAGTGACACAATCTGCAGCAAGTTGATGCTGCAGCTCTCTGGAGGTGGTCTGAGGATTGTCCTTGACTGATCTCACCATTCTTCTTCTCTGCCTTTCTGATGTTTTTCTTGGCCTGCCACTTCTGGCCTTAACAAGAACTGTACCTGTGTTCTTCCATTTCCTTACTATGTTCCTCACAGTGGAAATTGACAGGTTAAATCTCTGAGACAGCTTTTTGTGTCCTTCCCCTGAACAACTATGTTGAATAATCTTTGTTTTCAGATCATTAGACAATTGTTTTGAGGAGCCCATGATGCCACTCTTCAGAGGAGATTCAAACAGGAGAACAACTTGCAAGTGGCCACTTAAGTAGCTTTTCTCCTGATTGCATACACCTGGCTATGAAGTTCAAAGCTCAATGAGGTTAGAAAACAAAAAAAAGTGCTTTAGTAAGTCAGTAAAAAGTAGGTAGGAGTATTTAAAACAATAAAATAAGGGTGCTCATACTTATGCACCTGTCAAATTTTGTTTGAATGCAGATTGCACATTTTCTGTTAGTACAATAAACCTCATTTCAAGGCAGAAACATTACTGTGTCCAACAGTTATTAGATGTATGAAACTGAAATAGCTGTTTCAAAAAAAACAAACAATTTTTATAAAACATTAAAGCTTAATAGGGGTGCCCAAACTTTTTCATATAACTGTATATATGTGTATGTAGATTGATAGATGTATATTTTATATACTATATATTTTATACTAACTTAGCCTTTCCTAATGGCTGATATCCAACCAATGTCTTTTTAATTGTGGGTAAAAGATGGCTGACATGTCCCGGGCCAGCAGTATCGCAGGAATCCCATCATTAGACCAGTGGTCAGGTTGTTTGCATCTGTACTATGGCCATATTATAAAATGGACCTGTGCTTTGCCCCACTGCTAAAACTTATCAAAGTCTGTATAGGACTTCATTCACACATCAGTGTATCGCATAAAAGGTTGATCTGTGATTTTTTCATGGATTAGCCACATACCCATTAAAGTCTTTGATGCTATTAACGAGGCCTTATTTTTTTTATTTTTTTGAAGACCACGTATCAAGAAAAAAATCACGCTCATGCGTCCCTTTTTAATTTGTCACAGAGCAAAATTGCCCATACAAGTGAATGGGTCTTTTTCATAGTAAATGTCTTGTCTAAATTGCTAACCTAAAAAGTGATGTATGGCTACTTGTGTGTCCTCCTGGCCCCTCGCATCGGGTGACTGTAATGAGCATGGTCCATAGACTCCCATTATGTAGCGTTACATTCCTCAGCGGTGTGTAATGACATGGCGTATTACATAGGAGCAGAGCGGATCATGTATACCCAATTCTGGATTATCTGCTGCCGCCAAGTACAATGACGTAGACGGTAAAGACGCCTAGACGCTACGATCGCCGATAGCTAGTGATGGCTATGTCCAAGAAGTCTTCATGTACTTTATGTAAGGCAGATTATTAGCTGGTTTGTGTACATATATTCCAGTTTTAGCAATTTCACAGTGTATATGGGCAAATTCCAAGAAGGATTGTAAGTTGAGACTGAAAAATAAACTGTGTATAGGGGGCTTATCGTGGCAGTATATAAAGGTGTATCGACCTTCTTCAATTGAATGTTTGTAAAAATTGATATCAAGATGCTTTTGTTGATACCTTGTCTTTGTCTCTGTTAGCGGGAGGTCTGAGTTCCCCCAAAGGAAAGTCTAGTATTGCAAAGGCTTCACCTGTGATTGGGACAAGAGCTGTGCCTAGAACAAGAGTCCCCTGCAAAGCGCCAACTCTCCAGAGGACTCCTAGCGTGTCGTCCGTGTGCAGCACCCAGAGCGATCACAGCACTCTGAGTACTAGGTGTAAGTACGGTGTTCACCTTTGGCACAAATCATGGCTGGGCACTTCACTTGCACTTGTCGTTGTTTGAGCACCTTGTTGTTGGCACACAGAGGTGTCAGTCCTAATGATCCTCCATTCTTTGCTTTTTGTGCACTAGGACAACACATAAATATAGCTGTGTGCCCGCTTGGCAGTGGATGCACCCATATACCGGCACCTATTTACTGTGTTCTGCATGCATTGTCCTTTTATTATTTTCCGAATTCACCTTGTTGACGTATGCTGGATGAAAGGAGCGGTGAATTTCTTGTAGCTTCTCTTTGACACTTATTTTACAGCTGTTATATTTCTATTAATTGGATTGAGGAACTGGAAAACGAGCCTGGTCTTTCTGCCTTTCAGATCTTCTGCTGATCTGACAAATGTGGCGGGTAGTTGAGCAATGGCTTTTCTTATGCTGCTTCTCCACGGCTAAAAGGAGCCTTGAGCAAATGATAAATGTGCTTATTGTATCCATTTTTTCATTGCAAGTGCAGACAAATTCCTACTTTATTATGTATAACATGCCCTTTGAAACAAAGCTCCTTCTAACCATGCGGCTAAATTATGCAGCCTACCCAGTGCCGACTTTCCTGGTTTCTTGTTGGATTAGTCTGTCCTGCCCACCGCCTCTCCTGATTACTTTCCACTCTAATTCATCGAGAGCACACAAAGGAGTGAACGTGGCCGGTGCCCTTTTGTCTGTTATCCGGTTATGATCCTTCACCTTAAATGACCGTGCCAGGCGGGCACCGCAGTTGCACAGAGAGCGCCTTGCCCGTACAGCTTTCTATCAATTCCACCATAAGATTAGCTGCTGATTCAGGGAGACTCTCCGATGTTCCCTTCCTGACCTTGCTGATTGTCGCCTCCTGGAGCTTTTGCATAATTCCTTTGTTGGCTTCGGCTGCTGGGAAAAGAAGTAGGTCATTTTTCTTTTCTTTTCATATTTGAAACAGATCTTAAATTAAATGTCAGTCTCCCTGAGCGGCTTACATTCGGGGTTGCAGGGTGCTCCGGCATGGAGATGTCTAGAGCCCATTTACAGAGGTGACATTAGTAATTAAGTGAAGCCCTCTGGGAACGTATTGCATGCAGACTGCCCATGCTTTATTTTTCTACACTGCTCAATTATTTAGGTATCCTTTTAGAAAAAAGGCAAGCCAAAAACAGGCATGTCATTTCTACTCCATGGCGGCAGACTATGAAGGCACAAGTCTTGGAGAATTAGCCATTAGCACTTCCAGTTAGAGTACACGTTACTCATAAATGTTCTAGTGTTGGTGAATGGAACATGTTATGGAACCACTTAAGGTAAATATTTTGGTGTCGTAATAAAGTATGATCTGAAACCGTACAATTGATGGGAGTGTGCCATTCATATTGCCGGCATCCTTGAGTGAAGGCTTTCCTTTCTGTGGTCCAGGCATTATACAGTGGTGTTCTGTCTGTAAATCTGCTAAAACCCCTAAGATCTGGTTACATGGCAGCAGTAATGACGTGGCTGCAGCCAGTATGGCATGTTGGCACCGCTGCCATGTGAGCTAAGACGGCAGCAGAGCGGTGAGGACTTTAATATACAGCTCTGGCAAAAATTAAGAGACCACCACATCAAAACCATGTCATGGGCAGCCCAATCTCCAGACCTGAACCCCATTGTAGACCTCTGGAATGTAATAAAGACGATGATGGATAGTCACAAGCCATCAAACAAAGAAGTGCTTACATTTCTGCGCCAGAAGCAGTGTGAAAGACCGGTGGAAAGCATGCCAAGACACAGGAAAGCTGTGATTAAAAATCATGATTATGCCACAAAATATTGATTTCTGAATTCTTCATGAGAGAAAAAAATTTGTATTGTTTCTAAGTGATTATGAACTTGTTTTCTTTGCACCATTTGAGGTCTGAAAGCATTGTTTTTTTTAGTTTTTTTTTAACCCCTTTCTGACATCAGTCGTACTATCCCGTCGAGGTGGGGTGGGCCCCTATGACCACCGACGGGATAGTACGTCATATGCGATCGGCAGCGCTCACGGGGGGAGCGCCGCCGATCGCGGCCGGGTGTCAGTTGCTTATCGCAGCTGACATCCGGCACTATGTGCCAGGAGCGGTCACGGACTGCCCCCGGCACATTAACCCCCGGCACACTGCTATCAAACATGATCGCGATGTGCAGGGAAGCATCGCGCAGGGAGGGGGCTCCCTGCGGACTTCCCTGAGCCCCCCGCAGCAACGCGATGTGATCTTACCTCCCTCGCTGCCTGCTCCAGCCCCGGATCCAAGATGGCCGCGGATCCGGGTCCTGCAGGGAGGGAGGTGGCTTCACAGAGCCTGCTCAGAGCAGGCACTGTGAAGCCTGCAGCACTGTAAGTCAGATCAGTGATCTGACAGAGTGCTATGCAAACTGTCAGATCATTGATCTGTGATGTCCCCCCCTGGGACAAAATAAAAAAGTAAAAAAAATTTTTTCCAAATGTGTAAAAAAATAAAAATAAAAAAATAAAAATATTCCTAAATAATGAAAAAAAAATATATATTTATATTATTCCCATAAATACATTTCTTCATCTAAATAAAAAAAAAAATAAAAGTACACATTTAGTATCGCCGCGTCCGTAACGACCCGACCTATAAAACTGGCCCACTAGTTAACCCCTTCAGTAAACACCGTAAAAAAAAAAAAGGCAAAAAACAACGCTTTATTATTATACCGCCGAACTAAAAGTGGAATAACACGCGATCAAAAAGACAGATATAAATAACCATGGTACCACTGAAAACGTCATCTTGTCCTTCAAAAAACGAGCCGCCATACAGCATCATCAGCAAAAAAATAATAGTTATAGTCCTCAGAATGAAGTGATGCAAAAATAATTATTTTTTCTGTAAAATAGTTTTTATCGTATAAAAGCGCCAAAACATAAAAAAATGATATAAATGAGGTGTCGCTGTAATCGTACTGACCCGAAGAATAAAACTGCTTTATCAATTTTACCAAACGCGGAACGGTATAAACGCCTCCTCCAAAAGAAATTCATGAATAGCTGGTTTTTGGTCATTCTTCCTCACAAAAATCGGAATAAAAAGCGATCAAAAAATGTCACATGCCCGAAAATGTTACCAATAAAAACGTCAACTCGTCCCGCAAAAAACAAGACCTCACATGACTCTATGGAAAAATTATAGCTCTCAAAATGTGGTAACGCAAAAAATATTTTTTGCAATAAAAAGCGTGTTTCAGTGTGTGACGGTTGCCAATCATAAAAATCCGCTAAAAAACTCGCTATAAAAGTAAATCAAACCCATCTTCATCACCCCCTTAGTTAGGGAAAAATTAAAAAAAATGTATTTATTTCAATTTTCCCGTTAGGGTTAGGGCTAGGGTTAGGGCTAGGGTTTGGGTTAGGGCTAGGGTTAGGGTTGGGGCTACAGTTACAGTTAGGGTTTAGATTACATTTACAGTTGGGAATAGGGTTGGGATTATGGTTAGGGGTGTGTCAGGGTTAGAGGTGTGGTTAGGGTTACCGTTGGAATTAGGGTTAGGGGTGTGTTTGGATTAGGGTTTCAGTTATAATTGGGGGGTTTCCACTGTTTAGGCACATCAGGGGCTCTCCAAACACGACATGGCGTCCGATCTCAATTCCAGCCAATTCTGCGTTGAAAAAGTAAAACAGTGCTCCTTCCCTTTCGAGCTCTCCCGTGTGCCCAAACAGGGGTTTACCCCAACATATGGGGTATCAGCGCACTCAGGACAAATGGGACAACAACTTTTGGGGTCCAATTTTTCCTGTTACCCTTGGGAAAATACAAAACTGGGGGCTAAAAAATAATTTTTGTGGGAAAAAAATTTTGTTTTATTTTTATGGCTCTGCATTATAAACTTCTGTGAAGCCCTTGGTGGGTCAAAGCGCTCACCACACATCTAGATAAGTTCCTTACGGGGGCTACTTTCTAAAATGGTGTCACTTTTGGGGGGTTTCTATTGTTTAGGTACATTAGGGGCTCTGCAAATGCAATTTGACACCTGCAGACCATTCCATCTACGGTAAGTCTGCATTCCAAATGGCGCTCCTTCCCTTCCGAGCCCTCCCATGCGCCCAAACAGTGGTTCCCCCCCACGTATGGGGTATCAGCGTACTCAGGACAAATTGTACAACAACTTTTGGGGTCCAATTTCTTCTCTTACCCGTGGGAAAATAAAACATTGGGGGCGAAAAGATAATTTTTGTGAAATAATATGATTTTTTATTTTTACGGTTCTACATTATAAACTTCTGTGAAGCACTTGGTGGGTCAAAGTGCTCACCACACCTCTAGATAAGTTCCTTAGGGGGTCTACTTTCCAAAATGGTGTCACTTGTGGGGGGTTTCAATGTTTAGGCACATCAGGGGCTCTGCAAACGCAACATGGCGTCCCATCTCAATTCCAGTCAATTTTGCATTGAAAAGTCAAACGGCGCTCCTTCGCTTCCGAGCTCTGTCATGCGCCCAAACAGTGGTTTACCCCCACATATGGGGTATCGGTGTACTCAGGACAAATTGTACAACAACTTTGGTGTCCGTTTTCTCCTGTTACCCTTGGTAAAATAAAACAAATTGGAGCTGAAGTAAATTTTTTTGTGAAAAAGTTAAATGTTCATTTTTATTTAAACATTCCAAAAATTCCTGTGAAGCACCAGAAGTTAATAAACTTCTTGAATATGGTTTTGAGCACCATGAGGGGTGCAGTTTTTAGAATGGTGTCACACTTGGGTATTTTCTATCATATAGACCCCTCAAAATGACTTCAAATGAGATGTGGTCCCTAAAATAAAATGGTGTTGTAAAAATGAGAAATTGCTGGCCAACTTTTAACCCTTATAACTCCCTAACAAAAAATAATTTTGGTTCCAAAATTGTGCTGATGTAAAGTAGACATGTGGGAAATGTTACTTATTAAGTATTTTGTGTGACATATCTCTGTGATTTAATTGCATAAAAATTCAAAGTTGGAAAATTGCAAAATTTTCATAATTTTCGCCAAATTTCTGTTTTTTTCACAAATAAACACAGGTAATATCAAAGAAATGTTACCACTGTCATGAAGTGCAATATGTCACGAGAAAACAATGTCAGAATCACTGGGATCTGTTGAAGTGTTCCAGAGTTATAACCTCATAAAGGGACAGTGGTCAGAATTGTAAAAATTGGCCCGGTCATTAATGTGCAAACCACCCTTGGGGGTAAAGGGGTTAATCATTTTTTTCTTTTTTCATTAAAAAAAATACAAAATTTATTACTTGGAAATTCAGAGACATGTGAGAAATTTTAGTGTAAAAGAACAATTCACTAAAAATAAAAATATACCTATAAAGAGAGAAATCCGACAAACTGAACATTGTGAAGTGGTCTCTTAATTTTTGCCAGAGCTGTATTTCATTCAGCATTTTTTACTTCCTTTTCACAGGCCGACATATTATTTTATTACACTTCTTAGTGTTTATTCCTTTTACATTCCAGTTGTATTCAATTGTGTTTTTTTTCCCTCCATTTTCCCTTCCTGTACCTTCAGTGTGACGGTAACCTTTTGCATGATGGGGTTTTAGATAGGTTTGGCACATATCGTTTGAGTTCACTTATTTTTTTAAAAATTGTTTTCTTTTTCCAGAAGGTTTGCGGTAGAATGGGGAGAGATAGTAAACGCAGCCAACTTTGTCATGTGATGAGTTATTAATGACAATGTTACTATATGGGTCATTACGATTGCAGAGTTCCCAAATATGTATTTTTATTTGCTAAACTATTTAAAAGCCGTAATTTTTGTAGTTTTTTTTTATTTTTGTTTAACACTTAAACAGATATTGATATTGGGCATACTGACCTTCAAGCCGCCAGATACCACTGTACCGCATCTATTGTTTTCAGTTTATTTGCAAGTGTGTTGACTAGAGTGATATCTTGGCTACCATGCATGCTATTAACAGCGTCATATAAAGCATTAACCTGACTGGATTGGAGTTGCCTCTTATACTGGCAGCTGTGGCGGGTTCACTGTAGAGGTCAGCTGCGACTCATCTCGTGGGTATATTTCAAATAATGTCGGGAGGGAAGTGAGGATCAAGCAAAATGAGCTCAAACACCAGAAGACGCTACCAGAGACCCTACCAAACCCCCGAAGCCCCCATACACAATAGATGGCTGTCGGCAAAATAATAATTCACTTGGCAAATTTTGGCTCATCCAAGTAAACCTGTGTTCTCTATGAAAGCGCCAGGAACAGGATCAGCAGTCCATTAATATTTCCCCCAGCACCACCCATCGGTGGAGAGTTGTGAGGACCCGGCCCCATTACTTCAGATTGTATCGATGGGTTTGGCCAATGTTGGTCTAATGTGTGTGGTGACCTTTACGTGTATCTCCTTATTAAAAACTTTCGAACAAATCGAAATTCCATAATTGTTCGAGCATTCGACCAATTATCTGAGGCAGTTTTACTCAAGCTGTGGGGTCCCCCTTAGTTTTCGTTAGGAGGTAGCTGTTTTTACAAAACTTGCCAAACTGCACAGACCCTTCTTGAAATGCTATTTAGTCATTTGTCTAAATGGCTTCCGAGTTCTCAATTGGACTCTCTACCAGGGTTGGTAAGGCTTTGATATCGCCATGTTCTGGTTGGTAAGGACCCAGTAGAAAAAACATTGAGAAGCCCTGATCTAGGATGTATGGGGACCTTACCTTATGGGGGTAAGATAAGTATATGGTACAAATCGCACTGAAAATCTGCAGCGATTATGCCTGAAAAAGGCTAATACAGTAATTAGTCCAGAAGATCTTGTCAAGAAAATCACTTTTATATTGCATCTTATAGTCATTCAAAGGAATGCAAAGGAATCTGCGATTTAAGTGATTCTTTACAATTTAATTTTTTATTTTTTTTATATTTTCCTTTTTTTTTTTTTTTTAACCTGTACTTTTGTTACCAGATCATGGACACCCTAGTAACCGTTATTATTTTTTATTTTTTTGATAATTGTAGCTACAACTGCAACCAGCAGCATTCGGACCGATGAAGTTCCTGCAAAGTGTGTAAAACAGAATGGAGCTGCTGGAACTCATGCTGCAAAGGTCACCTTCCCAAGAGTCCGCTCCCAATCTCTTAAAGTCACCCAGACTGTGGGTAAGTACTGCTGGACAGACAGACAGACATACAACGATTTCTGGTAGGAAAACTATTTCCCTGCAGTTATGAAAGTCTAAAGGAATCCCATTCACCACTCCCAGATATTACGTAGGAATTAAGCGCCCTCCCACTGACTTCCAGGACTTTAAACCCTAAGGAGCTAGAGCCAAAGTTTCCCGGTAGCAGGAGTTTGTTACTTTCCGATACTGACGGTGGGTTTCTTCACTTTCCCACAGAAGACAACCTTTTAATTCTCATTTGGGTGTTGCCGGTTATTGATATTGTCTCCCGTTTCAAAGCTGGAAAATGTTTCATCATAATAGATTAGTGGTAATTGCTGCCTCCCACACCCTTTAAATCAGTTTTTGTTAAGCTTTTGTGAGAATATTAGTGTTTTTTTATTTGATAAAAACACATTGTATGGTACATGTCACATTGTAGATGCAGTTCTTACACTGGACCGCATGATGGAGAACGGAGGAGCTGAAAAGAAATTATATACGTTTGCTGTAAAGTTCAGTGTAATTTTCCTCTTCATGGGTATACATCCCTGCTCCTCCTGGGCATAGGAGTCCAGTGGGCGGTCCTAACAAGATGTCACTCACTATCTCTGTGTTTTAGCAAAAACTTCAGCGTCTAAAATCAGGAACACTATTTAAATCCATTAAAAAAAACTGTGATTGTGATGGAAGCAGAACGTTTTTTTTTTTTTTTAATTAACATTTTTGGACGTTGCAATGTGCCCCCTCCTTCCCCCTTCCCCCCCCCCACAGCATGCTTCACATTCAATTATATTGGGATCACAGGTGCCGATACAGTTTAAAACAATGTAGAAGACTGTGTCAGGTGATGCGCCCTCCCCCATCATTCCCCTCTGCCTCTGACACAGCGGGTGCCCGATGACGGCAATTCATCATGCACCATGATGTGTACCGGGCAGACAGCAGTGCAGCTGCTGAGACCGGAGCAGAACCAGGATCAGCGGGGAAATGATTACACCCTATGGGAGAGGGCTGCATTATACCCTATGGGAGAGGGCTACATTAAACCCTATTCGGGGCTTCATTATACCCTATGGGAGGGCTGCGGCATTATACCCTTTGGGAGGGGGGCTGCATTTTACTCTATGGGGGGGCTGTTGAATTATACCCTATGGGGAGGGGGCTGCTGCATTATACCCTATGGGGGGAGGGGGCTGCTGCATTATACTATATGGGGGGAGGGGGCTGCTGCATTATACCCTATGGGGGAGGGGGCTGCTGCATTATACCCTATGGGGGAGGGGGCTGCTGTATTATATTCTGAGGGTGGCTACCCCAACCCCTGCTGTATCATTATGACGTGTACTACCTTATATTATACCCTGATGTTAGTGTGTTTTACCGCGCAATTGGTGGTCTTGTATGTATTTATATTTAGCTACAAAGTAGGCCCCAAAAATGATCTTCTCTGGTGGGCCCAAGCTGCTCCAGTCCGACGCTGGCGCCAACGTGAAATTTTAGATAGATTGAGACACCCATACACAACGGAAGGGACATTACAAAGCTGAAGACCCCACAGTCCTATCCTGATTCACAAAGATATGAATACAAGCAAGATTCAAGGATTATAAAAAAATCTACAAAACTGATTTCTTCCCCTGAGGTATCATTTTAATCAGTATGACAGCACCAATATGGCCTTCTCTGTACTTAGTAAAGTGCTGCTGACAGGTTCGCTTCAGGAGCCTGACAACCTGATCTGATCATTGTTTTTCATCACCTGTTATCTGCAATGAGGAAAAACCTTGTGCAAGTTATGTTCAATGAGACCCCAAGGAAGTCTGTGCGTGCCATAACTGAGGGCATTCAGCAGCCCGAGTGTGTGGGCAATTGGAATAAAAACTCTGATTTGTTGACCTGTATTTTTCCTAGTAATTGTAGTATTTTTATTGTGTAAAAAATAAACTCTCCTTTGCTCAGGTACAAAGAAAAGTCCTATTTTACAACAAGGAGTCACAAAATCATCTGGTTCATCAGGACTGTTAAAGCGAACAGACTCTAAAGGTATCAATGGAGGTAAGAGCATAATTGGTCTGCTGGTTATTCTGAAAAGCTCCAAATATGAGACACTCGTCTGCCTAACGAACAGGATATCCATTCCTACTGACCCTCCATTGGAGTGACTGGTTTTTTTTTATTTTTTTAAACTCCCATTTATTTCTATCTTGAGGAAACCTATATTTATTGCTCTTCACAAGCTTTCTCTTCCATGACACAGTGATGCTGCTAGCGTTGATTCGAAGTATCCCAACATCTCTATAATGAATCTGTAAGAATGATCCGATTATCATCTTCTAAGTTGTTGCTTCTAATTTATAAGAAAATGAAATTATAAAACTTTGCAGTAGTAGCAATCTGTTCTTTATTCACGGATTATTTTTTTTATTGAGGATGTGGAGCATCAACCTGAGCCACAAATGACTGTTTCAAGTTACAGGTGGCTATTCCACCCATCGTGGATTTCTAGATTTATAGCCGTGCCCTGGTGGGTGGGGAAGAATTGTGGAGGGGGCACCTGGGATGCAGGGGCCTCCACCACCTAATGGGACCCAGGCTTGCTCCATCACTCGCCATCCCTGAAGCCCAAGAGGAGGCAGGGAGGTTTCCTTTGCAGTCTGGTAGTTACTGGTTTGGCACCGTCCGTACCTCCGTAGCGTTTTGTGTAGAGAGCCATGCGCACTGTGACTGTAATGGGACGTCAGTTGGACCTACAAATATTTTGCCCAGTGACCTTTTAAAACAAATATAAATAAATAATTAATATAAAAAGGCCAATAAAAAAATGCATGCACAAATATTGTAGACTTGTAAAATGCATAAATCCATAGTTGAATAGTTTAAAACACACATTCCGCTAAAAAGATAACTAACTAAATTCTGAAATAATATTTTGGATATTTCAGGTACCCTCCATGGCCTAAAAAGCTCTGCTATTGGTAAGTTGGTGAAAGCTTTTCATTCTACTCTCTATTTATATTATGCAGGAGATACTTGATGTATGGTGTGTTGGTGACTCTGATCACTGAGGGATATGTGTAACGCTGATTCATTACTGTTCCTGTAAGTGCGAGGCTTACAGGTCATTTTAGTATTATAGTTCTCTTTTCTACCCTATGAATGTTACTGACTGCTACTTGCTGAGCACGGATTGATCTTTCACAAAGTGATACCCCTTCTTTTTGGGTTCTGATCACTGAGCCGCTTTATATCTTCCTTCCAGGGAAATCTTTTAGCCAATGCACCTGCGCTACCTTCACGTGAGGCCACCTATCTTGGAGTGGCTCCTTCAGTAGAGGAGGCACTCGCTGTGCACAGCACCTATTCTAGAATCCCTACGGATGTGTGCACACATGATGGCTTCCAGCTCCTGTTCCAGCACTTACTTGGCCTTGGACTAACCTCCATTCATGGGAAATGCCGAGAGATAGTCACTGCAGCACGCCTAGAGGCCATTGGTGCCATCGGCTGCCATGATGACCAGTCAGTAGTAGACATTCAATAAATGCGATGTAACACCTACTAATAGCACAGCGCTCCTTTTTGTTTGAGGATAGTAATTACGCATTACGTTATTTAAGGCGTCAAAATATTTTTGCTTTACTTAGCGGCCCATAGTAGGGATGAGCGGACCTGTGGAAGCTCAGGTTCTGGTACACGACCAAAGGTTCAGGCACCAGAACTGTACCTGAACTTGAACCCCATTGAACTCAATGGGGACCCAAACTTTAGAGCTGTAAAAATCTCTCCCTCCACCACTCCCAAACTTTAAAATGGATTTCCGGGTGAAGTCAGTATTCGGAGTTTAGCACCAGATACTAACTGGTACGAACCCCAAACGTTTGAGTTCATAGTCCGTAGTGTTTAGTGTCAAACAGGCTTCATGCAGGAAACGGTAAATGGACAAAAGAATAAGGTCTCTGTTTTTATGGTATTTTAATGACATTGAGCTGTATTGTCTCCATAGTTGGTTAGTTTTTTTTTAACGTTTTTGAATAAATCTCACTTCTGTGGGTTATGTAGAAAAGACAAATGGTGAGTGCTCTAGCTAGTGCCGATGGCTGCACCGGCTGTCACAATGTGGTCACAATGGCTCCTGCCTTTATAATTGTCAGGCAGCAAATGTGTCTGACATAATGTGCTGACACGTGGCCAATACTACTGGTTATAGGGCTCTTCTGATACACAGGTTTCTATTCATGGTGTCATCCACAACACTTGTTTGTTTTATTCTAGTATTTCCTGTTAACGTTCTCTTTTATTATATAATCACTTGCATCTCGCACGCACATTTATGGCCATTTGTACACTGCATTTGCAGTCTGTTAGCCACATGTGCTGAGGAAGACCCCCGGTATCTGCGTCAGTCCCATTCATGGGCTCCTATTTGCCTAGTGTAGGCTGATAGGCTTCTATATATATTAGGTATAACACTGAGGCATCTGCTGAAAAAAAAAAAAAAAATATTGCTGTGCATAAAACCTCATTCACACGTCCGTGTTTAAATACGTACATGAAAAAATGGTACCAGTGTCATCAGTGCTTGGGCCATGTGTCCATTTTTAACATCAGTGTTTGGGCCGTGTATCCTTTTTTTACCATCAGTGTGTCATCAGTGTACGATCCATGTGGCCGTTTATACCATCGGTGTGTCGTCGGTGTGTCGTCCGTGTGTCCTTTTTTTTTTGTTTTGTTTTTTACCATCAGTGCGTCATTGGTGTTTGGTCCATGTCCTTTTTTTTTACTATCAGTGCGTCATTGGTGTTTGGTCCGTGTGTCCTTTTTTACCATCAGTGTACGATCCGTGTGGCCGTTTTTACCTTGACCGTGACCCTCCTCTGCTGCATCCCCCTCATGTTTTTTACGAGGCACAGCTCTGTACTTCATAGATGTTGTGCCTGGTATTGTAGCTCCCCACAAAAAACTGTCATTCAAATCAGTGGGATTGAGCCTGATTCCTGGCAAAATCTGAACAAAAAATATGGATCTATACCTTGTACATATAAGCAAATGGTTTAACAGAACCCTGATCCAGCGCCAAAGTCCATATTCTACCTGATGGGAGCCATGTGAACCACCTTTATGGGTGCATGGACCTACAGATCAGAAGAGGCGGCTGTCCAATGGCCAAGGAAGATGGACATGGCCGCTGCACCAGGGTCCAGTGAATTTGTTTGCTAATCTCTGGGGTCTAGAAAGCAAAAAAATAAAACAATTGGAAACAAATCATTTTGTTGAGCCCCATCAGTCGTAAGCCGAGGCCATCATTATTCTAGTCCTGACAAACCCTCTTAAGGGCATGCTGTGCCTTTTTGGATTCACATCTCCCATATGTTGCAGATTTGCTTCAGATCTTTGACTATCGCCTGTGGGCCTCATTTAGTCCTCCATTTTTCTTGTTCATTCACGGCAAATACACGAGCACATCATAGTCTATGGATCTAAAACAAGGAGAAAGCAGGCACCATTCAACCTGTGTGTGTGAGCTTGTCCTTAAACTAAACTTTGGACTGCGCCATCAAGCCTGCAGGTACCGGGTGCTCACAAAATAAGATGCAAACATGACTGTAGGAAGAAAAAGTAGTGGCACTCACCGCTCCTGTAAAATCCAAAGTCTCTATTCAGAAACACATGTATAAAACTGTCTGCAGAGAGGGAAGGAGCACCTGTGCGGGACGACGATAGTTTTCACTTACCTGAACCAGTAGAAGCCCAGAAAACACTAAATGATGATTGTCCCGCACAGGTGCTCCTTTCCTCTCTGCAGCCAGTTTTATACACGTGTTTCAGAATAAAGACATTAGATTTTACAGGACCTGTAAGTGCCACTTTTTTATTCTAGTCTATGGATCTGTTCACGTGTTTGTTTTCTTTGCAGACATGTGTTTTGTTTTTTCTTTTTTTTTTCTTTGTTTTTTTTTTGAGTCACAGATAAAACTCATCCATTCAAACAATGGGTCTGTGGAAAGAAAAAAATAAAAACTAAAAATGTAAAAATGGACAGCGAACTGATACCATTCCTGTGTCAATGCTTTTTTTCATACTGTTTAATGGGTAGGAGAAGCTTGGCATGTTCTTAAAACAAATAGTAAAAAATGGATGAAAACCAGATCCTGGACACTCATGTGCAAAAATATAACCTGACGTCTGAATGAGGCCTTAGTCTTCAGTAAGATTTGTGAAGGTGGCAGCATGAATCCACAACGTAGAGCGGATATTCCCAGTATACAGTACTGACCATGCAATGCATTTCAGTTTAGCTGCGGTGTGGCCATTGCGCATTGTCTAGGAGCCCTTGTATAGAGCCCTGTCCATCCTCGCCAGCATTGACTGCTGATGGTAAAGCTATGCTGAATTTGTTGGCGCTATTACTAATATTGATGCCAGTCAGATCCACTCAGTCTCATGGTTTACTCGCTACCCGATCAGCACATAAACGCCAATCTGCCAGCTCATTAACCGCACACAACCCGGTTGTGCAGATCACTTTTGATTGTTATTTGCATTCCATCGACTTTCTATTGAAGCGTGGAAGCGACTGAATACAATTATTTACTTTCGAATCAACAATTTGGATGCTCTATGTAAATTACACATTGAAACCAGCCTTTCTTGCACGTTCTTCATTTCGCTGTAATCTGTGAAATACTTTATAGAATTGTAAAATCTATTTAATTTTCTAGGCTCCTTTTTGTAAGGCTTTCCGTGCTTGGCAATCTGTTTAAGCTCATTATAGTTTTGCCTTAATTTTTTTTATTGCAAAAATGGATTGGGTCCAATCTGTGAAATGCAGGATTTTTTTCTTCTTTTGGAAGGCTATTTTGCTTTTACAAGACCTTTAATTCAATCCCATTTTTAGTACTATGTGATTTACACATGGTGCCATATTCCAGAACTGTGAATGCAGTCTATGGTCTCATGAACAATCATTTTTGGAGAACTTTACAGATGTAGAGGGCCATAAAATGGCCCTCTTCGAGCGGTCTGTGGGCCTCTGCTGTACCTCTCTGGGCCCCTGATATGTGGATTTTTTTTCTGTCAGTATAAATATATTCCGTCTACTCTTCTGAGGAAGAGTAAAGGCCCAAGTCGATCATGGTGAACGAGCGTTTGTTAGAAAGCTCAGGTGCTGATTATCGGCTTTTGTATCCATCCCGGCAATCGCCTAACGAACATGGAAAACATTGGATACATGGGCTTTAAAACCAGAACCTAAAAACCTTTAAAAGAACCTGAAGACTCACCTCTTCCGACAAGCCTACAGCCTGCAGTGATCCTGAACTTACAGAACCGCCGCACAACCTGCCCTACCCTCTCCTAGTGTTTCATCACCCTTCCCCTGCAGACTGTGAGCCCTCGCGGGCAGGGTCCTCCCTCCTTATGTACCCTGTGCCTTATTTGCTCATGTTAATGTATTTGTCTATATTTGCCCCATATTCACATGTAAAGCGCCATGGAATAAATGGCGCTATAAAACTGTATAATAATAATAATAAAACCATCTGTACTACATCCCATTGTTCTGGTTAAACCAGAGATGTGCTTCTGAAAACGATTATTCTATGCACACAGAATTCTGGCCTGCTGAGTGGAACATAAAATGACCACCATTTGGCTCATGCAAAGCTGATAGGCAATTAATGGCCGCTGTCGGCAACTGTAAACAGGCCTCAGTTTCATAATACAACCTTGTATGGAGGACTGTACATAGGCAGAAGCAGGGCTTATGTCACAGAAGTATGGACCCCGTACATCCTCCTACTTACTCCTGTAATGTGTAGATGATCTCCTGGTACTTGTCAAATCTTTCATGTAGCCAAAAGAATTGACCAGCTTCCAGGGGTTTTCCCATCTCATACCACTGTTATACCATCACTTTATGATCCATAAAGGGCCCCCTTGATCCTGAGTGAAGGGGGCGCAGTACTGGTGTAGTGATGCAGACCCTTAAGACTTTTCACCGCATGGCAGCAACTGGTCACGCCACTAATGCGGCAGCTCTACATGGGGGCGTTGTACCCTTCATCCTCCAGATTCTTATAATAGGTTGGACCCCTCCACTGAGGTCATATCCTAGCAGTATAAGCAGATCTGTCCACTTTCTTGACATGTCAGTTTTTATTAAATAATGATTAAATCCGTAATATAACAAATCCTGAGTGTATTTTTTTGGAACATTGCATTGTACTGTTCCTGTTTTTCCCACTAAAAATGCATGACTAAATCGTCGGCTCATGTGCCCCCTGCATTGTCGCTGTAGAGTCACTTTAGATCAGTGTCTGGCGCTTAAGGCTTTGAGAAAGGGAATAGTAATACCAAGTCGTAAATGTCTGACAAATAACTAGAAGACAGCACAAGCCAGGATTATAAGAAAAGATCTTTTTTTTTTTTTTTTTTTTTTTTTCTTTTCCACAGGGAAAACCTACTAAGAGACGTCTTTTTTTCTTTTTGAATGGTCTTTAAATTATGTCTCTAAAAAAAAAAAAGTAAAAAATTAAACCTGTTTACTCCCCACTGCATAAGTAGACATGGTAAAGTCACCCACCATAGGGGTCACGCACCATAAGTAGACATGGTACAGTCACCCACCATAGGGGTCACCCACCATAAGTAGACATGGTAGTGTCACCCACTATAGGGGTCACCCACCATAAGTAGACATGGTAGTGTCACCCACTATAGGGGTCACCCACCATAAGTAGACATGGTACAGTCACCCACCATAGGGGTCACCCACCATAAGTAGACATGGTACAGTCACCCACCATAGTGGTCACCCACCATAAGTAGACATGGTACAGTCACCCACCATAGGGGTCACCCACCATAAGTAGACCTGGTACAGTCACCCACCATAGGGGTCACCCACCATAAGTAGACATGGTACAGTCACCCACCATAGTGGTCACCCACCATAAGTAGACATGGTACAGTCACCCACCATAGGGGTCACCCACCATAAGTAGACCTGGTACAGTCACCCACCATAGGGGTCACCCACCATAAGTAGACATGGTACAGTCACCCACCATAGTGGTCACCCACCATAAGTAGACATGGTACAGTCACCCACCATAGGGGCCACCCACCATAAGTAGACATGGTACAGTCACCCACCATAGTGGTCACCCACCATAAGTAGACATGGTACAGTCACCCACCATAGGGGTCACCCACCATAAGTAGACATGGTACAGTCACCCACCATAGTGGTCACCCACCATAAGTAGACATGGTACAGTCACCCACCATAGGGGTCACCCACCATAAGTAGACATGGTACAGTCACCCACCATAGTGGTCACCCACCATAAGTAGACATGGTACAGTCACCCACCATAGGGGTCACCCACCATAAGTAGACCTGTTACAGTCACCCACCATAGGGGTCACCCACCATAAGTAGACATGGTACAGTCACCCACCATAGTGGTCACCCACCATAAGTAGACATGGTACAGTCACCCACCATAGGGGCCACCCACCATAAGTAGACATGGTACAGTCACCCACCATAGTGGTCACCCACCATAAGTAGACATGGTACAGTCACCCACCATAGGGGTCACCCACCATAAGTAGACATGGTAGTGTCACCCACTATAGGGGTCACCCACCATAAGTAGACATGACTCGGTGACACTGTAAAGTAATTTAATTCCTTTGCAGCGGAGATCTAAGCTCAGACTAAGCCTGTGCATTCCTGTTGTCTCCAGGTTTTATTGACATGTTGGACAGGTAACCACCAATTACCGTAATTCTAGCAGCCAACACCCAAAAACCTATAGCAGATATTGCTATTTTTGATCCTTTAATAGACTCTTTAGAGAACTATAAAGGCACTGTATTGAGAATTCTGAAGTGCTTTAATGCTTCAAGCTTTAATTTTCCAACTACATCACACAAGCTTAAGGTTGTATCATTAATTGTCTTTGTCAATTCAAAAAACTTCTTAAATCTTAATTTTTTCCCATCCTGTCATCGCTTTACTTTACCGGTTCCTTTACATTTAATAATAATAATGGGACGTGTAAAGTGTGACAGGTTTGTTGTTTCTTCTTTACATGTGCACCATGGAGCCCCATTAACCTTTGTAGTAACCGGATAATGAGCGGTTGCCTCCGGAGCCTGCAATCTGTGACGTCGGTGCGTGAGGAGCTGTCCGCTCTTATGAGGGCCTTAATGACGGCTCTTTTCTGCATTTGTAGAATACCAGGGTCATAAAGCTGGCTGTAACACTTCAACTCGTGTTCTACAATTAGTCGCCGTGTAGTTTCATAAATGGCTTCTGCTCCTGTTATTACTGTAAACATTAGTTATGTTTCACGCGTTCGTTTAGTTGTAGATGGCTATCCGTTACCCTTAAAGGGAGTCTGTCAGCAAGTTTTTGCCGTGTAACCTGACAGCAGCGTTATGTAGTTGTAGAGATTCTGATCAGTTTTCTTTTTGCTGCCGATCCAGCAGAGCTCTGAATGCTGAGCCCTGTATAACCTTGCCCACACCACTGGCTGCCTTCTGTTTACAATGTGTATTGACAGAAAGCTGCTAGTTGGTGGTAAAGGTGTGGTTGGACCATGAGGCACCAGACACCTAGTCCTTTAGTGATAATCTGCTGCTGATAAACTGTTTTTATTGAAACAGTAAAGCACAGCCTGGTAAGTGACACATTGCTGGAATCCGGGTCTCTGCCCCTACATCATGCTGCTCTGATTAGGTGGCCAAAACCTGCAGATTTATTTTAAACAGATGATATGTAGCTTTGATTGATGTGCCATCACACAATGCCCCATTGGGTGCCATGTGTGCATACCTTGTCCTCCATGTACATAAAGTAGCTGATGGAGCATGTCACACTTTTTTTCTGTAGGACAGCACTGTATATCTCCACACAATATCTGAGGTATATAAAGCTAAAGGCATATGCCTCTCTACAATGTCCATTATTGCTCCAGATAGATGTTTTATAACCACCGTGTATATGAGGCTTTACTTACAGTATATGGATATTAGCTGGGAAACCCTGAGGTAGTGCCCCTTGTAAAATAAAAATAACACCTACTCTATTCCCCAAGCCACAGTGGACCCAGCGTGCGAACAGTAGTAACACGTGACCCCTGCAGCCCATCATCTGCCATTATTTCCGGTTGTCCGAAGGAAGAGCGTGCGCAGAAGCCAATTATCAGCCGCTGACTGGTTGCAGGGCTCATATGGCATAACACTGCCATGCGATCCCTGCAGGAGGTATTTTTTTAATTTACCTTTGTAAAATGAAAATAATTGTTTGTCCAGGAAGTGAACAATGCCTTAACCCCTCAAGACGCAGCCCTTTCTCGTTTTTGCGTTTTCGTTTTTCGCTCCCCTCCTTCCCAGAGCCATGACTTTTTATTTTTCTGTCAATATAGCCATGTGAGGGCTCATTTTTTGCGGGACGAGTTGTACTTTTTAACGACACCATTGGTTTTACCTTTTCTTGTACAAGAAAAGTGCAATCCCACACTTGTTTTTTTTTTTTTGCTTTTTGCTACGGTCACCAAATGCTAAAACTGACCTGCAATTGTGATTCTCCAGGTAATTACGAGTTCATAGATAAAGTGTAACCTAGACATGTTTGGTGTCTGAGTGGTGAAAAAAAAATTCCAAACTTGGCAAAAAAAAAAAAAAAAAAGTGCCATTTTCTGATACCTGTAGTGTTTCCATTTTTCGGGTTCTTGGGTCAGGTAAGGGCTTATTTTTTGCGTGCCGAGCTAACATTTTTAATGATACCACCTTTGTGCAGATACGTTCTTTTCATCACCCGTTATTGTATTTTAATGCAATGTCGTGGCGACCAAAAAACCCTATTTCTGGCGTTTTGGATTTTTTTCTCGCTATGCCGTTTAGCGATCAGGTTCTTTTTCTTAATTGATTGGGCGATTCTGAACACGGCGATACCAAATGTGTATGTTTTTTTAATTATTATTTTATTTTGAAAGGGGGGTGATTTAAACTTTTATATTTTTATTTTTGTTATTTTTTCATATTTTTTAAAACTTTTTTTTTTTTTTTTTTTTACTTTTGGCATGCCTCAATAGCCTCCATGGGAGGCTAAAAGCTGGCACAACTCGATCGGCTCTGCTACATAGCAGCGATGCATAGATCGCTCCTATGTATCTGAATTCACAGCATTGCTATGAGCGCCGAACACAGGGTGGCACTCACAGCAAGCCGGCATCAACAACCATAGAGGTCTTAAGAGACCTCAGGTTGTCATGCCGACGCATCGCTGACCCCCGATCATGTGACGGTGGTCGGCGATGCACGCATTTCCAGCCCAATGTCCAGAAGCGATAGTTAAATGCCGCTGTCAGTGTTTGATTCCACCTGCCGCTATTGTCGCGACTTTGATGTGGGCTCTGTGCTACAGCCCACATCAAAGGGGGAGACACGACATGCGCAGTACTAGTATGGCACATGTCTTGAAGGGGTTAACCCAGAAAGAGCTGGAATTTAAAGGAGTCCAGTGGGCAGTCTTATCTGGTGACTACTATCTCTATGTTCATGCTCACAGCTAAGGCTGACAATCAGTCACTGCCCTCCATCAGAATGAGAGGATTTAAATGTATTTTTTGGTGGGTGAAAATATTCTGTGTAACTTATGGTGTATCTGCTGTGCTCTGTCTGCCCTATATCATGCGTGCACATAGAGCAGTATAATCCATGTGACCAGTTCACATGGTGGTCGGCAACTTAGAGTTTATATTAAAAAAAATGGAGGTCCCAAAGACCCGTAGTGCCGTGTATCCGGAGGATTGCGGTCCGGGTGCGTTTCTGGTGTAGGGTGTGTGCTCATTATTACTGACAGCAGTAAATCAGGCTTTACATTGAGAAATGCACACAAGCCAGCCTGTAAGTGGCCGAGCATGCCTCGGTGTGACGTGTTCGGCCATTGTTATGTTGTGACAGCGCCCTGCAGCAGCACGAATCCACCTGGCAGGAGCCGTGCAGGGAAATAGGATTTGTAGATGTGCGGTTCAGAGAGAACGACTGGTTTCACTTCATTCATGTGTGCAGCCCATGTACGGACTCGTATGAGCGTGAATATCACTTGTGATATGGATAATATTTATTTTTTCTTTTCGTTAATTAGCCATAGGTGGGATGAGAAGGAAAGCAAACAAGAATGTGGAGTCTTGGACGTAAACATTGTGCTGGTTTTCAAAGGTGTAACATGGCGCGGAGCGGTAGCCGTGGGCGAGGTACTCCTCTCTTAAGCCCCCGCATGTTACATGAAAGTGGGGGTCCTGGCTGGGTGTATGGACTTTGGGTGTGAGCCTTACTCCCGTGCAGGCCCCATGTAACTGATGTTGCTGGTTTGCCAGGACAAAGTGTTAAAGTTCAGTGAGGGAGACCACCATTTAATTTTTTTTTTTTTACTGAACAGGAACTTGGTAGGGAATATATATGGGAGATAGCGGGCACAGTCTGAACGTTTCCTTTACATCTCAAAGCACTTTCCACGCAGTCTCCATCCTTCATTTCTCTTTTGTTCTCCTTTTCTCTGTACTCTCTCTACTTGTCCTTGGTTTCCACTGTTTCTCATCACTTCACCACAACCCAGCTCAACTCCACAGTCCTGTTTAGCAGGAATTCTTTACTCGACCCGGTCTTCCGCATGTTTTTTCCCCCTAGGGAAGCTATTGTCGGTATGGCCGGTATGTATCTTCTCTAGTGCTGACACACTGGAACTCCCGCATGGGACAATATGTTAGGCTCATGTATTCAGGCCTGTTACCTCTTGGCGTTGTAAACTCTGGGCCTTGCTGCTAGGTGTCCTCTCCCAGGACCTGTCTCCGATCGATCACTCTCTTACAATGTGTGCAGAATTATTAGGCAAGTTGTGTTTTGATCACATGATACTTTTTATACACGTTGTCCTACTCCAAGCTGTTCAGGCTTGAGAGCCAACTACCAATTAAGTAAATCAGGTGATGTGCATCTCTGTAACGAGGAGGGGTGTTGTCTAATGACCTCAAAACCCTATATAAGGTGTGCTTAATTATTAGGCAACTTCCTTTCCTTTGGCAAAATGGGTCAGAAGAGAGACTTGACGGGCTCTGAAAATACCAAAATTGTGAGATGTCTTGCAGAGGGATGCAGCAGTCTTGAAATTGCCAAACTTTTGAAGCGTGATCACCGAACAATGAAGCGTTTCATGGCAAATAGCCAATAGGGTCGCAAGAAGTGTATTAAGCAAAAAAGGCGCAAAATAACTGCCCATGAATTGAGGAAAATCAAGCGAGAAGCTGCCAAGATGCCATTTGCCACCAGTTTTGCCATATTTCATAGCTGCAACGTTACTGGAGTAACAAAAAGCACAAGGTGTGTGATACTCGGAGACATGGCCAAGGTAAGGAAGGCTGAAAAACGACCACCTTTGAACAATAAACATAAGATAAAATGTCAAGACTGGGCCAAGAAATATCTTAAGACAGACTTTTCAAAGGTTTTATGGACTGATGAAATGAGAGCGACTCTTGATGGGCCAGAGGCTGGATCAGTAATGGGCAGAGAGCTCCACTCCAACTCAGATGCCAGCAAGGTGGAGGTGGGGTACTGGTATGGGCTGGTATCATCAAAGATCAACTTGTGGGACCTTTTCGGGTTGAGGATGAGGTGAAGCTCAACTCCTAGACCCACTGCCAGTTTCTGGAAGACAATTTCTTCAAGCAGTGGTACAGGAAGGAGTCGGTATCGTTCAAGAAAAATATGATTTTCATGCAGGACAATGCTCCATCACATGCCTCCAACTACTCCACAGTGTGGCTGGCCAGAAAGGGTCTCAAAGAAGAAAAATAATGACATGGCCCCCTTGTTCACCTGATCTGAACCCCATAGAGAACCTGTGGTCCCTCATAAAATGTGAGATCTACAGGGAGGGAAAACAGAACACCTCTGGGAACAGTGTCTGGGAGGCTGTGGTGGCTGCTGCACACAATGTTGGTCGTAAACAGATCAAGCAACTGACAGAATCTATGGATGGAAGGCTGCTGAGTGTCATCATAAAGAAAGGTGGCTATATTGGTCACTAATTTTGGGGGGGTTTGTTTTTGCATGTCAGAAATGTTTATTTCTAAATTTTGGGCAGTAATATTGGTTTACCTGGTGAAAATAAACAAGTGAGATGGGAATATATTTGGTTTTTATTAAGTTGCCTAAAAATTCTGCACAGTAATAATTACTTGCACAAATAGATATCCTCCTAAGATAGCCAAATATAAAAAAACCACTCCAACTTCCAAAAATATTAGGCTATGATATTTATGAGTCTTTTGGGTTGATTGAGAACATAGTTGTTGATCAATAATAAAAATAATCCTCTAAAATACAACTTGCCTAATTCTGCACACAGTGTAGTCACTCCTACCCCGGATTACACTATCCCTTTTCTCTTGGTCTCCTCTCACTTGTGCTACGTTCACATTTGCGTTGTTGGGCGCAACGTCGGCGACGCGATGCGACGCAACCAACAATGCATGTACACAACGCAACGTTTTGCGATGCATGCGTTGTCATAAGATCCTACAGATCAGGATTTTTGGCGCAGGGAAAATGCTACAAGTAGCGTCCTCTGCGCCCTGTCTTGTGCATCTATATGACGCATGCGTCGTAAAACGCAGTACAACGCATACCGGCGCATGTCCATGCGCCCCCCATGTTAAAGATAGGGGCGCATGACTCATGGGTCGGTATGCGTCGCCGACGCTGCGCCCAACAACGCAAATGTGAACTTAGCCTAAGTGACACCCAAAGTGCAGCATTACTCACATTTTCACTTAAGGGTGTACTCCATTTATTTTTTTTTTTTTGCAGCGATTTAGATATTAATGGCTGTGAGTTATTTAGAGAGGCTGTGAGTTATTTAGAGAGCACACCAAAAATACACCACCAAATTTAGTTATACAAGCTGTACACAGACTACCGGTACTTTATATTGTATCAAAGTGTCATCTTCAGTGTTGTTCCATGAAAAGGTATAAACATTTTTTACAAAAAATGAGGGGTGTGCTCAGTTTTGTGATAAACTGTACATGTAGTTTTTATTGCATTTTTTACCAATATTATGGGGTTTCTAAAGGGAATCCAACACTTGAATGGAATTTTGCCACCTTATCTGAGAAAATCAAGACTGCAGAAAGAAGCCCCATAAGTGATATATTGTAGGAATCAGGGTCTCTGTCCCTACATTATGCTGATGGGAGTAGCAAAAACTCAGCAACAGATTCTCATTAAAGGTGTTGATCAGCTCTCCTGTCCACAAAATGGCTTCTGATAGAGCGTGTGTTTAGATCTGTCCACCAGCCTCCAATAAAAAAAATAAAAAAAAAACCTTTCCCATGTGCAATGTTAAGTGTTTTTTTTTTTCATGTAGGAGAATAACCTTTAACACTTGGATACTTGGCTGTGGACACCATTTTGTGTGAAATAAAGATCAGGTGGCTGACATCTTTAGCGGATTTCAACACGCATTATTGTGACATTTCTTTTGGTATTTTTCTTATTACAAATCATGTGATATTGAACTCTGTAAAGATGCAGATTGCGGCATCGGGCCTCAGTTATAACCTTGCTTAAAGAAAAATTCTGTTACCCATGGTAACCAATCAGAGCTCCTCTTTTATTGCTAAAACTGCTCTGCTAAAATGAAAGTTGTGCTGTGATTGGTTGCTGTGGGTCACACGGACAGGCTTTCTTGGAGACTGTTTTGCTCTATCCAATGTATTCTTCATAAAACGCAGACAAAAAAAACCTGTCAATAAGGGCAAAACACAACGCCATACTGAAAGCAAGCTTCAGCTAGAAAAGAGAAGCCACTGACCATAAAAATGCCAGAAATAAGAATGCATTGTAGGTTCAGAGCTTCATGAGCCCACATAGACTTCATTTGGATGAGCCATTTTGGCTAATGCAAAAACGCTGTTAACATGGCATTAAATCTGCAACCAAAAGCATATTTGATGAGAGACAACTTCACAATGACCCTCCTCTGGAGTTTGTGGTGTGGGGTGGCATAAAGTACAGTAGCCAGACCCCTCTAGTGTTTCAGGTAACAGCTCACTATACATTGATTTGGTGGTTGAACCAGTGGTCGGCCATTCCTTCAAAGTGTTGTAGGAGCTGTTTTTCAACATAACGCCATCTGTCATGTTGCTCGTGCTACTGTGAGCAGCCTGTGTTGCCTAAGCGTGCTACCATGGCCTGCAGGGTGTCTGGGCTTGTGTGCCACGGAACGTTATTAATTGGCAATAGCAAAGGTAGCTGCCAGCAGCGGATCTTAACGATTTGCCCAAGTGCATTCAATGTAGCAGAACATTTCTCAGACATCAATTTATAACTTCATTGATGGCAACCAAGGCGTAAAAGTGCAGGGATTTCTACACATGGCGCTCATGCTTTGTACCGAATACATCGAGAGGTTTTGAAAATCCTTCCTTCAAAATTTGAATATTAACATATCTATAGATTATTTCCATAGTTACACAACTCCTTGGTGCTGTAATTTCAATGTTGATGTATATATGTAATGTGTGTGTATATGTATATATGCCTAACTTACACATACGTACAATATATTAGTGCCTGCGTGTGCGTACCGTAATTCGCCCCCTCACAATTTATTGTGTATCGTGTCTTACACCAACGGTGGAAGTAATTGTGCTGTGAACATTGCCACCCCCTTGTCATGATTACAGGATCTTTCCTCAGGGACCAGTGCCACCATTTTGTTCTGATTCCTCCTATTCTCTGTGAAGAATAATGAGGCGGCCCGTAGGATTCTGTCAGTTATTGTCTGGGTGAGGGATGGATGGGGGGCCGGTGGGCGCTGCTTTTTGATCACCTCCCACCTTTAATCACATCACTGAGCCCCTCAGAGCCGCGATGATGAGCTGAGACCTGTCATTTGTGTTTTTCCTGTCTGCGGTTGCTCTGTGTGCACTGGTTTCCTTAGCACCATTGTCTTGGCGATGCATCGTTTCCATCGTTGTATAGCCGCACACACAGGATTAATGTCACTGGGCACGGACTCTTCTATTTCGGTGACATTGTGTGTGTAATCCATAGTAAGGCGCAGGCGACTAGGAGGTTTGTCAGCCCTCTCCCTGCATAATGGACTTGGTGTGATGTAATTCAGGGGCTGCCTGTCTTCGCAGGCTCTGGGAGGAGGCTGATTCTGAGGGCACGCTTTGTTTCTGCAACATCTGGTTGGGGGAGTGCTGCCTGACAGATTAGCATAGTGGATTTTTGCTTTCTGGGATTTGTGATGTGTGCGCCTGGCAGTCAGGGTGATGGAATGAGCTGCCTTTTCCTATTGCTTATTTCTGCCTTCCTTCTGCTGCTTGGCTCCAGATCATCGCTGGTGAGCTAAAAATATAGCGTGGTAGTACATGGAGGCAATTTCTTGCTGGATATCTCTCCACTTTTTCTGAAGACATGTTATGGTCTCCCAAATTCTCCTTATCCAATATGCGTGTGCGGCTGACTGCAAGCGGACTGCTCCGAAATCTGCGTCTGCCGTCTGGATACCGGAAAAGCTCGGTGATATTTCACGCAGGTTAGTGCCGTCTACATGTACGGTGTTCAGTGCTAGTAATGGCAGGGGACATCTTGTTTACTGCTGCAGCTGATGGCTCAGACACACTTGTTAGGTGTGCGGCTGTATGTATGGTGACATCGTACGTGGCACACACGTAGCCGTCACGGTGTGCACAATTACTATCATGTATCCCCTTAGTGCGCCAGTTCTTAATTTTGATTTAGGTGCCCCTAGACATAATTATTTTTTAAATTGACTTTTCTATATACCGTATTGTATCCTATAAGATTATCTATCGACCCTAGACTTGGACCTGACTGAGTGCTGCTTCATCAATCTAATGAGAATATTAATAAAAAATGATCATTGGACTTTGTAATTTGAAATTATTTTAGGGATTTTTTTTTCTCAATGTAAATAAATTTCTTGGACATGACAAGCATGATATGCATTTACTGAATAATACCCCAATCCACTGGTTAAATATAATTTTGGCCATATCGTATACATGCCACCTGTGTAATTCCTCCATAATCCTATTAATCCCAGCTGTTGTCATTCCTAGATGTGATCTGGTCGGCACTCGGGTCTAATGGAGGGCTTATGTCACCTCCTCCCACCCTCCATGCTGCTATATTTCCAGTATAGTCGATGGTCCAAATGTTGACTCCATATAAAAAGGAAAAAAAAAATGCTGTCTGCAGCCATAGTGTTTCCTAGGTGATGGCAAACGATCCGTACAGCTAGAAATGGCATTCGCCTAACCCTTCATTATCATCCCTGTCATTGTCTGCAATGTTCTACGTGCAAGAAAATGTCTGTGGTGATGGCCTAAAATAATCCATAGTCTATGGCTAGTGGGTTAGCATGGTGGTCCCGTGATCGGCCGCAGTCTTGTAGCTTTTACCAATGAGTTATGAACAGGAGGTGAGAAGATGCGGGGGTCCGGTGTATTTGGGTGGTAACTCTGGGATATGAGGGCACATCTGAGGAGAATAACCTGCGCAGCCATGGTTTGGGCAGTGGAGTTGAAGGCTATGTGCACATATTGCGGAAAGGTGTGCAGATTTTTCCACACTGATTTTGGTCAATCCGCACTGCGGAATTACTGCAGTTTTGTGCGGATTTCACCTGCGGTTTTACACCTGCGGATTCCTGTTGAGGAGCATGTGTAAACCGCTGCGGAATCCGCAGAAAGAATTGACAAGCTGCGGAATAAACAACGCTGCGTTTCCGCTCGTTTATTTCCGCAGCATGTGCACTGCTGATTTTGTTTTCCATAGGTTTACGTTGTACTGTAAACTCAGGGAAAACTGCTGCGAATCCGCAGCAAAATCCGCAGTGTGTGCACATACCCGAAGTCTTGCAGACTGTGGCCGGGTTACACGGCTGCTGACTTTGTGTAGGAAATATTTATTCCCTTAGATTACTACTGCTGTTGGCACGCCATGTAGAGGGCTGGGGTTACCAAGTATTTTACACGCTGTAAGCGGTGGGGCCGTCATTATACGGTCAGGTGTAAGTATAACCTGAACCTTGATGGTCGTACCCTTGGAGATGAGCTTGGTGAATCAGTTCACTGATGTGAATCATACGAATACTGGCACCGAAGATGCCATACTGCATGATTGTCACAGTAACGCCACCATATGGGGAATCTTGGGTTTAGGCGCACACATCTTGAGTATTTTGAGCAGGAATTTGGGGCACGAACACGTGCCCCAATCGTAGCCCCAATCGTATTAGAATAGCTATAATATCTGCAGTTATCAGTCACTTGGCAACCATAGCCTGGCCAGATGTTTGTAAAAAAAAGAACAAAAAAAAAAATTCTAAGGCTATGTTTTTGCTATGTTTTGGTGTTTTTGCTGCATTTTTTTCCCTGCAGGTTTTCTCGTCAGTAAAGAAGCAATGTCAAAAAAGCAGGTTTTGCTGAGCAGTTGTCTTTTTTTTTTTTTTTTTTTGCAGAGTTTTTGTCCACATACCCTTTGTCTCTTGTGCATACTGAAAGTTTAGTGCATTAAAAAAATGATTCAATTTTATCAGGTTTTGACACCAAAAATGCAGCAAAACCTGATATTATTTGTTTATATAGCACCATTAATTCGATGGTGCTGTATATGAGAAAGGGTTACATACAGGGTTATAGATATCGATTACAGTGAGCAGGTTTACATTGACAGACTGGTACAGAGGGGAGAGGACCCTGTCCTTGCGGACTTGCATTCTATGGGATAGTGGGGAAGAGACAGAAGGTAGGGGCGAGGCAGCGGCTCTGGCGATGGTGAGGCGGTGGCTCTGGCGATGGCGAGGCGGCAGAATGGTTATTGCAGGCTGTAGGCTTTCTTGAAGAGATGGGTTTTCAGGTTCCGTCTGAAGGATCCAAGGGTGGTGGATAGTCGAACGTGTTGAGGCATGGAATTCCAGAGGATGGGGGATATTTGGGAGAAATCTTGGAGGCGGTTGTGTGAGGAACGAATAAGTGTGGAGGAGAGTAGGAGGTCTTGGGAGGATCGAACATTACGTGAGGGAAGATATTGGGAGATTAGTTCGGAGCTATAGGGAGGGGACAGGTTGTGGATGGCTTTGTAGATCAGGGTTAAGGTACCGTTACACTAAACGATTTACCAACGATCACGACCAGCGATACGACCTGGCCGTGATCGTTGGTAAGTCGTTGTGTGGTCCCTGGGGAGCTATCACACAGACCGTTCTCTCCATCGACCAACGATCCGGGGAACAACTTTGGCATCGTTGACAGTTTCAACGATGCCGAAGACCCCGGGTAACCAGGATAAACATCGGGTTACTAAGTGCAGGGCCGCGCTTAGTAACCCGATATTTACCCTGGTTACTGTTGTAAAAGTAAAAAAACAAAACTCTACATACTCACATTCCTGTCACGTCCCCCAGCGTCAGCTTCCCTGCACTGTGTAAGCGCCGGCCATAAAGCAGAGCGGTGACGTCACCGCTGTGCTCTGCTTTATGGCCGGCCGGCGCTGACAGTCAGTGCGGGAAGCTGACGCCGGGGGACGTGACAGGAATGTGAGTTGTTTTTTTTTTACTTTTACAATAGTAACCAGGGTTAATATCGGGTTACTAAGCGCGGCCCTGCACTTAGTAACCCGATATTTACTCTGGTTACCAGTGAACACATCGCTGGATTGGCATCACACACGCCAATCCAGCGATGACAGCAGGTGATGACAGCAGGTGATCAGCGACCAAAAAAAGGTCCTGATCATTCCCAGCGACCAACGATCTCCCAGCAGGGGCCTGATCGTTGGGCGCTGTCACGCATAACGATTTCGTTAACGATATCGTTGCTACATCACAAAAAGCAACGATATAGTTAACGAAATCGTTGTGTGAAGGTACCTTTAGTAGTTTTAACTGGATTCGTTGGGTAATTGGGAGCCAGTGGAGGGATTTGCAGAGGGGAAAAGCAGGGGAGTATCGAGGAGAGAGGTGGATTAGCCGGGCAGCAGAGTTGAGGACAGACTGGAGTGGAGCAATTGAGTTAGGCTACGTTCACATTAGCGTTGCGCGTCGGCGACGCAACGCACGACGCACAAAAAACGCGCGCAAAAACGCTGCGTTTTGCGACGCGTGCGTCGTTTTCTGACGAAAATCGGACGCACGAAAAATGCAACTTGTTGCATTTTCTTGCGTCCGACGCTAGCGTCGGAAACGACGTACGTGTCGAAAAACGCAACCAAAAAAACGCACGCGTCCCCTATGTTAAACATAGGGGCGCGTCGCCGCTGCGTCGCCGACGCAACAGCGACGCACATTAGCGGAACGCTAATGTGAACGTAGCCTTAGCGTGGAGGCCACAGAGGGAGGGTGTTGCAGTAGTCGAGGCGGGAGATAATGAGAGCATGCACAAGAGTTTTGGTAGATTGTGGGCTGAGGAAGGAACGGATTCTGGCAATATTTTTGAGTTGGAGGCGACAGGAGGTGGCAAGAGTTTGGACGTGCGGTTTGAAGGACAGGGCAGAGTCGAGAGTTACCCCGAGGCAGCGGATTTCAGGTGCGGGAGAGAGCGTGATGCCGTTTACCATAATAGATAGATCAGGTAGAAGGGATATGTGAGATGGGGGGGAAAGAAGAGTTCGGTTTTGTCTACATTGAGTTTTAGGAAGCGAGAGGTGAAGGAGGATATGGCTGACACACTACCTGTGTTTCTTGCACCACTTTTACAGCTTTTTTTTGCACTACCCATTGCTTTCAATGGGTAAAAAACGCTGAGGGTGACTTGCTGCATTTTGCAAAAACGCAGCTCTTTGACAAAAAGGTCAGGAATAAAAATTTAAAAAAAGTGTGTGCATGAGATTTCTGAGACCTAATAGACTTTGCTGGTCCTGTGAAAAGCAGTTGTAAATTAGCATAAAAAAGCTGCTAAAACGCAATGTGTGAACATAGCCTTATGGATCAGGTTTACCTGTTCCAGTCTGTGGACCCATTAGACTAAAATTTCCCATTGTTTCCATGTAACAAGTACTTTCGTGACACAATTAAATCTGTGAGAATATAAAATCTTGAGTTCTCTTCTATATACTCAGTATAGTGATTACAATTGTGAATCCATCAAGCAAAAATATCCAAGTGTCTAAAGCCACATTACCCAATGAACTTGTCAAGTGTCAGGTCACTACATAGAGGCAATGGGTGAACGCCATCCGTCAGTGGTTTCAATGTCAAGTAATTACCATTGAATAACTCATGACTATGGCAGCTGTCAGGGAAGTGGAGTGTGAACTGTAGATACTGAACAGTTCCTGACTTGTGCAATAGGCGACTTTGGCTAGGACCATATAGTGGTGGGTAGATGGGTCACAGCGTGTCCACAACCGCAGGTCTTGTGGGGGAGGTTTCTGATATGGAAGGATTAAATGTGATCTAAGAGTGTAGATCTGGTGAACCGATGATAGTCTTGAGTTCCCGAGGATCATTAATGCTTGTAGGGGCTGAACACTTGTCCAGTTCGGCCTCTCCTAAGTGGACCGCTGGTAAACTGGGGACGTTCTACGCGCCCAGTGCTCATTGCATGTGTGTTGGGGGTGAAGGCTAAACCAGTGCAATCCCACTGAAGAGCTCCTGTAGTACAAGTTGTTGAGCGCACGTGTTACCCGAGTATGTTGGGTGTGCTCGAATAATGCTTGCATCCCCACGACTCCATGACTTGTGACTGCTGGGATTGCCTGTTAAGCGCATGTGGCCGCAGGGACTCGATCATATTCGAGCACACCCTAGATACTCGGACAGCACCTGAGCATGAACGGATAAGACGTAATCACTAGTCGTCTTCTCCTATGTTTTGCGCCACCTTAAGTTTTTTTCTTTTTCCATCATCAACGTTGATTATAAAAGCAATTTTTATTGTTTGAGTACGGTATATTAATATAGTGGTCTATCACTGCTGTCTGGGATCCTGCGCCATTCTTCTGCTCTTTTCAGTGACGTCACTGCAGATGAGACCTGCCGGCCCATTCAGCACCCTATGCGTGAGTCGCTTTTATAATATAAAACTTTGGCGCCGCTTTCTGACGCTACATAGGCTTATTTTGTATATGTCACTTACTGGTCACACACAGAGCGCAGTGTGACCCGAGCGTCTGAGCGCTTGCTGCTTACTCAGACGCGTCTTCTCCCAATGAGTACGTGACCTTGTGCATCAGCACTGGAGCCTGGGGTAATGAATCGCGTGGGATGATAATGCAGTGGGTTCCCCTTTAAATGCCCTAAATGAGACGCATTGTGGTTACATTCCAGCAGTAGTGTTCAGCCAGTGACTCGTTACTGGTTTTCCCTAATCGGATGTTTGAATCCCTGATTTCTGGCGCTTGTGCAGTAACGGAGCCTTATGGAGCTTTATGACTCAAATTAGATTGTGCACATACGGCTATGAAACAATAACACAGGAAGGCTGGATCTCTGGAGCGACGCAGGCAGGAAGCGTGTATTTATAACGTGCTAGTATTAATAGATGGAACAGAACAATGGGCTCTTAGCAGGGCTATTGGTGTGATGTCCCCCGCAGGCTGGACACCATCTTCTAACCCTTTTACCAGTGGTTAATGCCCTAAAAGTTAGTGTCTCATTTAATCTTTTTAAATGCTCCCATGTGGTTACGATTTTATTTTTTATTAATTTTTCCAGAAATTTTTTCAACTGCTCCATTTTTTTAATGGTGCTTGCAGAAATCTTGGCACCTAAATTAAAGGTGTCATCTGGCACTATAGTATTATTTATTTATTTTCCTGTGGGTTTTATAATTAACATGTAAGTAGTAGCTACCTACCTACCTGTTCTTCCCAGGACAGATCTCTGCAGGCACAGAGCGGTCACTGCTGGCGACTATGCGGCCTCCGCTGACAACACGTCGACAGAGCAGCGGCTTCTCTTCCACTCTGCTTTGTTGACAGAACGTGACTACTCGCATCATCCTGACTGACGGCTCCCCGTTGCATAACTGCGGGAAGGCCAAGGTCTGTCAGAGGAAGAAGAGCTGCTCTGCTGACATGGAGCAGATGAGTCGCTGGCAGGTGCAATCCGTGACCGCTTTGAGCTGGCGATGGATAGAACAGGCAGGTAGTTGCTAACTAGCCAATATCTACCTGCAGGTTAATTTTTTTTATTTCCTAGTAAAGTCCTTCTTGGAGTTTTATATCCTGGGGTGAGGCGTTAGATGGCCAGCTTTGACGTGACTTCTCATTGCGCTTGCACATGAATACACCATAGGATTATATATTGCATTTTTCCATAATGGGGTTGTCCACATTGTATTTTTTCCCATTGATGTAATTGAGTAATGGCTGCACAAAAACTTCATTACCACTGCAAGGGAATACTGCAGGGCTTTATAACCACATGTTCTAGGAATGAAGTGACAAGGGGCAGGCGGTCCTATAGGTAATGTAGAGGTCTTTTTTTCAGTTCCTTGAGCCTCTCATCCACATAAGACCCCTTTAAATGGCCCATAGTTGTGAGCCCTATTTAATAATTTTGCTCAGGAGCTTCCCATCCCAGACATTTGGGGCCTATCTGCAGAATTTACAAAGATGTCTGACACATGCGTGTCCCATTTTCGGAATGCATGCGCAGCCACCTCTCCACACCGCATCTCGAGAGTCAGATGCCGCACCGACCTCCTAGAACCTTGACTACTATTCCACCCAGCAGCCATCTTTATTTTTAGCCATCACGCCGTGTAAGGGAGGTGAGCGGGGCTGTAAATCCACAGTTACGGTTTAGTTTATTCTTAACTTAGACAATACAGTTTACAGGAAGGAATCTTTTCTGGCTAGAAGCCAGTGACTACCTTTTATATCAAAGAACATCCACTTCTAATTTATTGGCCGGTTTACAGATGAAAAACATTTGTGGTATTAAAATTTATACAAAAGTCCTCCACTATTAATGATCAGGAGCTTCTGCGCAGCCTTAGAGAATTTGTCTGCAGGTTTTTGCCTCCTAATCTAAGAGCAGTGTACTGTAGAGACAGATATCCGGATTCCAGCGATGTGTCCCTTACTAGGCTGCTTCCTGTAGTTTTGGTAGCGTCACTGTTTTCTCCACAGTAGATTCACTAGAGGGCTATTAAAGGGGATGACCACTACTAGGACAAGCCCTTCTTGAACTAAATGTTCTGGTCTAGTACAATAAATAAATTTATACTCTCCTCCCGTGCCGACTCTGCTTCAGCGGTGTCTGCACTCGCGGTCCTGGGGCTGTGTTGCGATGAAATGACACATGATTCCCAGTGCCCGATCAGCACTGGAGTCACGGTCTCCACCTCCTGTTAAAATGAAGATGAAGTCCGAGATCAGCTGTAGATCGGACATCCGCTAAATGTTCAGTCTGCGGAGACAGTGACTCCAGCGCTGATTGGTAATGGGGCCTGTAAGCGGTGCCTGCTGGCATACTGGCACGTTTGTTGAGAAGGGGGGGGAACCACAATTGTCTCCTTGTCGTCAAATTCCGTTTACGTTGCTTGGACAGTAAAAATGCATCTTGTGACCAATAGAAGAATCAAGGCTGTGGATAGAAAGTATTCAGCATTATTGTCCATAAAATCCAGTACAGACTAATGGAACGGACTACCGTGTTTTGAACCTGACTGTCCTTAGACATAGACGATAGCGATGAGCGAACATGCTCGGGTAACATCTTTATCCTAGCACGCGCCGGTGTTATCCGAGTATCTCGGGTGGGCTCGTATATTATGTTCTAGTCCCTGCGGCTGCATGATTCGGGGCTGTTAGACAGCCTGGACACGTGGGGATTACCTAACAAAGAGGCAATCCTCACATGTGGTCAGTCTGTGTAACAGCCACAAATCATGCAGCTGCGGGGACTAGAACATGTTATACGAGCCTGCCCGAGATACTCTGATGGCATCAGCGCGCGCTCACATAAGACGTTACCCGAGCATGTTCGCTCATCACTAGTGGACAATAGAGTCTCACACTCTTCGTCCATTTGAGTCCTGGGTCCCACGTGGGCTTTTCTTGCGGTTTGGCATGTCCTAATGTCTCATGCACCCATACCAGAGAGCATGAGCTGGCCGCTCCTCCATTTTGTTCTTGTGAGCAATGTACCCCCGATTTCTGTAATTTCAGGTAAACCTTAATCCGGGCTGTTTTCTTAATTTACAGGCTAATGTTCAGCAATATATTTTCCATATAGCCCTGTTGAACCGTTCCATAATACTAAAATGTAATATGTGGCCTTCAATCATGCGCTCCATTACTTCCTCCCTGGTGACATATTGTCTTGCTGGCACATAATGGTCTTGTTCAGTGCCGTAATGCTCCGTCTTGAATATCCTATGATTTGGGGTACAGTTGTCGAGAGATTAGAGCTAGAAGAGCCCAAAGGTGGGGCTGTGCCTTTCTCTCCAACTCTTCTTATCACTTACGTTGTGATCGCACCCCCTTGTGCATGTTGCCTGCAATGAGAATGAAATATTCATGTTAGCTGACCGCTGAATTATAGATCGTGCATTATTAAATACCACATTAATGAAGCTGTTCATACCAAAGCCGGGATTTTTTTAATCAAAATCATTTGTATGCCTCCATATTTAAAGAAACAAACACAGCCTGGACATGGAAGGGCGCACTGTGGCCCCAGAGCGGGGTATTGGAGGTGTGACTGGGTACGATTACCGACCAGCGCCTCAACAGGATTCCAGAAAAATCCATTGTTGGCCAATATTTACATTTATTTTTGAAGATGAAGAGGTCGTCCTAAATGGAATCATGGGAATATGAGAAATGCAGGGTAGTGAGGAGCTAGGTTGGAGCAGTGTTGAAGCCGGATGATTATAGTCATAGATCACTTATTAGTTCTGTTCCTCACCTAGGTTTTTAGGTATTTTATTGAAAGCTGGTGTGTTGTTCCCCCGCCCCTTTCTTAGATTCCTGAAGACCTGCTGATCATGTATGATTGGTGTCAGTGTGTCTGATAAATCACACATATACATTGCTTCTGTTTCCTGACCTCTGACCTGCACCATCTTGTTGATCAGCGTGTTGTTGTGACCTGGAGCAGCCATCTTATCCGTGTCGTGTGGCCACACATCTCCTGTGTGGAGGTCCTCCGTGATGTCCGCACCCCGCTCCTCCACCAATACTGTAAGTTACTCCTCCGTTTTGTGAAGATGCAGCGGATATTGAGGAGGACAGCGATTATTCCTCACAACATGCGGTCACTTGATACTCTCCGCAGGGCTGACATGTCAGACACCTACTAATGCGCCCCCTGCCAAACTGCGTCCATAATTAGCTCAGACACCGGACCCCTCTTGGAAGGTGCTTGTGCCTGTGGCATTTTTAATTTGGGAATATATGATCTAATGATGTTGCTGAGCAGGTTTCCTCTTACTGTTTTCTTTAGTCGGCTCATACGTGAGCCCCTTTACCAGGGTGGTGGATTCGTGTATAATACTAGACTTTTCCAGAGATTACCAGTGTATATGTATGAATTGGTTGTTACTAGTGTTTAGGACCACCTTATATGCAGTGTGCTCCATTGACTTCTATGGCCTTATTCTTGCTGCCACGTATTGGCATTGGATCCCTTGCTCTTGTGGATAAGGAAAGGTCCAGTAGTAAATGCCTGTTCCCCGACAACAGACAACCGACTACAGATGTGGTTAGTGCAGGAAATCATGGTCATATACAGGCCTATTGATTGCATATTGCTCTTAACAAAAGGAGTTAACGAAGGGTCCATCAGTGAGCTGTTCTTAGTGCAGTTTGTAACTTTTTTTTGTTTTTTTCTGAACTTCTTGGTGCTGATGTGAGCACTGACCTCATTAAAGTTGAGCTGAGCTTTGATATGGCCATAGATAGCAGTAGACATCAGAATAAAGGGCTCGTTTCAATCGGATGAGACTCTGCCATTAAAGTCTATGGGTGTGTGAAAAAAAAAAATGGGATGCCATATGGAAGCCAGTGTGTCATCCAGTTTGTATGGCTATATTGTAATTCTGTAACATAAGATACTGGAAATGGTCCGGTAAATAATAGCTGCTGCTGTAGAAAAAGGATTGTACACATATGACAAGTGTGGGGGGAAAAAAGCCTGGTTTTCAAACTGATTTTTTTTTTTTTTTGATTACGATTGTGTGAACCTAAGGGTATTCGCTCACTTCCACTGCCCCACTGACTAACATTGGTTAAAGTGCAGCCCTTTTATTTCACATAAGTTATCATCTTTGGCAGAACAGCTCACTGATGGATTCTCAGTTAACTCATTCTGCAGCCAGCAATGTGCAAGGAGGCAAAGGTGCTGTAACAGCTGACAAGTGTAACATTGTTAATGAAATAGCAAAAAGTGTTTGTTTTTTGTTTTTTATTCAAAAGACATTAAAGGGTCTCTGTCACCTGAATTTGGCGGGCTATGTAAATGCCCTGTGTCCAGTCCGATGGGCGGTGTTTCCTCTTCTTTCATTCACCCCTTCCTTTCCTGCTGGCCGCAATATTTTCTTGAATTTGAGTAGGTTTCCTCCGTAGTTCACGCGTGCGCTATGTAATTTTTCCTTGCGCACGCGCAGTATGCTTTGCCTAACTGCGGGCAAAGCCGAAAAGCATTAGTGCGCATGCGCCAGAGCACTATGTCCCGGAAGTATTTTGCTGTGTTCCGGGACATAGTGCGGCGGTTCATGCGCACTAATGCTTTCCGGCTTTGCCTGCAGTTGAGCAAAGCATACTGCGCGTGCACAAGGCAAGATTGCATTGCGCATGCGTGAACTACGGAGAAAACCAACTCAAATTCAAGAAAATATTGTGGCCAGCAGGAAAGGAAGGGGTGAATGAAAGAAGAGGAAACACCGCTCATCGGACTGGACACAGGGCATTTACATAGCCCGCCAAATTCAGGTGACAGAGACCCTTTAATTTTCACTTTGATCCTAGAGGAGTCCTTAGACCATGTTCTTTTGAGATTAATTGAAAATTTTAGATTTTTCACAAATGATACCCATGCAGTTAAAAAAATGAAATCCCCCCCCCCAACAATGTGCATGCAGAGGCTTACGCAGGTGTCAGGCTTTCATGTCCAGGGTCTAGCCATGATTTTCACAGATAAAACATTGTACCTATAAAAGCTGTTCACGTTTCCAGACATAACATGGAGACTTGGCATAGCTAAAACTTGGTACTGGAAGTCTATGGACTCGTGAGAAAAAAATAACGCTCAGCACTCAGATGCCATCCATGTGACTGATGGCAGACGCTTGGGACCAAACATCTAGTCTGGCTGAGAATTGCAGAAGTAATACGGAGCAGAAAATCCGTCTGCAGTGCGGTCATGGGAGCTTTACCCCACACAGGAGTGTTAGTGTAAACTGTATGATCACTGGCTTAAAGGGACTCTCCACTAGTCCTGGTTCTGCAGGTCATGTGGTGGTGCTTAGATTTATATTTTTGCAGACTTTTGAATCAGTCTTGCACTTCCCTCCACAAGCCCCTAGGCCTCATTCACACCAGTATTTTTTTTAATCCGTTTTTCATCAGTATTTGTATGCCAAAACCAGGATTATCTCGAAAAAACACAAAACGTGTCAGTCTTTCAATTCTAGCTTTCATCTGATTGTCCCACTCCTGGTTTTGGCATACAAACACTGACCATGTGAATTAGCCCTCAGAGCGAGGATTTCCACTTGTAAACCTAAATAATATATTGGGGCGAAATCACACGTTTGCCCTCAAGGCATAAAAGAAAATGTATCCATAGGCCCCAAAAAATAATAAATGTATCCTTATTGTATCTGTTATAATTTTCCAATCTTTTTATAAAAAGGAAGGAAAAATTTAAATTTTTTTTTTCCTTCCAGCTTCTACTGAAATCCCCAACCTAACACTGCGGGAAGCCATGGTTTATGAAGGTGTTTGTTTAAAAATAGGCAATTAAAAGGAACCATTAAAAAAAAACATTTAGCTAGAATGAGAAAAAATGTTGGCGCACAATCCTCACCACTGCCTAGGTGTCACGGCGTGGCTGTGGGATATTAGATGTGCGCCTATACTGATCCTCAGGCTAGGAGTCCCTGGCTATCCCTGTCCCAGGATTACCCCTGAAGGTGGAGATGCATGGGCCTCGTTCCTTCCTATCCTCTTAAGTAGCACTGATCTGTACAGTGTATGGGGAAATACAAAACCAGACAGGGCAAAAACAGAAGCACAATCACAACACACTCTCAGGAAAATTCACAGAGGAAAATAAAGTGTACAGCTCGAGAGGCAACAAAGAAGTAAAAAAAACTCCTAAGGGAAAAGGAAAGATTTAACCAAACACCGCCCGCGACAATTTTAGAAATAACCACTAATAACCTGGACGTGTCCAACTCTCCAGACCAGGATAGAGAACTATTGCTGGCATTACCTGAACAGTGGAGGCAGCTTAAACAGTGAGAGAGCAAACATGGCTGTCGACGCCTGAGCTGTGGGGGGTCACAAGGAAGAAGGGTCTGGATCTGAGCAACACACACCCTGACGCCGCCATGACAGGTGGAGATGTTTGAGAAAACCTCCTTGTGACGCTAGGTGTCTGATGCTGGTTTACAAGAATAACACAAAATCCATTCTTGTAAAGTTGTACTAACTGAAAAAATGATTTTTTTTTCTTTTAAAAGCTCTATAAAAAGTATGAATATTTTGGGATTCTTTTGAGCTGGACTATTTTTTGCCTTTCCTGCACATATAAATAAATCCTGATCCATGTAGGATTTGAAGAGATATCTAACAATTAGAAATGGCAGACATTGGTAGTTTTTTACTTTATTTTTATGGTCTATCTGTGGATGTTTCCATCGAGGTTTGAGCTCCTTCCACTCAGTCTCATTTCAACATCTGCCCAGAAAGACAAGTGCGCTGGCTGAGCCCCCAGTAGCACAAATGTGTTAAATGGAGCCAGTCAGTGTAAAAATGCAGTCCAGTGTGCGGGCATCATGTGTTGGAGCAGGAGAAGCTGAGCAGATTGATGTAGCTTTGTAAGAAAAGATCTGGTGTAATCTGGGTTTAATCCTTATGGGTCCTGTGGGCGGTCCTATCAGTGACTGACAGCTAACCTTTATACACAGGTGGCTGTCAGTCACTGATGAGACCGCCCCCGGACCGAAAATCCCAGATAGAGCAGAGGTTTAAATAATTAAAAGCCAGGGTACACAAAAATATTTTCTCACAAAACAAATCTACTCTGCTGCTCCTAAAACATGGGGCCTGCAGATTGGACTGCAAGTTCATGGTGACTGGTTTTCTTTGACTTCTGGGTTGGTCTTACGGTTTTGTTCCCCCCCCCCCCCTTTTTCCTTAATAAATAAAACATTTAGATGTTTATTCTCGGTTACATTCTGCTTTGTTACTTGGCTGAGGTTTAGGGTACTCTGGATCCGTCACAGCATTGGTCTTCCATATGGATGAAATAGTAAAGGTTGCAGCAGTGTAGTCACATTATTAGTGTCAGGAGACCAGTCGGGGGCGCACACAGGGCTGAGAGCATAAGAGATGTGTTAAAGGGAACCTGTCGGCAGATTTTGCTGCTATAAGATGTGGCCACTGCCTTTCAGGGCTTAGCTACAGCATTATAGAAAGCCCCTGGTCCGACCTGCAAGAGAACCAAAATAAGTTATATTATACTCACACGGGAGGGGGGGGGGGGGCGGTCCGGTCCGATGGGTGTTGCAGGTCCGGGTCTGCGCCTCCCATCTTCTTGCGATGCCGCTCTCCTGCTTCTTCATCGCTCCCCGGCATCGGTGCTCCTGCGCAGGCGTACTTATCTGTCCTGTTGAGAGCAGAGTGAAGTACTGCAGTGCGCAGACGCCGGGCCTCTCTGACCTTTCCTGGCGCCTGCGCACTGCAGTACTTTACTCTGCCTTCATTAGCCTTGTCACTGGATTTGGGATAAAAAGGCGTTTGCCCCGCATCAGGGCAAAGCAGGAGATCTTATTTGGCTAGATGAGTGGACTCTGAACAAGGAGAAACGTTCCCCCTTATGTCGGAGTGCCAAGCCTGTGTAAGTAGACTTATAGGCCATGCAGTGCTTTTTTGGGAATATTAAATCTGTAAATAACCACTTCAGGGAGGCACTAGAGAAACACTTATTTTCCTCTCTGGAGAGGATGTTTGCATATTTAAATTCCCAGAAGCCTCTCACTTAGCCAAACCGGACTTCCTGCTCGACCCTAATGAAGGGCAAACATATTAAAATATATCTACAAATGAACTGTGTGGTTTAGCTTTTTATCCTAGCTGGCGCTAGAATTGTAGTTCTTTTCCTCTCTAAAGAGGACATTTGTAATACTGCAGCAGAGAAAACATGCAGAACACGTACAACTTATTTTCCACCATAATATGCAAATAAAATGTTAAAAAAACAGAATGTGATTTTCTGGATTTTTTTTTCTTCTCAGTTTGTCTCCCATAGTTGAGGTCTACCTATGATGTAAATTACAGACGCCTCTCATCTTTTTAAGTGGTGGAACTTGCACTATTGCTGACTGACTAAATACTTTTTTGCCCCACTGTATTTGTGTGCTCAGACAACTTTGACCAAGGTTTCCGACCTTAATTAGCTTGTTTAGGTAATTGTTTAATTCACTATCAGTAGGTAAGGCCAGGTGATGCAAATTTCCCAGCTTAATAAAAGCCTAGCTTTCTCTAACCTTGTGCCAAAAAAAGGCAGCCATTGGTTCTTCTAAGGAGCTGCCTAGCTCTCTGAAAATGAAAATGTTGGAGACCCACAAAGCAGGAGAATGATATAAGAATATGGCAGTGTTTTCATGTTGGCCTTTCTTCAGTTGAAATGTCCGTTAACAGGAGCAGTAGAGATCAAGATAAGGTCTGGAAGACCAAGCAAAATTCTAGTGAAGGCTGCTTGTAGGATTGCTAGATGCAATTCCGTACCCCCGCTTGATTGCCAAAGGCCGCCAGAAAGATTTAGCAGACTCTGAGGTTGTGGTACATTATTCTACTGTACAGAGACACCTGCACAAATATGACCTTCATGGAAGAGACATCAGAAGAAAACCTCTCCTGTATCTTCACCATAAAATTCAGTGTTAGAAGTATGCAAAAGAACATCTAAACAAGCCTAATGACTTTAGAAGACAAGTCCTGTGGACCGGTGAGGTTGAAATAGAACTATGGCCACAATGATCAAGGGTATGTGTGGAGAAAAAAGGCACAGAATTTAAGGAAAAGAACATTTCACTAACCATTAAGCATGGGGGGTGGATCAACCATGCTTTGGGGTTGTGTTGCAGCCAATGGCACGGGGAACATTTCACTGTTAGAGGAAATTAATTGAATCCATTCTTCCAACAAATTGTGGATGCAAACCTCACCATCTGTAAAAAAAAACTGAAGTTGAAAGGAGGATGGATTCTACCAATGGATAATGATCCTAAACACATGTCAAAATCCAAAATAGATAACCTTAAAGGTGCAAGCTTTACAAAGGTTTTACAATGGCCCTCACATTTTCCTGATCTGAACATCATTGAAAATCTGTGGTTAGACCTCAAAATAGCAGAGGATGCAAGACGACCCAGGAATCTCAGACACTGAATGATTTTCATCCATTCTTCCTTAGAAAATTCTGAGAACAAGAAAGACTCTTGTTCGCCTACAAAAAGCTCTTACAAACTGCGATACTTTCAAAAGGGGGTGCTACTAGGTACTAACCATGCAGGGTGCCCAAACTTTTCCATAAGCCCATTTTCCTTTTGATAATTTTTTAAAATGTAAAAGGTGTTTGTTTATATAACTTATGTTATTTTTTTGCTTAAAATACAAAGGAAATGTCATTTTTAATCTTAGCCCTATTAGAGATTGCTTCATCTTCAACTTGCTTTACTGTTCACAATAACAGTAATTATGACCAGGGGTGCCCAAACTTTCATATGCCACTGTAGTTCCCAGTTGGCATTTCAAAGTATATTTTCTCCAAAATTCTGCTCTGCTTCTTTGTAAAATATACTTGGCTGTACTTATGCAGCCATTGTCATGCTGCCTGTTTTCTGGGCAAGTTTGCATGAAGGCATTACCACATCTGCCACAGAGCTAATGCCACCCACATGCAGAATGTGATCAGTGCTTCCGCAGTCCCACTGCCGGCCTCACATGTAGGAGGCCATCTTTCTTTACCTAGTTGCTTTACTTGCCCACTTGCTAAAGGAAAGCAAAATCTTCTGGGAGAGCAGCTGAGGTGGATATCTGCACTGTAATTGCCACATTTGGCTGAAAGTAGGTTAGTCTATGGCATAGTCTTGTCCACCAGACTCTGCTGGGGTAGTGGTCCTGTGAAGTACCGCACTGACTTACACTTGTCAGTAAGTTGTGCATGATGGCACAGTGATGGGAAAACCTCTTTAAAGGGAATCTGTCAGCAGGATTTTGCCATGTAATCTAAGGATAGCATGAAGTAAGGGTTAAGGGTTAAAACACTGATTTCAATGATGTGTCACATGTCAAGCTGTGTGCTGTTTACTTACAATGAAGGTTTTATCACCTGGTGATTATCGTTGCCCGGACTAGAGCAGCTGTAGCAACGTGTGCTTTCTAGTCTGACAATGCCTCCTCCTCAGGGTCTCTGCCAACATCAGGCTGCTCTCACATGAGCTAGCAAACTACTGCTTACGGATTCCCTTTAAGGCTGAGTATTTCCGGTCAGTGTTATCACTCAGCACTTACTGCACACTGTCTCTGCGCCACTGCTTACGGGTTCTGGTATCTGCAGCAATGACATCCTGACGCTGACATCTGAGCTCAGGAGCATGTGGTCAACTGGGGCAGAGCCACTGAGCTCCGGGATTGGCTGCAGCACTATGGGACATCACCACTGCTGACAATCACAAACCTCAGGAGCAGTGGCGGAGACTCCGTGCTGGAGCAGGGTGAGTGGGTGAGTAAAGAACAGGGTTGTTTTTTTTTTTTTTTTTTTTAAACCAATTGAAAATTGGGGGACATTATTTTTTCCCATCATGTCTGTGATGCTGGGGGCCCAAATGATCCTGAGATCAGGGTTCTGGAACCTAAAAACCGTGCTCTGCAAGTTCCTGCCTTGAATGGAGAAGAGGTGCTGTTGCACGGCCTCGTTCTGCTCCTTGTCTTTGTGATTGGCAGTAATGGTGGGTTCTGGTGTTCCGCTTTTTCACTGTCCTTTCTCCCATTCAAGATCGCAGATCCCAATCTGTGGGTCCTAGCATTAGTGACTTATGTCAGTGTAAGACTGACCCCTACTGGTGGTACATTATACTACATTGTTTGGTTTCGGCTGACGTTCTGCCTAGGGCTCTCTGCATAAGCCAAACATTCGCCTATGCTGATGGGATGCAGGAAATATAGACAGGCTTTGGGAAGCTAAGCATTAGTCTGGTGTACTGAAGTGCTCCAATATTTAGGCATAATTTGTTATTGTTTATTATTATAGCGCCACTTATTCCATGGCGCTTTACATGTGAGGAGGGGTATACATAATAAAAACAAGTACAATTATCTTAAATAATACAAGACATAACTGGTGCAGGAGGAGAGAGGACCCTGCCCACTGGGGCTCACAGTCTACAAGGGATGGGTGAGGATACAATAGATGAGGATAGAGCTGGTCATGCAGCGGTTTGGTGGATCGGTGATTACTGCAGGTTGTAGGCTTGTCGGGGAGGTAGGTCTTCAGGTTCTTTTTTAAGGTTTCCACACCATGCGAGAGTCCTGTATATTGTGGTAGAGACTACGACTTTCATTTTAGATTAGCATTGGGTCTATGACCTATCTTTATTATTTATTTATTAAGGATATAATTTTAAGGCGGAATGTTTGTCGAGAGTGAATCGGGTGAAAGGAGGCTTGACGCTTTCCAGGGTAAGGAGGCTTGACGCGTTCCAGTGTAAGGAGGCTTGACTCTTTCCAGTGTAAGGAGGCTTGGCGCGTTCCAGTGTAAGGAGGCTTGACGCTTTCCAGGGTAAGGAGGCTTGACGCTTTCCAGTGTAAGGACTCTTGACGCTTTCCGTGGTAAGGAGTCTTGACGCTTTCCAGGGTAAGGAGGTTTGACGCTTTCCAGGGGTAAGGAGTCTTGACGCTTTCCAGGGGTAAGGAGTCTTGACGCTTTCCAGGGGTAAGGAGTCTTGACGCTTTCCAGGGGTAAGGAGTCTTGACGCTTTCCAGGGGTAAGGAGTCTTGACGCTTTCCAGGGGTAAGGAGTCTTGACGCTTTCCAGGGGTAAGGAGTCTTGACGCTTTCCAGGGGTAAGGAGGCTTGACGCTTTCCAGGGTAAGGAGGCTTGGCGCTTTCCAGGGGTAAGGAGTCTTGACGCTTTCCAGGGGTAAGGAGTCTTGACGCTTTCCAGGGGTAAGGAGGCTTGACGCTTTCCAGGGGTAAGGAGTCTTGACGCTTTCCAGGGGTAAGGAGTCTTGGCGCTTTCCAGGGGTAAGGAGTCTTGACACTTTCCGTGGTAAGGAGTCTTGACGCTTTCCGTGGTAAGGAGTCTTGACGCTTTCCAGGGGTAAGGAGTCTTGACGCTTTCCAGGGGTAAGGAGTCTTGACGCTTTCCAGGGGTAAGGAGTCTTGACGCTTTCCAGGGGTAAGGAGTCTTGACGCTTTCCAGGGGTAAGGAGTCTTGACGCTTTCCGTGGTAAGGAGTCTTGACGCTTTCCGTGGTAAGGAGTCTTGACGCTTTCCGTGGTAAGGAGTCTTGACGCTTTCCAGGGGTAAGGAGTCTTGACGCTTTCCAGGGGTAAGGAGTCTTGACGCTTTCCAGGGGTAAGGAGGCTTGGCGCTTTCCAGGGTAAGGAGGCTTGGCGCTTTCCAGGGTAAGGAGGCTTGGCGCTTTCCAGGGGTAAGGAGTCTTGACGCTTTCCAGGGGTAAGGAGTCTTGACGCTTTCCAGGGGTAAGGAGTCTTGACGCTTTCCAGGGGTAAGGAGGCTTGGCGCTTTCCAGGGTAAGGAGGCTTGGCGCTTTCCAGGGTAAGGAGGCTTGGCGCTTTCCAGGGTAAGGAGGCTTGGCGCTTTCCAGGGTAAGGAGGCTTGGCTCTTTCCAGGGTAAGGAGTCTTGGCTCTTTCCAGGGTAAGGAGTCTTGGCGCGTTCCAAGGTAAGGAGGCTTGGCGTTTTCCAGTGTAAGGAGGCTTGGCGTTTTCCAGGGTAAGGAGGCTTGGCGCGTTCCAGTGTAAGGAGGCTTGGCGTTTTCCAGTGTAAGGAGGCTTGGCGTTTTCCAGGGTAAGGAGGCTTGGCGTTTTCCAGGGTAAGGAGGCTTGGCGCGTTCCAGTGTAAGGAGGCTTGGCGTTTTCCAGTGTAAGGAGGCTTGGCGTTTTCCAGGGTAAGGAGGCTTGGCGCGTTCCAGTGTAAGGAGGCTTGGCGCTTTCCACTCTTTACCCTAGGTAAACACTTATTTTGCTGTGTTTCTACAATGATTTAGGGTATGTGCACACGATGCGGATTTAGTGCGGATCCGCAGCGTTTTTTTCCGTGCAGAAACGCTGCAGACCCGCACTGTGATTTACAATACAACGTAAATCAAATGTGAAAAAAAAACTGC